>NC_089837.1:408267128-408598795 GCF_035609145.1 Eleutherodactylus coqui | reverse complement strand
TGCAAAACGCTGATACAACCCATAGTGAGCATTATGCCTAAACATCTTGAATCATTATCTTAAAGGGAGGCCTCCACAGACCCCACTGTACATAAAGACAGCAAACATACCACCGCCATCCTCCTCCCGCAAGCCTGGTGGCCACAGGTCCTCCAAGGTGAGTCACACCCCCACTGATATCGGATCGCCTTAAAGCTTTCGTATTGGAACCAACGAATGGCACTCCGCCTCAAACGGCTAGACCGGAGGCGGGAGCTGCCGGAACTTCGGGTCCCATCCCTTGAGACAGAGAGAGAGCCAACACTATGGCAGGTTACCACACAGCTTCTTGAGGCCATACATTCCAGCACCACCTCCTTGAACGGTAAAATTGAAGAAATCAAAATCGACGTAGGACTACTGTGGCAAGACATGCATAACTTTAGAAGCAGAGTTAGTGAGGCCGAGACACGCATATCCCAGCTTGAGAACATCATGGCCCCAATCCCTGACAAGCTTACCGAGCTCAATAGGGCCACGAATGCCTGGGCCCAGCGCGCAGATGACCTAGAAAACAGACCGCGTAGAAATAACCTCCAAATCCCAGGTCTACTGGAACGCGCCAAAGGCCAAGACCCCTGCTCGTTTATGGAATCCTGGTTGAAAGAGCTCCTACCAGAAGCTAAATTTACCACAGCCTTCGCCGTTGAACGAGCACATAGGGTTCTGGGCCATCCTCTGCCTCCAGGCGCACCCCCAAGACCGATGCTGGCTAGGCTTCACAGCAGCAAAGACAGAGATATTGCTCTCCAGGCCACTAGGCGCATGTAAGCCCTTAAATACCAGAATGCTAATATCTCTATTTTTCCAGACTTCTCCACTGCCCTCCAGAAAACCAGAGCAACCTTCGTGACCGTCAAGCGCCGACTGAGAGAGGCCTCCATACCATATTCTATGATGTATCCAGCTCGGCTTCGGGTGGTACACAATGAACAAACCTCCTTTTTCTCCACTCCGGACGAGGCCGAGGACTGGCTTAACCATTTGCCAAGATCGCCCAGACACCAATAATAACCTGAGGACTCCATCTGGGTAGGGGGGTTAGGGCAGAGGGTGGGGGTGGGGGGGTGGGGGGCTTAAACGATAGATTTGCGACCAATTTGACATAATTGGAAATGGTTAGAACCAATCTTCTACATGCTGTGTCTCCCCCCCCCCTTCCTCTTCCTCTCTCTCTCCCCCTCCTCCCCCTCCTCCCTCACGCTGCCCTTTAAAGCCTTATTCTACCCCATCTGACCCAAGTGTTAAGTGATAGCAGACGGCCAGACTTGACTACATAACATATATGAGTCACCGCCGTCTCTACCGCATAAGAAAGCCCCTCATTGGGTGGTCAAAATTCAAACGCCTGTGATAGAGGGGTCCCGGAGCTCAAACAGATCTCATCTGTTTGACTGTGCCCAGACTTGACACCGTACTTTAGGTGCACAGTCTTCCCCGTTATCACACGCACGTTCACGTTTTGTTAATGGTTACTACACTTGTTATATCCATGCTAGCCCATACTGGTGAAATCTTGAGTGCAATTGTTAGGATAAGTTCTTGCAGTACAATGTTCATAGACAATAGAAAATACCCTCAATGGCTACAGCTCCAGTACATAACACAGAGGAACCCGATAGCGAGCTACACTCGAAATTGGAACTCCCCGACATGGGGTTATCCCCCTTTATACACAAAGAATCAATTACGTCAATGGCTAATATTAACATACTCTCTTGGAATGTGCGAGGAATGGGCACCCCTAGGAAAAGGTCCATGGTCTTTTCATATATCAGGAACCACAACCCGCACATTATATGGCTTCAAGAGACCCATATGATCCCAGAGAAAACAGGGCATCTACAGAAGCCATGGGTCCAATGGTCCCTGCACTCCACATACTCATCCTACGCGAGAGGAGTCTAAATACTGATTCATAAACGACTAAGATGGGAACCGGGACGTACAGTCAAAGACCCGGAGGGCAGGTTCATCTTTATCCAGGCATGGGTGGAATCTCTTCCCTACGTAATTGTAGCTGTGTACCTACCCCCACCAGCCAACATCAAAATCTTCCACCAGTCAGTCCAATTCGCTTCCCTATACCCTAACGCCTCGTTACTGTGCATGGGCGACTTGAACCTGGTGCTAGACGCTCAAATGGATAGATTCAACGCCCCACTTATCCCCCCAGCCCAGAGTAATTCCTCGCCCTTAGCCCTATTTACACAAGAGGTGGGCTGGAGGGACGTTAGGAAAATTAGGCGACCAGCGGTCCATGAATACTCATGCCACTCTGCCAGCAGAAACGCTCTCTCCTGAATAGACTATTGCCTCAGGAACGCCATACTGTGCACCGTAGTAACCCAAATTGAATACCTGCCCAGGGGCATATCGGACCACTCCCCCATGCGCGTTGAAATTACCACACCGGACGCACACTCCCATAGATATAACTGGCGCATACACCCCTTTTGGTTAAACCTGTTTGACATAAACAACAGGATACCTGACCAGCTAACCAGCTTTCTAGAGTTAAATCAGTCAGATGCCGACCTGGTAGTACTATGGGAAACATTAAAAGCCTACCTGCGCAGTGCCCTAAAATCCTCCATATCATACATTAAAAAGGACTCCTCTAGGCTGGAACAAGAGATGGCTTCCCAATACGTGCGCCTGGAGGATCCGACTGACGAATGCAGGGAACATTGGCTGAGACAGGGAAGACAGTATGTAATCTACCTACAAGAGAAGGCCCGTAGGGCTTCCTCTTTGCAAAGCAGCGATTCTATGAATTGGGCAACTGATCTAGTAGTCTATTAGCTCACTTGGTACACCAAAACTCGTCCTCCCCGTCAATACTCCGTATCGCCTATGAGGTGGGGGAAATTCTCCACGAAAAGGTACTCATAGGAGCCCGCTTTCAACGCTTCTACAGTGGGCTATATGCTACTGGATTCCATGCTTCCCAACAGGAGCTTGAGAATTACCTCTCGAATATTATTTTCCCGACACTTACCCCAGATCAGCAGGCCTCAATAGACACCCCACTCTCATTGACAGAACTCTCTGAGGTCCTCCAGGAGATATCCAGTGGCAAAGCCACCAGCCCGGATGATCTACCAATAGAAATTTATTCTAGATATCAGAAGACACTCCTACCTACATTATTAGCAACTTACAACGCAGCCTATAGTAATGGTTCACTGCCCCCATCCTTCTACGAGGCCACGATTGTTCTCATCCTAAAACCCGGCAAAGATGCGCTAGAATGTGGTTCATATAGACCCATTTCCCTCCTCAACTCAGATTATAAGCTTCTAACTAAAATGTTGGTCTGACGCCTCAACACTGTAATTCTAGATCTTATCCACCCGGATCAAACCGGGTTTATGCCGGGGGAAGTCCACGCGAGAAAACCTACGACGGGTTCAGGTAGTAACACAGATAGGATCAGCGGGAGGGAGGGACTGGGCCCTGGCCTCCTTGGATGCTACTAAAGCCTTTGACTCAATTGAGTGGCTTTCCTACTCCAGGTGCTGAGGAGATTCGGAGAAAGATTCATCCACTGGATCTCAATAATATACAAGACACCTATGGCAGCAATATCGGTAAATGGCACCTGCTCCCCATACTTCCCATTATACAGGGGTACGAGGCAGGGATGCCCTCTCTCCCCACTAGCCAAGGAACCACTAACCATCTTACTTCGATCATGCCCAATATACCGTGGGATCGCAATAGGAGACAGAGAAGATCGTGTGGCGCTATACGCCGATGACCTCATGCTATTCATGTCTGAACCAATGAATTCCTTGCCCCGCGTTATGGAAATTATAGACAAATTTGGAACATTCTCGGGCCTGCATATTAATTAGTCAAAATCTGTCCTAATGCCAGTCTCCGCACAAAATCCTCTACGGCTGATGGACTTATTCTGCGGCCTACAAATTTTGAACATATTTTTTAAATATCTGGGCATTCAAATCAACAGCAAAACAAACCGAGCTCTCGACCTGAATGTACTCCCCCTGGTGGAACTTTATAGATCCAAATTTAAAACCTGGGGCTCTCTCCCTCTGTCGGTAGCGGGCCGCATCAATTTAATTAAAATGATAGTCCTGCCCAAGTGCCTCTATATCTTACAGCACATCCCCATGCCCATCCCGGGGAAATTTTTCCAGACCATGAACTCCCTCATGACCTCCTTTATATGGGGGGACTGGCGACCAAAACTTAAACTGTCCACCCTCCAGAGACCCAAGAGTGCTGCCGGGTCAGCACTCCCAGACCTGTTCCTATATTGCTTAGTGGGTCAATTGCTGCACCTGAAACCCTGGCTAAGTGACCGCCCGTTACCTAACTCAGAAGCACATTTAGCCCAAACCCTGAGCATATCTAACCTTTGGCCGGTACTGGAATTCCCTGCCACTGTGGCGGGAGGAATGCTACCCATTCATAAACTGGCGGTGCAAGTCTGGTGCCAGGCTAAGGAGGTAAGCGGGTTCTCCGACATAACCGCGGACATGCCACTATGGAGAAACCCCGGGCTCTGGGAGCTAATGCTGCTACCCGAACTTGAAATTTGGGAACAGTAGGGCATAACAGACCTAGGCGCCCTATACAACTCAAATGTTTTGATATCCTTCAAGCAGCTACAAAACAAATACCAAATACCTCGAACCCACTTCTACAAATACTTGCAGATTCAGCATGCACTCCAGGCCCAATTCCCGCCGGCGAATAGCAATATATCCCACTACTCGTTAATAGGCATATTAAAATCACAGGGCCCTAGGGGCCTCATTTCAACATTATACACTCACCTAACAACTTCAAAAGCCGCTCGGGAGATCCCTCCAGCCCTCTCTAAATGGAATTCCTTAATTCCAACATTAACAGAGGAAACCTTCCAAGAAGTTCTAGAGTCCCCTTTATTCGTCTCTCGCTCAGCAAACAACAAAATGACCCAACTATATATAGTCCACCAATGCTACCTCACCCTGAGGTGAGACTACATAGGATGGGCAGAAACCCATCTCCGCAATGCAACCGATGTAGCTGCGCATACGCGGACTTCTGGCATATGATCTGGGACTGCCCATCGATCCGGTCTTACTGGGAGGAGGTCACAAACTTGCTATCCATAATTCTGGATGTCCCGGTTCCCATCACTCCTGAAATCTGTCTCTTTGGTGCCCTTGAGGCAGAACATTGGCAACACTATAACAGAATCTTCTTGCGGGAAGTCCTATTTCTAGCTAGAAAAGTTATTGTGCTGCGCTGCATGGACCCAAGAGGTCCAACTTTGGCGATGTGGAAAAAAATCACCAACTCAACCATACGCTACAATAATCTGGTCTATAAGGCACGCAAATGTCTGGGCAAATTTCAAAAGGTATGGGGTCAATGGTGCGACTTGTCGCTAACCCTATTTCCCCAGCAACCACTCACCCAAGCTATATCAGCGCTACAAAGGAAACACATTAACATCTGGACGCAGATGGCTCAGCTCCCACAATGATTCACTCACTCTAAACACCTCACCTCTGAGTACCCGAATTATCGTAATCCATACTATGCTAAATATTTCTTACATATATATCCACAACTCCCCCTATCTCTCCTTTTTCTTTACAAAAGGCACACACATATACACCTACAGTTCTACAACAGTTACGCAGACCCTTCCAGCACCCCACTGCTACTTCTCTCCCCATAAACCTCCTATCGGTCGCTTTCTCCTTACTCTTTTAATCCTCTACACTCCCTTCCTCTCTCTTTCACTGATGAATGTACTGTACAAACATCGCATGATCTATAGCTGCTTGACCTTTAAACTTTGTGAATGACTATGTACTGCAAATGTTGTGTTTGTAAGCTGTTCACTTGTCAATAAAACGAGTTTAAGAAAAATTCTGTCTCTTCTCTAATATCTTTGGCAAGAGAGATAATAGACAAAGTTATTACAAAGAAGGGGGCTATCACTTCTTGTGAGGAGCTTTGTTCAAGAATGCAGAGACTGGAGGGGTGAGTAGCATGAAACTTGTATCCCTGGAAAATTAACCACTGCTTGCTTGCATTTAATGGAACATTGTTCAGCATGTTAAGTGAATTGCAAGTTTTTTGTTAATTGTGGCAGTAAAACTATGCAATGTTTGACTGTGAGACTGTGAATAACAGATGGAATTGTGAGGTATATATGATGAAACTGTCATTTCCATGTGAAAGATGTAATTTAATGCAGTACCAGCATAGGAGGAAGTGAGAAAAAGAAAAAACTAGACGTGAGAAAAAGCCCATTGTATAGGAAATTTTGTGAAAATGAATGGTGGATAGCAGATCGGGAGAAAGGAAAGAAAATCAAGGATGTGAATTAAATGGTTTTAGCAAGTATGTAAAAGGGTGCGTAAAAGGCAAAAAGAAAGTTGAATAGGAAAATATAAAAAAAAAAGTGATAAAAGACTTGTCTGTGATGTGAATGTGGAGATGGTAAATTTCAAATGACAGCAAAAAGAATCGAACATGTTGGAGAATTCATTGAAATATAAGCCCTTCCCTGAAAATCATCCCAAATGTGTGTTTAAAAATAAAATAAAATAAAAAAAATAAATATATATATATATATATATATATACACACACACACACACACACACACACCTCTTCTCCACTGTCAGGGTCTTGCTGTCTGACATCCTGGCTCTGTACTGAAGATCTTTCAGCTGGCAGGAACTTAAAGATCCCCGCCGTCTAACAGTGATATGTCTGATTGCCTGAGCGTTCAGCCAATCACAGGCAGTGCTTAGCCATTCCTTGAATGACAACTGAGCGTTGCCTGTGAATGGTCACAGCGCTCAGTCAATCACATGCAGTGCTCAGTCCATTCATTGAATCGCCCACGCATCACACTCTGTGACACTTTCCATAGGGTTGCTATGGAAAGTGCAACGCCGGCATCCACGAGCAAAGAATTATAGTGATTCTCCACTCGTGGGATTTAAATTGCAGCATGCTGCAATTCTCTGCAGTGAGCCTATCAGATAGGCACAGCTCGGAGACCTGTCAGCGCTCCCCCCTCCTTCCCCGCTGCGGAATATTGCTAGCGATATTCTGCCTCGGCTGTGGACAGGGGGCCTAACTAAGAGCAGTCACATTTTTCGCAGGTCCTGGCATGAGAATCTTACTTCCCATATGAGTGTTTTATGATAAAAGTTAACTGTCACTCATAAATGTGTATTTTCCTCAGTTCCAGATCCAGACTTAAAGTTGTGTTTTCAGGTGACTGGTTTGTCCTCCGAAGGACATATTGGAAAGTCAAATTGGGAAGAAAAGATAACTGGCTCCATGCCAACCACTGTATGCGAGTCTCCATCCGAAAGAAAGACTCAAATACTATGTATATCTTTTAAGTTATGATTATAATATGGTTGAATAATATGTTAGAAAATAATTAAGATAATATGTGTGTTAAAAATCATGAAGTACTTGTAGAAAATAAAATAACTGTTTTATGTATACCCATGATCCTATAATATCCTCCTCTATGTTTTTGTGTCTATACCTCTCATTACCTTATTATGAAGGAGGTCAGGTCATGTTTAAAAAAAAAAAAAAGTGTGTATACATGTATAAGTATGTATGTATATATATATATATACACTATCTGTCATGATCTTGCGCTATCCCTACGATGTAAGGGTATATAATTTTGCGGGAAGTACCCTGCTTCATGGGGAGGGAAGGGGTTAAGGAGTACGCTAATCCAGTGAATGGAGAGTTCCCCCTTCTTCCAGTTATTGTGAATGGGAATTTTGAATTTGAAGTTAGTTGAATTATTGACTGTCGCCGTGTAAAGAATTCCTTGCAATACTTAGTGCACCTAAATAATAAATAAATAAATCTGGTAATTTATTTATTACCGCTCCTCCCACCAAGTTGGGTACTCATTTTACCGATCTCCGAAGGATGGAAGGTTGAGTTAACCTTGAACCTTGAGAGACAGGATATAGTGTTAGAGACAGTCAACAGACAGTCAGTGGCATTCTGAAGGAATGGTGCTGTGATGTCATGGGAAGGGGTGTATAACTGGGCATCGTCAGCATAGAGATAGTACTGAAAACAAAATCTCCAGATGGTTAATCCAATAGGGGCTGTGTAGATGGAGAAGCGAAGGGGTCTGAGGACTGAGCCCTGGGGGACCCCAAGAGCAAGGGGGAGAGAAGAGGAGGTAGAGCCTGCAAAGGATATGCTAAATGAGCAATCAGATAGGTAGGAGAAGAACCAGGAAAGACCAATGTCCTTTAGGCCAATGGAGCAAAGCATATTAAGGAGGAGTTTGTGGTCAACAGCAGTAAATGTTGCGGAGAGATTGAGGATGATGAGTAGGGAGTAGTCACCCCTCTATTTAGCTGTCAGGAGGTCATTTGACACTTTTGTAATGGCAGTTTCTGTCGAGCGTAGAGGGCAGAAACCGGACTATAGGGGGTCAAGAAGAGAGTTTTCTGAGACACAGCTTATAAGGTGGGAGTAATCTAGGTGTTCTAATAGTTTGGAGATGAGGGGCAGATTTGGGATGTGTCAGTAGTTGGCAGCATAGGACGAATTAAGAGCCAGTTGCTTTAGCAGTGGGGATATGATAGTATGTTTGAATAAGGAGGAGAAAATGCCAGAGGTCAGAGAGAGGTTGAATATACTGGTGAGGTGGGGGATGACAATCAGGGAGAGGATCAGAGGAGGTGTGAGGGAAGACTGTTGCTATTGCAAGTGTTTGGCCGAGCAGAGGAAAGCAATCTGGAGAATTCTTCCTCTGTTGTTGGCCTGAGTACAGAGGTTGAGCAAGAGCTACATGCAGTACTGAAGAGACTCGGGTCAGAGCTAGCCTGGGATTGGGAGGTTATCATTTAGGATTGTGAGATAGTGAGGTGAAGTTGACTTGTTTGGCATGGTAGAGTGCTAGGTTGTAGATTTTGAGCATGAATTTGAAGTGGAGAAAATCTGCGGACATTAGCGACTTTCTCCACAGCCATTCAGTGACGTGTATTTTTTAATACTGTACACACACACACACACACACACACACACACACACACATATATATATATATATATATATATATATATATATATATATATATATATATATATATATATATATATATATATGTATATGTATATTTAAGCAAATCATGAAATGTCAACTATTTAAGCTTAACCTCTATTGGTACATTAAAAACCACATCATTACTAATAATTTATGTATAACAATACTCATAATAAAGGATGTAGTATGCAAGTTAGAGAGCAAGGGGGAAAGGAAAATCTAGCCCTACAAGTACCCTATCCTCCTTCTCTGCCCCTGTAAAATAATATCCACCCTGACAAGGGTGATCCCAATCAGGAAACTTCTGGTATATGCTAATAATACAAGAGACATCTTGATATAGATAACAATCAAATCCTGGCATCAGATATAGAAAACAAACTTACATCTTGAATAAATACTAAAATGACCATATTTCAACCAATTATCAACTGTATAACCAAATAGCCATATTAATAGCAATAATAATCAACAAATGGATAAACACCATAAGATACAAATGCTAGATATACCTGCAAAAAGTGTGAACCTCACTATCAATGTATTGCAGGATGTAGTGGGCCAATATTTAAAAAATATGATACGCTTTGCCAATAATCAATCAAATACCTTCTAGACAATTTTGAGATGTAGTCCAGCAATCAAACATTCATTCACAACAAAGACACAAATTAAGAAAAAATACTTCCTAGTCTTTTCCTGAAGTTATGGGTTCTTGCTTTCTAAAATTCCACAGGGAGATAATTACACACCTAATACAGAATTGCCCACTTTTGAAAATGGTGCAAAAAATATGTAGAAATATAACACTGATTTGGTCCATAATATACTGTATCCATGGTAGTCAGTATTGTCCCCATGATCACTTTCAAACTGAGCCGTGATATTGTCATGCTGATAACCACTTAAAAAGGCTTCACTCCTCCTAATATGTTAGAGCATTTGTTGGGCTCCATTTTTTTCCTTGGGCTTTCAACAGACACTTGATCAGTCAGTGAAATAAATAAATATATATATATATATATATATATATATATATATATATATATATGGCTATAGCAGATCTCTTAGAAGCTTTTCTTTGATAAAGACTCTATCAATGTCTTAAAGGGGTTGTCCCGCGCCGAAACGTTTTTTTTTTTTTTTCCAACAGCCCCCCCGTTCGGCGCGAGACAACCCCGATGCAGGGGTTAAACAAGAACACCGGACAGCGCTTACCTGAATCCCCGCGCTCCGGTGACTTCTTACTTACCTGCTGAAGATGGCCGCCGGGATCTTCTCCCTCGGTGGACCGCAGGGCTTCTGTGCGGTCCATTGCCGATTCCAGCCTCCTGATTGGCTGAAATCGGCACGTGACGGGGCGGAGCTACACGGAGCTACACGGAACCCCATTGAGAAAAGAAGAAGACCCGGACTGCGCAAGCGCGTCTAATTTGGCGATTAGATGCTGAAAATTAGACGGCTCCATGGAAACGAGGACGCTAGCAACGGAACAGGTAAGTGAAAAATTTCTGATAACTTCTGTATGGCTCATAATTAATGCACAATGTACATTACAAAGTGCATTAATATGGCCATACAGAAGTGTATAGACCCACTTTGTTTCGCGGGACAACCCCTTTAACTTAACTTCCAGCTACAGACAAATTCATCCCCATGCTTTTTGTCACTTTCTTCAACTTGCATACTTTTTACATTTAATTTTGGAGGGCGGGTGTTCATCTGCCATTTTCTGAAAGTCATGTGGTTTAGCAGCTTAGCTTTAACTATCTTACTTTCAGATTCTACAATACACTGTCCTCAGATAACGGAAATCTGGCAAAAATTTTTACTCAGCATTTTGTCTAAAGACAAGACAATATACAATTGAAAAGTAATACACGGGAAGAAAAAGAAAGTACGAACAATGTTCTCTAACATGCAATGTTGATTGAAAAAGTAGAATGTTGTAAATAAATGTAAAAGTCGCTAATATCAGATCTATCCGCCTATCTTTTGACCTGTCTATTGCTTCACTCAGTGGTGATGGATGCTTGGAACTGCATGTGAACTTAGTGTGATGGAAATTGTTAAGTTGTGAGCTAAATCACTTAAATTCTGACTTTTCAGGGTTCTGCAAATATCAATATGCATGGGAAGGGATGTAAGGCATTAATATTGGACAGATATTTATGTCAGGTTGGAAAAAAAGTCTATAATATGTCATGCATACTGTGCGGTTAGATATTACGTGGTTAAAGAACCATAAGAGACTATTCAGCAGATTTGATCATGCTATAATTTGTTCAAGCACAGAAATTGCTTAGTGGACAGGCCGTAAATTATTAGAATGAGTGAACTATAGAGATGAGCGAGTACACTCATCCGAGCTTAATGCTTGTTCGAGTATTAGGGTACTTGAGATGCTCGTTACTCGAGACGAACACCACACGGTACCCGAGTCAATAGCATTTCCTTGAAATAAAATCACAGAGGTGAGGGAAAAAAAAACAAAGACATTATTCACAGAAAAAGCCAAAAATACAATACCTGAAGGTCTGCAAAGCAGACACGGTCGCCATAGGCACGATCGCCATAAGGCAGGCACAATCGCCGTAGGGCAGGTGCAATGGCCGTAAGCCCTGGAGATATGCAGTCAGCCAGACAATAAAGTGGAGGAGCAGCTTGTTCTTGGCAGGCTAATATGCAGTCACCCACTCAACCCAGCCCAGATTGGGGAGGAGTGACTGCATATACTAATAGCCTGCACATGTGAACGATACCAAAGATGCTAGCCATAGATGGATGGTGACCCACCATACAGGATATCAACCCTGGCTGGTATAACAGCGGGTTGCCCTGTATCTCTAAAGTGGGCCACACTGGCTGACATCTTGGGCTCCCCCACTAACTAGCAAAACTACATACAAAAGTACCAATGCATACTAATAAAATGCGGGTGTTGGTACTGCATTTTGGCCAAAACGGCCCTACGGCGATTGTGCCGATGGCGATTGTGCCTGCCTTATGGCGATCGTGCCTATGGCGACCGTGTCTGCTTTGCAGACCTTCAGGTATTGTATTTTTGGCTTTTTCTGTGAATAATGTCTTTGTTTTTTTTCCCCTCACCTCTGTGATTTTATGTAATTTATAGTGAGTTAGCGTAGGTACTGACGGAAGCGGTGTGGAGTCGGCGCGGCCCGTGAGCCTATGCGTTTTGGTCAAAATGCAGTACCAACACCCGCATTTTATTAGTATGCATTAGTACTTTTGTATGTAGTTTTGCTAGTTGGTGGGGGAGCTCAGGATGTCAGCAATTGTGGCCCACTTTAGAGATACAGGGCAACCCGCTGTTATATCAGCCAGGGTTGATATCCTGTATGGTGGGTCACCATCCATCTATGGCTGGCATCTTTGGTATCGTTCACATGTGCAGGCTATTAGTATATGCAGTCACTCCTCCCCAATCTGGGCTGGGATGAGTGGGTGACTGCATATTAGCCTGCCAAGAACAAGCTGCTCCTCCACTTTATTGTCTGGCTGACTGCATATCTCCAGGGCTTACGGCCATTGCGCCTGCCCTACGGCGATTGTGCCGATGGCGATTGTGCCTGCCTTATGGCGATCGTGCCTATGGCGACCGTGTCTGCTTTGCAGACCTTCAGGTACTGTATTTTTGGCTTTTTCTGTGAATAATAGCATTTCCTTCCCAGCATGTTTAGCGCCATTTTCTAGCCAATAGAAACGCGGGGAAGGCATTACCACTTCCTGCTGTGACGTGCCAGCCCCCCCCCTCCCCACAGTAGTGTGTGGCTGGGCCGATCAGGTGACCGCCGAGTCACCTAAAATGACCTAAAGTGGTCACGCCCGCGGCTCGCCTCAGACGCATGCTGGCAGAGGTTAGGGATAGTGCTGCTGCTGATATAGGGACAGTGTTAGAGTAGGATCTAACTCTTCATAGTGTGCATTACTGTTGTGGCTGGCTGGGAGCAGTAGTGCACCAATTTTTTTTTTAAGCATCTCAGGCTGTGCAGGCCATTTCAACTATAGCGTTTTCAGTCTGCAGTGCATAATGCAGAGTTTATGGACAGAGCTGCTTCTATAGGGAAAGTTATACAGTCCTGATCCTCCGTACAAGAACCCCAACGGTCCTTCTTAGGGCTACATCTGACCGTGTGCTTTACAGTTGTGGCTGGCTGGGAGCAGTAGTGCATCAATTTTTGTATTACGCATCTAGGCCTGTTCCCAGCCTTTCAGTAATAGTGTTCTCAGCCTGCAGTGCATAACACAGAGTTTAGGGACAGAGCTGCTTCTATAGGGAAAATTATACAGTCTTCATCCTCTGTACAAGAACCCCAACGGTCCTTCTAAGGGCTACAACTGACCGTGTGCTTTACAGTTGTGGCTGGCTGGGAGCAGTAGTGCATCAATTTTTGTATTACGCATCTAGGCCTGTTGCCAGCCGTTCAGTAATAGCGTTCTAAGCCTGCAGTGCCGTACAACCAGCTCTCACCATGAAACTGCACTCTAACATTTCCTAGCCTACTGCAAACTACATTAGTTATACCGTTCTGTGTGTGCTGTGCATAATGCAGAGTTTAGGGACACAGCCACTTCTATAGGGAAAGTTATACAGTCCTGATCCTCCGTGCAAGAACCCCAACGATCCTTCTTAGTACTACATCTGACCGTGTGCTTTACAGTTGTGGCTGGCTGAGAGCAGTAGTGCATCAATTATTGTATTACGCATCTAGGCCTGTTCCCACCCTTTCAGTAATAGCATTCTCAGCCTGCAGTGTATAATGCATAGTTTAGGGACAGAGCAACTTCTATAGGGAAAATTATACAGTCCTGATCTTCCGTACAAGAAGCCCAATGGTCCTTCTTAGGGCTACATCTGACCGTGTGCTTTACAGTAGTGGCTGGCTGGGAGCAGTAGTGCAACAACTTTTGCATTACGCATCTAGGCCTGTTCCCCGCATTTCTGTAATAGCGTTCTCAGCCTGCAGTGCCGTACAACCAGTTCTCACTGTGAAACTGCACTCTAACATTTCCTAGCCTACTGCAAACTACTTCAGTTATACCGTTCTGTGTCTGCAGTGCATTAGACAGAGGTCTCACCGCTAAACAGTACTGTAATATTTCCTGGGCCGCTGCAAAGTATTTCAGCTCTGCCACTGTGCATAGTGTCTCACAATACCCTTTCCTTGGTGGGGTTGAGATAGTTGCAGTTACCAACATTATCCACTGGCTTTAGAGTATTCTCCAACTCCATACAGTCTCTCTCATCTACAAGTCTCTGCGAGCGGTAAATTACCCCTAGGTATCAGCGCAAGACAGCGGGTTAATTTTTTCAAGTCACGGCATAGAGCCTCCACTATCTACAAGTCTCTGTGTGTTGTGAATTAAGCCACAGTTGTCAGTGCTGTACAGTGGGGTAATTTATTTGGGCCCTGCTCTATTCTTAATCCGCCATGATGAGGAGTAGGGGTAAGGGTCGAGGACGGGGACACGGATGCGGTCGTCCAAGTGAGGGTGTGGGCACAGGCTGAGTTCCTGGTCATGGTGAATCACAGCCGGCTGCTGCAGGATTAGGGGAGAGGCAAGTTTCTGGGCTCCCCAGCTTCATATCGCAATTTATGGGTCCACGTGGTAGACCTTTATTACAAACAGAGCAGTGCGAGCAGGTCGTGTCGTGGATGGCAGAAAACGCGTCCAGTAATGTATCGACCACCCAGTCTTCTACGCAGTCCACTACTCCTGGCCTAGGGACTGCAACTCTGAATCCTCTGGCTGCTCCTCCTTCCTCCCAGGCTCCTCAGTCCATGAAAATGACATATTCTGAGCAGGCAGACTCCCAGGAACTGTTCTTGGGTCCCAGCCATGAGTGGGAAAAAACGGTTCCTCTCTCACCGGAGGAGTTTGTCGTGACCGATGCCCAACCTTTGGAAAGTTCCCGTAGTCCGGGTGATGAGTCTGGGGACTTCCGGCATCTGTCTCAAGAGCTTTTTGTGGGTGAGGATGATGAGACACAGTTGTCTATCAGTGAGGTAGTAGTAAGGGCAGTAAGTCCGAGGGAGGAACACACAGAGGATTCGGAGGAAGAGCAGCTGGACGATGAGGTGACTGACCCCACCTGGTTTGCTAGGCCTACTGAGGACAGGGCTTCAGAGAGGGAGGCAAGTGCAGCAGCAGGACAGGTTGGAAGAGGCAGTGGGGTGGCCAGGGGTAGAGGCAGGGCCAGAGCGAAGAATCTCCCAACTGTTCCCAAAGCACCCCCTTGCAGCAAGCCTCCGTGCAGAAGGCTAAAAGTTGTGGATGTTTTTTAGTGAGAGCGTGACAGACGAACAGTGGTGTGCAACCTGTGTCACACCAAGATCAGCCGGGGAGCCACCACTACCAGCCTCACTACTACCAGCATGAGCAGATATATGATGGCCAAGCACCCCACAAGGTGGGACGAAGGCCATTCACCGCCTCCAGGTCACACCACTGCCTCTTCCCCTGTGCCACAACCTGCCACATCGATCCAATCCCCCTCCCAGGATGCAGGCACGAGCGCCTCCCGGCCTGCACCCACACCCTCAGCTCCACTGTTCTCCACTCCATCAAGCAATGTCTCTCAGCGCAGCGTTCAGCTGTCGCTAACACAAGCAGAAATATGCCGCCACCCACCCGCATGCACAAGCTTTAAACGTGCACATTGCCAAATTGATCAGCCTGGAGATGCTGCCGCACAGGCTTGTGGAAACGGAGGCTTCCAAAAATATGATGGCTGCGGCGGTCCCACGCTACTCGGTCCCCTGTCGCCACTATTTTTCCCGGTGCCATCCCAGCCCTACACCAGCACGTCTCCCGCCACATAAATCGTGCCCTCACCAACGCGGTTACTGGGAAGGTCCACTTAATCACGGACACGTGGAGAAGTACTGGCGGGCAGTGCAACTATATCTCCCTGATGGCACATTGGTTGAACTTGGTGGAGGCTGGGACCGAGTCAGAGCCTGGGACCGCTCAGGTCCTACCCACACCCAGAATAGCAGGTCCTTCCTCAGTGCTGGTATCTGGGGCATTTTATGCCACCTTCTCCAAACCCTCCCGCTCCTCCTTCTCTGCCACGTCTACCTCTTAATTAAGAAGTGCGAGCTGAATCAGCTTAGGTGACAAGAGGCACATGGCCCCCAAGCTGTTGCAGAGTCTGACAGAGCTGACCGACCTCTGGCTTCTGCCGCTGAGCCTCCAATCGGGCATCGTGGTGTGTGACAACAGCCGTAACCTGGTGGCGGCTCTGCAGCTCGGCAGCCTCATACACGTGCCATGCCTGGCCCACATCTTCAATCTGGTGGTTCAGCGGTTTCTGAAAAACTACCCCCACTTGTCTTACCCGCTTGGCAAGGTGCGCCGCGTCTGCGCACATTTCCGCAAGTCCACCACAGAAGCTGCCACCCTGAGGACCCTGCAACGTCGGTTCAAGCTGCCAGAGCACCGACTGCTGTGCGACGTGCCCACACGCTGGAATTCTATGCTGCACATGTTGGCCAGGCTGTACGAGCAGCGTAGAGCAATAGTGGAATACCAGCTGCAACATGGGCGGCAGAGTGGTAGTCTGCCTCCGCAATTCCTTCCTGAGGAGTGGGCATGGATGGCAGATATCTGCCAGGTCCTCTGAAACTTTGAGGAGTCTACCGAGATGGTGAGCGGTGATGCTGCAATCATTAGCGTCACCATTACTCCGCTATGCCTGTTGAGAAGTTCCCTGCAAAGCATAAAGGTTGACGCTTTGCGGTTGGAACAGGAGACGGGGGATAGCAGTATGTCGCTTGATAGCTAGACCACCCTCATGTCTATATCTCAGTGCAGTTTGGAGGAGGGGGACGTGGAGGGGGAGGAGGGGGAAAAGACAGCTGGCCACACTGCAGAGGGTATCCATGTTGCTTGCCTCTCATCTGTTCAGCGTGTATGGGCTGAAGAGGAGGAAGAGGCTCCTGAAAGTCATCCTCCTAGTGAGGACAGTGATGAGTTGCGTACTGGGACCCTGGCACACCAGGCTGACTTCATGTTAGGCTGCCTTTCCTGTAACCCTCGCGTTAGACGCATTATGGCCAACACGCATTACTGGGTGTACACCCTCCTCAACCCACGGTATAAGGAGAACCTTTCCACTCTCATTCCTAAAGAGGAAAGGGGTACGCGAGTGATGCAATACCACAGGGCCCTGGTGGAAAAATTGATGCTAAAATTCCCATCTGACAGCTCTAGTGGCAGAAGATGCAGTTCAGAGGGCCAACTAGCTGGGAAAGCATGGGGATCAGGAAGCATGTCCAGCGCAGGCAGGGGAACACTCTCCAAGTCCTTTGCCAGCTTTATGGCTCCCCAGCAAGACTGTGTCACCACTCCCCAGTTAAGGCTGAGGGAGCACTGTAAAAAAATGGTGAGAGAGTACATAGCCGGTCATACTACCGTCCTCCGTGATGCCTCTGCTCCATACAACTATTGGGTGTCAAAGCTGGACACGTGGCACGAACTTGCACTGTACGCCCTGAAGGTGCTGGCCTGCCCTGCCGCTAGCGTCTTGTCAGAGAGGGTGTTTAGTGCAGCTGGGGTAATCATCACGGATAAGTGTACCCGCCTGTCCACTGACAGCACCGACATGCTTACCCTCATAAAGATGAACAAAGGCTGGATTTCCCCAGACTTCTCTTCTCCACCAGTGGAAAGCAGCAGATCCTAAAGAATCTTTTCGCTGCAACAGGAGAAAAATGCATCCTCTATCACCCCAAAAAAAGTGAGAATTAGCTTTGTGTATCCCTCTCAGATATTATTACTCCTACTCCTCCTCCTAAAGCAGCATGTCATGACGCTGAACTGCCAATTTCTATGCGGCCCAAAATGCTCTGTTTTATCAGTTTTTAAAGTTTTAAAAGTTCAACTTAAAGGGGTTGTCCCGCGACAGCAAGTGGGGTTATGAACTTCTGTATGGCCATATTAATGCACTTTGTAATATACATCGTGCATTAAATATTGGCCAAACAGAAGCTATGCACTTACCCCCTCCGGTGCTGGCGTCCCCGTCTCCATGGCGACGATCAAACCTCTTCTCTAGTCGCACGAACAGTCGGGCTTGCGCAGTGAGGAATCCTCTGCTGGATGTGTCCGGGCTCATGAGCTGCGTCCTGGCTCCTCCCTCTTCTCCACATCATCGTAGCTCCACCTCCGTCACGTGGTGCCGATCAGCCAATGAAGTGGCTGTAATCGGCAGTGGAACGCAGACTGGAGAAGTACATCCACGGTGCACCATGGAAGAAGACCCGCGGTGCACCGTGGGAGAAGACCAGCGGTGCCATCTTTGAAAGAAGAATCTTCAAAGCTGCAGATCGGGGATCCAGGTAAGCGAATTAAAAAAAAATAAATAAATAACAAATGGATGTAATTTAACTGTCTGCTAAGGTGGGGTCTGTGGGAAAAAAAAATTTAGGTTTCGGTGCAGGACAACCCCTTTAAACCACTTTTTGCGGAGGGCTGCCTCCAGGCTGTTACAATCTAACCAATAACGAGCTGTATGTTCAAAAAATGTTTGAGGGTTTCATCTGGTCTCGCAATTGAGCAATTTTTCAGGAGTACACTTGTACTCTTGGTGCACCAGTTTTCCAGACCATTGCCAATAATGTTAGCAAACTAATTGTTCCAGGCTTCGCCTATACTCTTAGCAAACAAATTTTTACAGCTGTTCGCCTATACTTTTGGTACATCAATGTTACTGGGGTACACCTATACTATTCCTACAGAAATGTTACAGGGGTCCGCCTATACTCTTGCTACTGAAATGTTACTGGGGTCTGCCTATACCTTTTCTACTGAATGGTTTGATGGGTTCGCCAAGACTTTTGCTACACAAATGTTACTGGGGTCTGCCTTAACTTTTGCTACAGAAATGTTACTGGAGTCCGCCTATACTCTTGCTACAGAAATGTTACTGGGGTCTGCCTATACTTTTGCTACAGAAATGTTACTGGGGTCTGCCTATACTCTTGCTACAGAAATGTTACTGGGGCCTGCCTATACCTTTTCTACTGAATGGTTTGAGGGGTTCGCCAAGACTTTTGCTACAGAAATGTTACTGGGGTCTGCCTATACCTTTTGTACTGAATGGTTTGAGGGGTTTGCCTATACTTTTGCTACAGAAATGAAGAAAAGAAATAAAGTCTCAGCGCCTCAAAGAACATAAAACATGTAATAAATGTAAAAATCGGTGAGTGACAACTCACCTGGTGCACAGTGCGCTCCTAATTAAAGGAGCCACCGGCACCCGATATCCACGTTTGCCTTAAGATAGATCCTAGTCTTCAATCCTGTATTAGCAGGAGAGACGTCCAGGGGTGTAAAGCCTTCAGGCTTCCGATATCCAAAGCAGTATATAGAAAAAAGACCCCCGCGCTCCGAGACCAGGAGCTCCGTGACATAAATTAAATACCTTTTATTGCGACGCGTTTCAACGGTACACAGCCGTCTTTCTCAAGCATTACATACATAATAAAATACACACCTTTATATACATAAATGAATCAATCCTTACTCATTACACCCGGCTCGAATAGACGCCGCGTCCCGGCGCCATCTTGAAACCACGTGGAGTAATCCAACAAACATTCCACGTGATGATACACACGTCATCTATTATATTCATAAAACAAATCTTTGCATCACTATTATATTCACTATTAAAACCAAATCCCATGGTCAAAAAATGAACTTGCTCCATAAAATTATATGTCAAATAGCATATCGTAATTATCAATAGACTATTGTTCCTATTATATTTAAAAAAATATTTTTTTTCTTTTTCATTGTATACTAACAAAATATGGTTGTAAATATTTGTAAACTCCAACCATAAATATTCATATATAATAAATATATGTAAAACAATCATAAATAATGCATTTTCAAAATAGACTATCTATATGAATGAATAAAAACAAATAAATAATTAAATCCAATTTTATAAATATAGGTAACATTGTATCTAAATAATCATATTCTAATTATACCCTATAAAATTAATAAAAATATTTCCATATAAATATTCATATATTATTTCTCTATAAAAAATTTTCTCCTATATATACACAAAATTCATAATTTATTCCCCAATGAATCTAAATTTTCTCCAATATCTCATTTAAACCCCCAGGTTCCAGGGTCTTCAATTTGTAAATCCAGTACATCTCCTTACGTCGGAGATGACTGGTTGATTTGTTCTGAATTTGTTCCAGAGGGGTGACTCTCATATCTTTTGGTTCACAATTGTGCTTCTCCAAAAAATGACGTGACAAGCTGTGTTTCAAATATCCCCTCTTGATATTGAATCTATGATTATTAATGCGCATCCTCAGGGAATTTTTGGTTCTCCCTATGTACCTCATATTACAACTGCATTCTATCAAATAAATAATACGTTTGCTACCACAATCCAGTCTATTTTTACTGCCACATTTCACCATTTGATCATCAAGTTCAATGGATATTCTCCCTTGTTGTATGTGTGAACAGCATCCACATTTCGTTCTACCGCATTTAAAAATACCTGTTTTTTTTAGGAAATTCCCATCTTTATCTCTCCCAAATTTTTTAAATTCTGCTCTTGAGGGGGCAATGTTATCTTTAATAGTTTTATTTTTCCTGAAAATTAGTTTTGGATATTCATCTATATTTTTCCCAAGTACTGGATCACTCTTCAGGATAGACCAATTTTTTTGCAAAATCCTACAAATTTCCCGATTTTGGTTGTTATATTTTGTTATAAAAGCTGTTTTATATTTTTTTTTTTCCTCATTAATTTTTTTAGAAATATTTTCATTTATATTTTCATGCACAAATTCATTTCCTGAGCCATTATTACCACCCAAATCACCAGTGTGTTTACGTGACCTATTCTCAGCATTAATTCTTTCTTTCCATATTTTATTATATGCTGTATTAAAAATACCTATAGGATAATTTTTATCTAAAAATCGTTTTTTTAAAATAAGGGACTGTTTTTTAAAATCATCATTTCTACTGCAGTTCCGGCTAATTCTTTTGAGTTGCCCATATGGAATATTGACTTTCCATGGGCGTGCATGACAGCTATAAAAATCCACATAACTGTTACTATCCACCTTCTTAAAATGGGTACTGGTAATGATTTTTTTATTAAGGTGAGTCAATTCCAAATCTAAAAATACCAAATTATTATAATCTATATTAGATGTAAAACGTAAATTATAATCATTGTTGTTTAATGTCGCTATAAAATTTAATAATTCGCTTTTTCCCCCATCCCAAATCAAAATAATATCATCTATGAACCTTTTAAAAAAGACTATATGTGTATCTAAAAATCGATGTCTCTCAAAGTCCCCCACATATAAATTTGCATATGTCGGGGCGAATAGATTTGGAATTGACTCACCTTAATAACAAAATCATTACCAGTAGATAAAAATTATCCTATAGGTATTTTTAATACAGCATATAATAAAATATGGAAAGAAAGAATTAATGCTGAGAATAGGTCACGTAAACACACTGGTGATTTGGGTGGTAATAATGGCTCAGGAAATGAATTTGTGCATGAAAATATAAATGAAAATATTTCAAAAAAAATTAATGAGGAAAAAAAAATATATAAAACAGCTTTTATAACAAAATATAACAACCAAAATCGGGAAATTCGTAGGATTTTGCAAAAAAATTGGTCTATCCTGAAGAGTGATCCAGTACTTGGGAAAAATATAGATGAATATCCAAAACTAATTTTCAGGAAAAATAAAACTATTAAAGATAACATTGCCCCCTCAAGAGCAGAATTTAAAAAATTTGGGAGAGATAAAGATGGGAATTTCCTAAAAAAAACAGGTATTTTTAAATGCGGTAGAACGAAATGTGGATGCTGTTCACACATACAACAAGGGAGAATATCCATTGAACTTGATGATCAAATGGTGAAATGTGGCAGTAAAAATAGACTGGATTGTGGTAGCAAACGTATTATTTATTTGATAGAATGCAGTTGTAATATGAGGTACATAGGGAGAACCAAAAATTCCCTGAGGATGCGCATTAATAATCATAGATTCAATATCAAGAGGGGATATTTGAAACACAGCTTGTCACGTCATTTTTTGGAGAAGCACAATTGTGAACCAAAAGATATGAGAGTCACCCCTCTGGAACAAATTCAGAACAAATCAACCAGTCATCTCCGACGTAAGGAGATGTACTGGATTTACAAATTGAAGACCCTGGTACCTGGGGGTTTAAATGAGATATTGGAGAAAATTTAGATTCATTGGGGAATAAATTATGAATTTTGTGTATATATAGGAGAACATTTTTTATAGAGAAATAATATATGAATATTTATATGGAAATATTTTTATTAATTTTATAGGGTATAATTAGAATATGATTATTTAGATACAATGTTACCTATATTTATAAAATTGGATTTAATTATTTATTTGTTCTTATTCATTCATATAGATAGTCTATTTTGAAAATGCATTATTTATGATTGTTTTACATATATTTATTATATATGAATATTTATGGTTGGAGTTTACAAATATTTACAACCATATTTTGTTAGTATACAATGAAAAAGAAAAAAATATTTTTTTAAATATAATAGGAACAATAGTCTATTGATAATTACGATATGCTATTTGACATAATTTTATGGAGCAAGTTCATTTTTTGACCATGGGATTTGGTTTTAATAGTGAATATAATAGTGATGCAAAGATTTGTTTTATGAATATAATAGATGACGTGTGTATCATCACGTGGAATGTTTGTTGGATTACTCCACGTGGTTTCAAGATGGCGCCGGGACGCGGCGTCTATTCGAGCCGGGTGTAATGAGTAAGGATTGATTCATTTATGTATATAAAGGTGTGTATTTTATTATGTATGTAATGCTTGAGAAAGACGGCTGTGTACCGTTGAAACGCGTCGCAATAAAAGGTATTTAATTTATGTCACGGAGCTCCTGGTCTCGGAGCGCGGGCGTCTGTTTTCTATATACTGCTTTGCTACAGAAATGTTACTGGGGTCAGCCTATACTTTTGCTACAGAAATGTTCCTGGGGTCTGCCTATACTTTGGCTTCAGAAATGTAACTGGGGTCCCCCTTTTCAGTTTCTACTGAATGGTTTGACGGGTTCACCTATACTCTTGCTACAGAAATGTTACAGGGATCCGCCTATACTTTTGCTGCAGAAATTTTACAGGGGTCTGCCTATGCTGTGGGTGCAAAAAGACTTCCCATTGCGGTGTTTTACCTATCTGGCACAAATACACTGACTGACATGGGCAGAAATGTGGGCCGAGGCCCTTGGCGGGGTGAATCTCTGCCATGTTTGGGCACTCTGATTTCTTCCTGTGTAATACCATCTTTGTGCACCAATAGCATAGGCAAGCCCAAGGAACTCAAAGACTTCCCATTGCGGTGTTGAGCTATTTGACACCTACACAGAATGAATTCTGTGGGGACACATAGATTTTCCATTGCTATGTAACTCGTGGTACCTTGGGTCACACAAGGTGGAGGCTGGGACCTAGCCTGACCCAGGACCCGCTCACGTACTTCCCACACATAGTATTGCGGGACCTACCTCGGTCATGGTTTCTCGGCCCTATTATGCCACCTCCTCCTCTTGCTTGAGGTCTGGGGATCAGCGCTGGGCAACATGTATTTTCTCTTGTGTTACCACAGTTATCTGAGACACTGGTTTGGGTCAAACAAAAGGAGTGTTACTACATTAATGAGACGTTCGCAGCTGCACTAGCATCCGAGGCCGCTTTATGCCCACGATTAATGAGGGTGTGAGCTGAGGTTGAGGTCCTTGGCAGGGTGAAACTGCCTTGTTTGGGTGCTCTGATTTCTTTATGTGTAATACTTTTCTTGGGTTCCAGGGGCTCGCCTATGCTGTGGGTGTACAAAGACTTCTCATTGCGGTGTTTTACCTGTCTGGCACAAATACACTGACTGACTAGGGTAGAAATGTGGGCCAAGGTCCTTGATGGGGTGAAACTCTGCCATGTTTGGGCACTCTGTTTTCCTCATGTGTAATACCATCTTTAAGTTCCTTGGGCTTGCCTATGCTGTGGGTGCACAAAGACTTCCCATTGCAGTGTCTTACCTGTCTGGCACAAATACACTGACTGACTACTGCAGAAATGTGGGCCGAGGTCCTTGGCGGGGTGAAACTCTGCCATGTTTGGGCACTCTGATTTCTTCCTGTGTAATACCATCTTTGTGCAACGACAGCATAGGCGAGCCCAAGGAACTCAAAGACTTCCCATTGCGGTGTTGAGCTATCTTACACCTACACAGAATGAATTGTGTGGGGACACATGGCTTACTAGACTAGATGGACTAAGCCTAGAACACCTTAATAAAATAGAGTTCAATATAGTCTATTAATAAATGTACCAAGGAAATGAGCATGGATACTACAAAAATAGAAAAGAAGGCTGCGCAAACTGAAAGGTTTGTATGTGTGAGAGTATGAAGGTGGTCTACATTCCCTAAAACTTTTAAAACTTACTTTAAATCAATTTTAGGCTGTTGTTCCCAAGGTTTGAAGCATTCTTAAAATGTACCTGAATTTGCAAAAACAAATTTAAAAGCAACCTGGGTTTTCATTAGCCACTGTTTTGCTGCTGTTTGAGCTCTTTCAATTCAGTTTTCCATTCGGATTTTCCAATTTTCTGCTGCCCTGCTGTTTGGAATTTATACAGAGGTGGGCGGCATTAAGCCAGCCACTCTGCTACTACGTTTCCCTGAAAATAAGACCCTGTCTTATATCACTTTTTGCCCCATAAGAAGCACAGGGGCTTATTTTCGGGGGGTGTTTTATACTCACCTAGCAGGCACCGTTCGGGTCCCTCCCGCTAGGCTGCAGCGCACCGGCGGGCTTCCATGTAATCCTCTATATCGACAGAGCATCTCTTGCTGGTGATGGGGGTTGAATGCCGCACCTCTAGCAAGCAATCGCTCTGATTGGTTCTGGAGCACCACCTCAGCCAATCAAAGCAGGCGCTTAATGAACCAATTACAGCCATTCAATGTCATTCATCCCTTGATTTGTGATGAAATCAGCACTCCAGGACTTGTCTTTAAAAATTGTAGAACTTTATTCCTCCATAAGAAAGCTGCAGCTGCGATGTTTCGACCTTGAAGAGGTCTTTATCAAGCATGCAGCACATTAAAAAAGAACATACATATATATACAGCCCACACCAATCACAGACTCCATAGAATATACACACCTGAATCACATAGATATCCATCCAAGCAGGTGTGGCCGACCATATCACAGGTGTCGCCTCCCTATTACTTTGTGTAAATAAGTGAACCCCCAGTATACAGACCTTGTGTGTAACGTCCCGTAGCGTCCCCAGTCTCCCACAGAGCTGGTGCACAACCAGCCAATCGGTGATTAGCCCATGCCCAAACAGAGCACAACCCACACCCTGTGCATGCGCGAGAATACAGCGCGCCCACGAGACAACCATCCCTGCGTCCGGGCGTCCGGCGACACACTGGAGCATGCGCAGAACTACCACACAGATCCCCAACATGGCAAGACCTGGAGCGGCTAGATGTAATCGTCTGACATCACCCTGGTGTCACAGCGCATGCGCAAACTGGCATTCAGGTAATCCATCCACCATATTAACTGTGGGCATAACCTCACTATGTAACCCACCAGCTCACTTTAGACCATTAACAAGATACTTGTAGAATATCCGGTCCAAATCTACACTAGAGCCAAGAGGATCACAAAACTCTACATACGTTCCAATATATTCTCCATCGGTTATATACCTGTATATTACTATATATTAAATTTCAAAATGGAGACACTGTGCCAAATTAACTCATGCAGCAAAAATCTTTATTAACCAACATATACAACACAATATCCCCAGGGACCACAATCATCTGTATGATATATTATTAATAGAGATGAGCGAACGTACTCGGTAAAGCCGATTTCACAATCGAGCACCGCGATTTTCGAGTACTTCACTACTCAGGTGAAAAGTACTCGGGGGCGCTGTGGGGCGCCGTGGCGTGGTGGAGCGGGTGGTAGCAGCGCGGAACAGGTGGGAGCTCTCTCTCCCTCTCCCCCCACTCCCCTCTGCAACCCCCCGCTCACCCACAGCTCCCCCGAGTACTTTTCACCCGAGTAGTGAAGTACTCGAAAATCGCGGCGCTCGATTGCGAAATCGGCCTTACCGAGTACGTTCGCTCATCTCTAACTATTAATGATAAACTCCCTTCAAAGGTCATAATCAACATTAGAAGAGAAAGGAGTGCACACTTGATGGATGTCGTCAATTCGTAGAGGAAGCGACCATTGGGATATAGAAGGCCAGTCCCCACTGTAAGGGCGCCCACCCACTGGCGATTTTTTTTTCTTTGCATTTTGCGTTTTTTCTCAAGAGCAATTAGAATTGAATGTACTCCTGTCCACTGGCGTTTTTTTTGGCGTTGCGTTGCGATTTTTAACATAGGAACTGTCAGTTGCATATGTGTCCTTATTTTTCTCCTAATGCACCCATGAAAGTCAATGGAAATTAATGGAAAAGCCGCGAAAACGCCGCGAAAACGCCGCAAAAACGCTGCGTTTTTCACGCACGAAAATCGCAAACGCCAGTGGGTGGGCGCCCTAACAGATAACAAAGAACCATTATGGAGGAATAAAGTTCTACAATTTTTAAAGACAAATCCTGGAGTGCTGATTTTATCACAAATCAAGGGATTGGTAATTATACTGCTATGCGTCATTAAGGTCGGACCTATTCTGAAATCTTGCACCACTCTCCAATATATATTCTCCCACCTTGTGCAATGTGCTTGGGTTGTGCTGTTGCCCACCCCATTTATACTTTGATATTCAATGTCATTCAATGAATAGCTTTCATTGGTTCATCGAGCGCCGACATCTAAATTCTTGTCCCTCTATTGAATGCAATAACAGAAGAGTCAGACATTCAACCAAGCACCACCAGAAATGATATGTGATATCATAATGTCAAAAATACAGTCTAGCAGACCCCTATTCATGTACAAATGTCTGCTCTCCTATCTGACAGCATATCTGAGATGATCTGACAGTAAGCAGAGCTCTGCTCAGTCTGACTACAGGAGGCAGCCTATAAAGACAGACCACTGATTCTTCTGGCTGGACATCTCCACAGAGAAGCAGAATGCCTAACAACAGACAGTGGATTGCAAATATGCTGAAAGCAGTAAACTGTGGGTGGCTTTTACCAAACAGTTTCAGGTCGCATGTCACTAACCACTAAGTCCTGATTTTGGAAGCATCTGACTGGAAGTGATGTCAGACGCCAGAAGCGAGCTGGGAGCAGGGGGGTAGAGGACATCGTAGTGGCACAGGAGCCACCACTAGGAGACCAAGGGAGCCACTGGAGGATTGCCCGCTGAAGGATCTGTCCAGCGGGCAGAAGCAGAGGAGTGGGTCCCAGAGCGGCAGGAGGGCAGAGATTGCAGCCTCCACAACAGAGGTCCCGACGCTGAGGGTGATGTCATCGGCTACTGAAGAGGAGTCTGCTGCTGCCGCTAAGGGACGATAAGTATATTTTGTGTGTGTGTCTATGTGTAAGTGTGTGTGTGGAAGTGTCTATGTGTGAGTGCCCGTCAGTAAGTGCCTGTGGGTGGGTTGTAAGTGAAGTGGAATTGGGTGACTGAGTGATAGCAAGCAGTAAGTGTGTGAGCATTTAAAAAAAAGTGTGAGTGGTTGTGAAGGGGCGGAGGCGCGTTAGCGGTTGCAAATGGGTGGAGGCACATTTGGAGTGTGATCTAGTCTATCTTCACTACTTCCAGAAATAAATTGTAGATCCCCATTAGGATGAGCTCCATGCCTGACAATGCCATCCAGTGTGCTACTTATGCAATGTATGTGGTCCTTGATCAGCTAATCGATGGTGCATACTGTTGCGCAAGATGCGTGCTTGCCGTGCATTTGGAAGCTCAAATCGTGGATCTAAATGAGCAACTGGCAACACTGAGAGCCATTGATAACATGGAAAGGAGTTTGCTGCTCACTGAGCAAGCACTCGCTGGGGTAGAGGTGGGGGTGGACAGTAGTAGAGAAGAGCAGGGGGAGCAGGCAGCTAGCTGGGTGACAGTTAGAAGGAGTAAAGGGAAGAAAACCATGGAGGCTAGTCCTAAACTGGCAGACCCCAACAAGTTTGCAAAGTTCACCGATGAGGGGAATGCCATTACAGAGCCAGCGCGGCTACAGCACGACATGGCCTCTGAACGCCAGGGAGATGACTGCTCCAGTGAGAAGGGGACAGGGAGCATAGGGCAGGCTAGAGAGGTAGTAGTGGGGACTCAATTATAAGGGAAATAGATAGTGCAATCTGCCACAAAGACCGGGATCGTCGAAAGGTGTGTTGTCTCCGTGGTGATCAAGTTCGACACATCATGGATTGGGTTGACAGATTATTGGGAGGGGCTGGTGATAATCCAGTGGTCATGGTACACATTCGCAACAATGAACAAATTAGAGGTCAATGGGGGTTCCTCAAAAACGGTTTCAGGAATCTAGGATCCAAACTTAGGGTGAGGACCTCCAAGTTAGTTCTCTCAGAAATACTACCTGCACCACAAGCCATGCTGGAAAGGCAGCAGGATCTTAGGGAGGTAAACAAGTGGTTCCAAAGTTGGTGTAAGAAGGAGGGGTTTGGGTTCCTGGAGAACTGGGCTGACTTTGCTGTTGGCTGCAGGCTCTACGATAGGGACAGGCTGCATCTTAATGGGGAGTGTGCAGCTATGCTGGGGGAGAAGATGGCTAGAAGACTGGAGGAGTGTTTAAACTAGGGACTGGCAGGTGGGCAGAAAGAGAAACAGACAGTGTAGATAGTGACCTGGGACCAAGTAATGGAAATGGGGGTCAAGCAGGGGGTGGGGTTAGTACAGTTGGAACTGACAGAACAGCTAATAGTACAATTAGTAGCACAATGAATATAAAGAATAACAACAACCGTATAAATTGTATGGCAACAAATGCGAGAATTCTGATCAGTAAAATGGGTGAGCTTTAAGCGAAAATTACAACATAGTGGGAATAATGGAAACATGGCTTGATGATAAGTTTGATTGGGTGGTGAATTTACAGGGTTACAATCTCTTTAGAAGAGACCGTGGGGAACGGAAAGGGGAAGGGGTGATAGGGGTTTTCTATAGGCCATCAAAAGCAACAGAAGAAACAGAAATCTTATTATTAAAGCACATAGAAGAGGATTCAAACCACAATTAAGTAATTATTATGGGGGACTTTATTATTATTCGGATATAATATGGGAAGGCGAAACCTACAACTCTCACAAGGGTGATAAGTTCTTGAGAACAACTAAAGACAATTACCTTACCCAATTTGTGCTGGAGCCAACTAGAGGGAGGACCACTCTGGACTTATTATTGTTATTTTCTATCAAACCAGACCAAATAATGGGGGTGAAGGTTGAGGGACACTTTGGGAAATAGTGACCATAATATAATTAATTTCCAGCTGTCATTCAATAAGAAGCCCTATCAGGGAGCGACAAAAAACCTAAACTTTAGTAAAGCAAAATTTGATCAGCTTAGAACTACTATCGATAACATTAAAGGGGTTGTCTCGCGGCAAGCATCAACATTTTAAATTACTCCATTCCCCCTGTCGCCCCCCTGGCATAAAATAGCAAATAAAGCGTTTTTTAAACCGCTTGCTACTCACCGATCCGACGAAATAAGGAGTTTAAAAAATCTTCTCCCTAAGATGGCCGCCGGTCCTTTCCCAGGGATGCACTGCGGTTTTCTCCCATGGTACACCGCGGGTCTTCTCCCATGGTGCACCATGGGCTCTGTGCGTTCCATTGCCGATTCCAGTCTCCTGATTGGCTGGAATCGGCACACGTGACGGGGCGGAGCTACGATGACGCGGTGACCAGCTCTCCGGCACGAGCGGCCCCATTCACCAGGCAGAAGACCGCGCAGCGCAAGCGCGTCTAAAAAAGCAAGAAGCCAGCGAAATTAGACGGTGCCATGGAGACGTGGACGCTAGCAACGGAGCAGGTAAGTGAATAACTTCTGTATGGCTCATATTTAATGCACGATGTACATTACAAAGTGCATTAATATGGCTATACAGAAGATTATAACCCCACTTGCTTTCGCGAGACAACCCCTTTAATTGGAACAGCGTCCTTAAAAATAAAAGCACAGATGACAAATGGGAGAAGTTTTAAAAAATCCTAATTACCTCATGTGAGCAGTACATACACTTTAAAAATAAAAGAACTACAAGTAGAAGTAAACCAATGTGGCTCCACAAGACTGTAACGGGAGAAAAATAAACGAAAAAAAGAAAGCGTTTAAACTACTAAACAAGAAGGCAGCGAAGAAGCGCTAAAATCATACAGGGAAAAAAACTAAATATGTAAAGAAAATATCAAAATTGCTAAGGAGCAGGCAGAAAGACTGAGCAAAGAGAGCAAAAATAACCCTAAACTATTCTTCAATTATATAAACAGTAAAAGGATTTGCACTGAAAGAAGTGTCCCTTTAGCATATAATACAGGAGAAACCATAGAAGATGATGGGGTAAGGCAAACCTAGTAAATAGTTTCTTTTCAAGTGTATTCAGGAATTAAGAAGAAATGGCACATGAGATGCATGAGATTAACCTCCTCGCTAAATATTGCATGCCTAACACCGGAAAGAAGTGCAGAGCCGGTTAAAAAGGATTAAAATCAATAAATCGCTGGGCCCAGATGGAATACACCCAAGTGTTCTAAGGGAACTAAGTGACATGATAGCTAGAGCTCTATTTTTTATATTTATGGAAAGTATGGAGACAGGCACTTTACCACTGGCTTGAACCATAGAATGGTAGAGTTGGAAGGGACCTCTAGGGTCATCTGGTTAGACCCCCTGCTCAGTGCAGGATTCACTAAATCATCTGTAGCAGTGCAGTAAACAGAAGGGCCTGTAGAGGGCCAGAGACAGGACTCCTGGTGCAAGGGTTAACCAAGGGGTGGAGCAGGAACCAGATAAAAGCCAAAGACAAGAGGGAGAGAGACAGCTCAGTGGAGCTGGGAGGGCTGTTAGTCCAGGGTCTGGTGCAGACCAAGAAGGCCAGAGGTTGACAGGGTGACGCCCCTAACCACAACATCTGAAAGAGGACCAGCGCAGCACAGGAAGGTGTTGCAGGCTGGTGGCCTTAAATGGCAAGAGTCCAACAGGGGACGCCCCTGGACTCCCACCCAAGTTGGGGTGCTTATGGACATTGAGGTGGTTCATTGTTATGTGATGTGCTGTGATAAATAAACGCTGGCAGGAGCCAGACAAAGAGATACGCTATTCCTGAGCCGTGTTTACCCATGTGGTGCGCCATTTCTGGTACGAGAGATCAGCGATCCCGAGGCAAGACTACCCCCCTTGCTACACATCCCAGACAGATATTTTTCCAGCCTTTGTTTGAACACTTCCATTGAAGGAGAACTCATTACCTGCCATGGATCACCCTCGCTGTCAGAAAGTTTTTTCTAATATCTAATCTGTGTCTCCACCCTTTCAGTTTCATCTCATTGCTTCTGGTCTTTCCTTGTGCAAATGCAAATAGAGCTGATCCCTCTGCACAGTGACAGCCCTTCAAATATTTGTAAACAGTTCTCAAGTCTCCTCTCAGCCTTCTTTTTTGCATGCTTTTTTGACAATATGATTCCAATATACAAAAAGGAGTCCAAAAGAGAGCCTGGTAACTACAGGCCGGTAAGTCTCACTTCAATAAATTTTTGAGGGGTTTCTGAGAGGTGCCATCCTAGAATACCTCAAGGAAAGCAACAGAATAACCCCTCATCAGCATGGGTTCATGAGGGGCCGATCATGTCAGACCAATTTGATCAGCTTCTACGTATGAACTTATGACCTCATGACCTGGGAGAGTCTATTAATCTCGAATATCTGGATTTCTCTAAAGCATTTGACACCGTGCCGTATACTGGTTGATATATAAACTGAGACCGCTCGGACTGGGTGAAAACGTGTGCATCTGGGTAAAGAACTGGCTCAGAGATAGAAAGTAGAGGGTGGTAGTAAATGGTTCATATTCTGAATGGGCCACTGTTGTTAGTGCGTGCCACAGGGTTCAGTGTTAGGCCCCATTCTGTTCAATATTTTTATTAATGACCTGATAGCAGGACTGCACACTAAAATATCAATATTTGCAGATGATACAAAATTATACAAGGTAAATAATACAAAGGAGGACAGTGTACGGTTACAAAAGGACCTAGATAAGCTGGGGGCTTGGGTAGAAAAATGGAAAATGACGTTCAGTATTGATGAATAAAAGGTTATGCACATGGGCAGGAGAAACATATGTCACCAATATACACTAAATGGGGTACTGCTAAGGAAAAGTGATATTGAAAAAGGACTGGGAATACTAATGGACTGTAGAGTTAACTGAAGCAATCAATGCCAGTCAGCTGCTGCAAAAGCAAAAGCAAATAAGGTCTTGGGGTGCATTAAAAGAGGTATAGGGGCGAGGGACGAGAACATTATTCTTCCACTATATAAGGCATTTGTCAGGCCCCACATGGAATACTGTGTACAGTTATGGACATCAGTGCTCAGGAAAAATGTTGCAGTGCTTGAGGGGGTTCAAAGAAGGGCTACTAAAAAAATTTTTCCAGTAAATCTTTTTATTCTAACAAGAGATCAAAAAGTGTATATATAGGGTTTACAGCTTGATGATTGCATAACATCAGAAATCAGTTAACAATTCTTGCTAAACAAGAAATTATATCGGAAATACGTTACATTTTACATGTTTTGCAAGCTGAAAATTAGGAAAAAGATAGAAAAAAGTTGAGCAAGGAGGAAAGATAAGAAGGGGGGATGAGAAAGGAAAGTTAGAGAAAGAGATGGGAAATAGATTTAGAGTTTAGAAAAGAACAAAACAACGTATTTGACATCACAACGGGAACAAATTATTCCAAGGATTCCACATATTTTCCTAATTCTTTATAGCATTATTTTGAAATTTTTTTCATAAATGCTATGTTCCGAAGTTATCCTAATAAGGTCATCTACCTCAGGTGCTATATCAGTTCTCCATTTTCTAGCTATCGCTACTTTTGCGCTCATCAATATATGGCTAATCAATCTTCTCTTATTAGAATTTATTTCTTATAAATTCAGAAGCAACAAGGCTGCTGCTGGGTTGTTTGGAATCAGCTGATCTACCAATTTATTTAATATAATATATAGCTCCTTCCAAAATCTCAGAATTAGTGGGCAAGACCAGAAAATATGTAGAAGTGAGCCTACATGGCCACAGTTTCTCCAACAGGAAGCCTCTGGAGCCTGATGTCTAGTCTTGAGTTGTAAGGGAGTAAAGTACCATCTTGTTAACACCTGAATAAGTAACTCTATCAAATTTGTTGATCTGGAGGCTTGTTTTGCCCACTTAAAAGATTCTAACCAGTTTTCTATTGAAAATTTCGAGACCAACTGTTTCTCCCAGTTTAAGAGATGGCACTTTTCCTCTCCTCTTATGTCCCCTGCCAATATATCATATGTAAATCTAGTTTTAAGTTTTTTATTTTGTTTGGCTGTAATTAAGCTTGCAGCAACTGCATTTGGGAAACTAGTTGTTTGGACAGGGTATTTTTGAAGAAACGAGCACACCTGAAAGTATTTACAAAGTTCTGATTTTGGTAATCCATAGTTTTCGACCAGGCTCTCAAAGGACTTTACGGCATCCCTTTCAAAGAGATCCACAATAACTTTTATTCCTGCTTCGACCCAGGCGTTCATTCGTATGCCATGGATAAATAGTTCCAAGGCTTCTGTAGGAATTTGTTTTAGTTGACAGAATGTTGTGGTGTCTGTGGATTTTAGAAGTTCTCCCCAAGCTTCCAAAGTATATTTCATAGGGAGAGAGATTGGATGTTTATCTAACTTTCCTACTAGCGATGGATATTTGATAGTTAATAGCTTTGCATAGATCAATGCAGATAAGAACCTCACGTTCCCCAGTTTTGATTCTATGGTGGGCCAATTAATCCCTGGGAAGTGAGAGAGCCATGAAGAGGACTGGTTTAAAAGCAGGGCGTGTTGATATGCCTTCAGGTTAGGCAAGTCTGCTCCTCCCTGAGATCTATGGAGAGCCAGAATAGAAAGGGCCACTCTAGGGGGTTTCCCCATCCAGACGTAGTTTGTTAGTTGTTTCTGGAACTTTGAAAGTATTAAGTGAGGGATTGGTATCGGTAACGTACGAAATAATATAATGACTTAAGAAGAATTAACATTTTATATAGTACTATGCGGCCCATCCAAGTATTCTGTTGTCCTTTGAGGTTCTCTATTTCTTTTTGTAGGTCTTGTAATAATGGGTGATAATTATTCAGCACCAAGTCTGACAGAGGAAAACATATATTAATACCCACTAATCCATTTGTAGAGAGGCAGCATTCACGGTTCCAATAGCATCTACAGCAATGTGGACTGCACAACAAGGTAGTAGCAGCAGCGTTTTGATCCGGATAGGATCTTTCTCAAGCCCTATCCTTTCCGGAACGAAACGTCGCCTCTACTACCTTGTTGTGCGTTCCACATTGCTGTAGAAGCTATTGGAACCCTGATGGAATAAAGTTCCCTTTTTATTTATCTGTCTTGCCGTGAATGCTCTCTAAAAATGGATTACTGGGTGAGTGAGCAGACTGTGGATCCAGTCTGAGGAGGCGTGACATTACCGTGGCTATAAGGCACCTGAGGGTGTGAGCCACTTGCTTGAGTGCTGCTGCGACCCTGTAGAATATATTAATACCCAAGTAAGGGATATTTTTTGTTTGCCAGTGAAAAGGAAATTCTTATTTTATCTCTTTTTTTTGTATTTCATTTACATAAATACCTAGTATTTGAGATTTCGACACGTTCAACTTGTAGTAGGAGATTGTAGAGAAATGAGCTAGAATTGTATAGACGCTGTGAAGAGAAGTTAGTGGTTTGGTTAGGGTTAACAAAATATCGTCCGCAAATAAGCTAATCTTGTGCGATCTCATGCCAGCATGTATTCCATAAATAGTAGGGTGTTGTCTAATATGTTCTGCTAAAGATTCCATTATTAAAGTAAAGATTAATGGGGACAACGGGCACCCCTGTCAAGTGTCGTTAGATATTTGAAAAGAGTAAGAGAGAGTTCAGTCTACTAGGACTTTGGCTGAGGGAGAGGTATATAGAGCTTTTATTGCCTTAAGTATGTTTCTGTCAAATCCAAATTTTTTTAGGGCCGAAAAGGCATATCCCCAGTGAAGCCTGTCAAATGCCTTTTCGACATCTAAGGCCAGAAAAATAGCGGTTGTGCGTGAGGACTCTAATTTTGATAACAAATTCAAGATTCTCTTTTTTCCATCTGGTGCCTGTCTCCCTTTAGTAAAACCTACTTGGTCTGAATGTACGATATCTGGTAATATCTTAAGCAATCTCTGAGTAATGATTTTTGAATAAAGTTTCATGTCACAGTTTAAGAGGGAAATAGGTCGGAAATTAGCTGTAGAGGAAGAATCTTTACTCAGTTTAGGAATTATGATTATCGTGGCTTCAAGCATTTCTGGCTGAAATTTGCTTTGTGTTATACATTGATTAAACGCTAGAGACATATGTGGGGTAAAAATTTCTGCAAAATGTTTATAGTATTCATTTAAGAATCCATCTGGGCCTGGGGATTTCTGAGTTTTTAGCAGTTTGATAGTATCTAAAATTTCTTTTTGTGATATGGGCTTGTTCAAGAATCTGTTCTGAGATTCCGAGACAGATTGAGGGTTCACTTTAGACAAAAACACCTGGTTTCTGTTTGCAATGGCTGGGGGGTTAGAATCATCCTCTTTCAGGTTGTATAATTTCTCATAGACTTTACGAAAGGTTTCAACAATGTGTTTTAGGTGAAAAATCTTTCCCCCAGGAGTATTCAGGCAACAGATATAAGGAATCTTAGCTCTGATAATTTTCTTTTGGACTAGATTTGCCATCAAATGAGAAGGCTATATGATGCATAATAATTTGCCCGAGAGAATTTCATAGCTTTATCGAAATTTTCTAGTAATTGATTACGCAATTTCTGTGTAAAAAGCTGAGCATGATCTGTCTCAAAGACGGTTGACTGGAGAATCTTTTCCATTTTTGAGATCTTCAGATATTTGTGCTTCCCTCAGTCTTTTCTGTTTGGCACTCAACTTGATCAGAACCCCTCTTTTAAAGGCCTTGTGAGCATTCCAAATTGTAAGAGGTGAAACCTCCGGAGCGAAATTGATAACAAAGAATTCCAACAGAGCCTTCGAAATATCTTTAAGATGTTGTGGGATTCCCATCAAGAAGAGATTATTTCTCCAAGTTTTGGCTCCACCTGTGCCGCTTCCCCACGAAACGATAGCTGAGATTGACGCATGATCGAACCAGGTAGAGGTACCTAACTGTGCATCTGTAGCAAAAGGTAAAGACCATCTATCTGCTAATATGAAATCTATGCGAGAAAATGTTCTATGTCGAGGGGAATAGAAGGTATACTCTCTAGCTGAAGATAGAGGTATACTCTCATTTAAGCATTGAAAGACATCATAGAGTGCCTCTTTCTGAAGCCAGGGTCGCAGGGAAGGAGTCCTATTGGGAAGATCTCCAGTAGAGTCCATAGTCCTGTCTGTAATGGGGTTAAAATCCCCAGAAACTACTAATCTGCCTTTTTCACGCCTCCGCAACTTCTTAAAGTCTTATTTAGAAATCTTATTTGCGCAGAGTTGGGCGCGTAGATATTAAGTAAGGCAAAAGGGATAGAATTTATTGTACCCAAGAGAAGTATGTATCTTCCTTTAGGGTCTTGCTCTATGGTAGAGATATCTATAGCAACAGTATATTTAAATGAAACCAAAATGCCTGTTTTCTTTTCAGGCGCACATGCTAAATAAATGTTAGGAAATTTGTTATGAAACATTTTTGGGCACGCGGAGGCGGAAAAATTTGTTTCTTGGATACATACAATGTCGGAATTAGTGGCAAGAGCCTCTTTCCATACTGCAGAATGTTTGAATGGTGAATTCAGCCCATTTGCATTCATGGAAAGCAGCTTAACCACCATACTAGTTATGCGACATGCTATACAATATTGTGGAATTGGTCAGATGTCGTATACAAACACAATAAGCAAACACTTCTGAAAGAAGCAACAGAGATTCTATCGAGAGAATCAAAACGAAACAGATCGAAACAACAAGTCTGTGGATTATATAGTGGGCTTGTACTTGGGGGTAGGCAAAGTTCAACCTGTTTCAGAACTCTGGGGTATAGAAATAAGACATCTTTCTTGGACACCATATTTGCTAATCAGCGACCTGGATGATCTGGAAGTGTATTTTTCTCGTGGGACCTAGGACGTCTAGATGGAACTACTGGGGCATTTTCTGACGCCTGAATGTTCCAGGAAGAAAGCAGAATAGACGCCTCTTCTGGAGTGGAGAAAATGTGGGTTGTTCCATCCCTCTGGACTATCAGCTTAGGTGGAAAACCCCACTTGTAGGGAATTTTCTACTGTCTGAGGGAGTTAGTAATAGTGGCAAATTTTCTTCTCGCCTGTAGCCTATGATAAATTTTCATAACAAGTTATCTTATCTTAAACAATTGAAAAGCTATTGTTATCTTAGCACAACAAAAGCAACTGTAAAGCTATTGTAGGGTAGGCAAAATGTGGCTCAGAAATATTATCTTTCCTACAGGAAAGTAAATAAACGTTTCCTCTGGAACAGCTTCCAGTATCTTTGTATATACCCAATATAATTTTTCAGCATAACATATAGCATTCATATAGATCATTCATATAGTCATATGAATAAAGCCTGACTAAAACAAGAATGGGCATAGAAGGGACTAAACTGAGATCACAAAAACATATTAACAATCTTAAAATCATCAACTTTTTTACCTACAAGAATGAAAATAGTAACAAGGCACGCACATCAGCAGTTTCCACATGTCCTATTCACGTTCTTCTAAAATGTATGAAGAAACAGGAAAGGTTTAGAATTCCAATGGTCAGACAATGAAGCAGTCTTCATGTTCTATACTGTAGATTGATACCCTATAATGAAGAGTAGAATTTAGGGAATACTTTAAACTGTAACTGTCATTTATTTAAAGTACAGAGTAGGCGATTCTAAGCATTTTTGTAAAATGTTTTATTAGCTTATTTTGTAAGTGGGTCTTTCAAAACCCCTCCTCTGCTATGCAGCTAGGAGAAGACACTGCTATTACGTTGCTAGGGAAATCTGTATTCACTATAGCAAAAGAGGGTGCTCCAGCTGTGCCTGCACTGTTCTCTCTAGTGCAGGCAAAACTGTTCCCATACAACATTGCATTCATAAATGTTTGTGTTATATTTTATTAATTTTCAACCCTACTTTGTCCTCCTGTGCCCACTAGACTGTCCCACTGTACTGGTGTTATTCCTTTCAAGTCTAGGTGGCTCTGTCCTTTATATTATGAAAGAGAAGCCATGCTGTGCTACAGATGGCTTCTCCCCTTCACAGTACCAGCTCCCCACTAAACCTGTTGGGACTGTCTGTGTCTCACTACAACCGGTGTACACTACTGTATGTCATAACCCAGCGGGGATACATTGCCCATTCAACCCACTGGGAAAATTCCTAGTGGGGTGTTCTGGTCCCAGGGTTGGTGGAGGGGCAAATATTTTAAAAAAACTATTTGGTGGAATGTACCAAAATAAAATAAAAAAAAACTGTTATTCTCACCTGTGTCACTGCTTCCATTACAGGCCTACTGCGATCATGTGACAAGCAATGACATCATTGCTCCACCTAGAGCTCAGTGAGTGAACAGTGGGGGCACAGTTGCAAAGGCTGGGAGTGTAAGAAGCAACAAGGGTGAATATAACTGTTTTAAATGCCCCTAGGATAACACAGTGCTTGTGTAACAAGTATGATGAACTTTGTGTTTGAGGCTCTATGCCTGATATATATCTAGTGCAAGATAATCTGTTATTTAGCGGCCAGATGGCCCGGGATATTTATCATAAATGTGAGCCTTTACTAAAGCAATTACAATCTTTTCTCAGGACTTGGTCTCTCATTAGTCTCCCGGGCCACTCCTAGGACCACTTTTTATAGCTGACTGTAGCGTAACTAAGGTGGTGCAGCACTTCTCGGTACACTACTCAATCCTGGGGTGGTGCATCTTAATTGCTCCCCCTTTCATTCTTAGTACGAATATAATGTTCTGCAAGCAACCTTCTTCTATAGCATACCCCTAGTCAGTCAGGGAGCCATGCAGCACAATTTTAGTGCCTCCCCATTTTCAGATGTTAAAGTGACGGGTACATCATGATATTTTGATTTACAGCATTGTAGTACATTGTTTTTTAGTTATCATAACTTATTAAATATCAAGTTAACATTCGCTAGATCTGTAAGCAAATTTTCAGACAGTATACTTGGCTAATGTCTTAAGGCTACTATGTATAATCATCAGCCCCTTTAGGCCTTATTCACACGACCGTATGTATATACACAGCTATTGCAGCTGCGTCCAAAACCGCAACCATCTGAAGCATTGGATTCCAGTTTTTTTCATTCAGATGAGTGATTTTTATGAGCCGACAAAAATAGCACATCAACAACTCAAAAACGGCGACTAATTTCATACGCAACATCAATAGATATGCAGGAAGCTCCCACAGACTCCTATGGGAGCTGAAAAAAGGGGGGAGGAGGGGTTAGCTGCGTCCAACATTGGGAAAAGAAGACAGCTGCTATATTTAAGCATTATCAGTCATTCTGAAGATTTCTGCCAACCAATGGATTTCCACACTGCAGCATATTTTTTTTGCTGATATGCCACAGCTGCCTGTAGGAATGGACAAGAAACCGCTAATTAAGATCAGGACTTGATCGCGGCTATTATTCATTCATGTGATTTTTAGTAACAGTTAGCCAAGTGTAAAAGTGCATACAGTCATGTGAAGAAGGCCTTATAGTGGATCTCTATTTATCTATCTAATCTATCTATCGTTACAAATTTTGTCCTCTCTTGGCATCACTAACTTCTACCTTTTCTGTATCTCCTCATATTTCAGTGACTGAATTAAAATCCCCGCCTGCTAAAAGAGCTGCTTCTGATTGGCTGAGGTGCTCAGCCAATCACAGGCAGCTCTTACCTGTCATTCATTGAATGGCTGAGAGCTGCCTGTGATTGGCTGAGCGCCTCAGCCAATCAGAAGCAGCTCTTTCAGCAGGCGAGGATTTTAATTCCCTGCTTGCTGAAAGAATTTCAGTGCAAAGTTGGGGACAGTGGAGACAGAATGTAGCTGAGCCCCGGCAGCTGAAGAAAGGTGAGTATGATTTTTTTTACACCAGTTTGGGTTATTTTTCAGGGAAGAGTTTATATTTAAAGCCCTTCCCTGAAAAACAATTAGCGGGTGCCGGCGGCTGGATCCTCTACCGCAGCTGTCATCTGTGACAGCTGTGGTAGGGTATTCTTTATTCCCCGTGGGGATGAAGAACTCCGTTGCCCCATCTGTCACATCTGTGACAAATGCAGCAGGGAATTATCTATTCCCTGCGGGGATGAAGAGAACATCTGCCGCATGTGGGACACAGCAGCAGTGGACAGGTAAGTATATATATTTATTTAATTTTTTTAACACTAAAAGGGATGATTTTCAGGGAAGAGCTAATATTTAAAGCTCTTCCCTGAAAATCACTTTAGGGGTGTCGGCAGACCATTGCCTTCAATGGAGCCACTGGCAGAAGCTGCGGCTCCATTGAAGGCAATGCACGGACCTTCACACACGCATGTTTTTGCATTTACATGGGTGCGCACCTATGTACGCACATGCTCATGTGAAGCCACCCTAAAATATAGGCCTTGATGGCCAACTTCAAAAAGCCTATGTACAGATTAGTAAATCAGCACCAGCAAAACCCTATTTATTAATCTTTACAAAGGCTTTTGGAAGTTGGCCATCCAGGCTATATTCCAAGGGCAATTTCATAATATATCCCTGAAAACTAAATATTTGGCATCATGATAATTATAATGACCCATAGAATAAAAGTAATACATTATTTATGATAACTGTCATAAAATATAAATGACAAAAAAAGCAGAATTGCTGTTTTGTACCTAACCCTGAAAGAGTTAATAATATTGAAACCATAAATTATACGTACCAAAAATGGTGCTATTGAAAACTACAGCTCGAAAACAAGCTCTTAATAATCTATGTTGATGGAAAAATGAAAAAGTGTCTCTACACTTAAAATACAAATCAACCCTTCTACTCCCTGATGGTGACCTAATCTAGGGAGTTGAGCACAAGAGACAGGGAACCATTACCCTGCACTATTAATGTCCATTAAAAAGGTTTTTCAAGCAGTCGTGTCCTATAACAGAAACCTTCAAATTTTGCTCCTTTCTTTCCTTTTTGTCTCCTTTGTACCATCCTTCTGCCTGTGGTGCTAATAAAATTCTGCTAACAAAATTGTGTCACGATGAAGAATTCAAACATTACAGTTTCTTTTAAATATGAGTTACAAGTAAAAGTATTAACAAGAGACATAAAAAGTAGTAAGAATAAGAAAACATGGTCCTGAAGATTTCTGCATAAGGCAGCAAGAAATCTGCCTACAATCCCACACAGGGAAGATTTAAAGCAAATTTATGGCTAACTGTCAATAAGAACTACCCTACATGCTGTTGGCCTGCCACCAGTATAATTATTTCTGTTAGGTTGTGCTGCCGGAACCTATAGCACTAGGGTTTCTAGCAGGACAAGCCCACAGATGTGGCATAATTGTGTTGGCTGGGTGTGGTGGTCTCCTGCTAGCCAATCCACTGGGTCTTTGCTCACATTTAAACCCAGCCCCTATCAGTGTCTGTTTGGTGTTCAGAGTGAGCAGTCACGTATTCTTGTCCATTGCAGATTGCTGTAAGTTTATTGGTTCATGTCCGTTTGTACGTTTATTTTCTGTCAGTTTTGTGTCAGTTTGTTCTGCTGAGTTTGTTTGCCATTTCTGGGCTAGGGTGGCCCTTAGCGTCCTCTAGTAGATGTGTCTTGCTAGTGTAGGGACCACAAGACACAAGGAGCCTTGCCGTGGCCTTGCGGCTCAAGTTCATTGGCCAATGTACAAACCAGTTCCTCGTACTTTTATAGATATAACATGTTCTTATGTGTACAAGTATGCAAGGTGAGTGTTTTGGTCATTTGTCAGTCCCTATGTTTAAGTCTGTCCGTCAGTCCAGTCCGTAGTATGCAGTTCTCTGTCTAGTTGGTGTTTTCGTTGCCATGTCCAGTCTGAATTTCGTCTTAGGTCCCTATGTTTGTGATATCCCTGTCCTTTGGGCATGTTCGTGTGAGCCTGGTGCTTTTTTGCCCACACGAACGTAACAATTTCTTTGTTTCCTCATATTTTAATCACTTTCAACTTTTGTTTCATAAATGTTTTCCTTTTTCAGACATTTAGTTATAAGAAAATGTAAGTGAATCCTTTGGAATTACCTGAATTTCTGCATAAAATGTTGTCTTATTGTTATGTAAGACACAATTCTAGACAACCATAATCCAGCTAAATTAATAAGACAGACAGTTATAAGGTCTTCTATGGAGCACATTGAGTAAACATGGAAAAAGTGTAGCTGAACATTTGCATTAAATACTTCTCTAAGTGCTAAATGGAAAAAGGTAGTTCAATTAAGGAGACTAGATTAGAAATATGGGTTTCATAGGTGATTTTCCCGTAGCCTGATTTATCCTGATAAAGATGTAAGGTGGATGATTACAAAGCTGGGTTCATGACGCAATGAGCCCAAAGTACTCTCCATGTTGATATTTGCAGGGTTACTAATGTTATCAACAATAATGGGTTTTGTAACAAGATTCTTTGTATAATGATAATCCCTAGTGGTGTTGTATCATTACTGTTTTCTTTTCGGGTTGCTGTATAAATGATCTGCTCTGTCATTGGCTGTGGTGGGTCATGAGGGGAATGACAACATCAGTGATTCTTTAGCTCACTAGGATTTAGATTCTACCCTAGCAAAAGTCCATGCCAGGATGAGCTAAAAGTGAGTTGTGTCTGTCACTTAGGTACTGTCTCAGGCCTTCTGGCACAGCCTCTAGTTGGTTGGTATCCAGCCTGAAGAGAGAAGTCAAAAAGCATGCATGAGAGAGCTTCCAATTTCTGGAAAATCCTCATACAGTAAAAACTGATGGATTTTGGTGCTTCCATTAACTTCAGTCACCCACAAGACAGTCATTGGCTTAGAGCCTGACCTCGATGCTGAGGTTTTGCAAGAAAGATTTTGCAGAGAAACTCATGAGTTCTTTACAGACTAGTATTGTTATGACTATAGTTTTGGTCAGCTAAGCAATCATGGTCTTTTACCAGAAAGAGAAACTGTAATTGCTTGATATCAAGGGTAATACACATAACTGTTATTAATGGACCGTTTACGAAACTGTTCAAGTTTCATTTAAAAACTTGCACCTCTGATAACTTGGAAGCTGATTTTTAAGTCTTGCCTTTTGGTTCATTAAATACAACGCTGAAGTATTATGACTAGTTCTGTCTCTGTGGAATGCCACTAGCCCCTGTGACCAGGGATATTTCCCTCCTTATGTGCCAATGTCTGAGGTAAGTGGTGGTCCTAAATCCTGATTCATGGGAGGAAAGAAGCCCCTCTCCACCAATGTCCACACCCATTAGTACTCAGGAAAAGGCATAAGTTGGAGAAAAGCCTCTCTCCCTTGAACTTTGTGGAGGACCGGAATACCACCCAGGGACCCTTCCATCCTAAGAGACCTTAAGTAGCCTTGAAAGCATGCATATAGAAATTTTCCGCTTAGCCAATTAAGGTATCACTTCCATAATGCTTTTATCTTCTTTTTAAAAAAATGAGTATTTACCGTTACATAGATTTTTTTGGCCAGCACAGCACCACACTGTTTTTTCTCTATAAACATAGGCGCACAAAGACTTAATACATAAGAAATGAAATACACAGCTCCCAGAAATGAAGTAAAAAAAAAGAAAATATTTGTAGTTCTTAGCCGTTTAATCATTCACGACCCTTGGTGACTGTAAAGGCACCCTCTTTTTATGTTTTTCAATTTTACATTGCTTCTTTCAGTTATTTATCTTAACAATCCATGAGTCCAAATGAAGCTTCACAAAAGTGTTCAAACAGCATTTGAATGCATTTCAAACACACATGACAATGTCACTGACATCCTGCATTGCTTATATATAAAACAACCACCAATAACAAATTAAGATTAGCAACACATGACAAGGACAGAGTATGCAGGAAAAACACAGGCAAAGCCCTGACACAGATACTAGTTCTGAGTAAAACCCTGCTTCAGATCAGCATTTGCATGAAGTTTGTGTGCTCACCCTGTGTTGGTTTGGGTTTCTTCTTCATAATAACCCCTTTCATTTATATAATGCATACATTTATTAAGGAGGAGAAATAAGCATTGTGGTTCAATGGTTAGCATTGTTCACTTGCAGCACTGGGGTCTTAGGCTCAAACCTAACTAAGAGCAAAATGGATTTTGTATGCTCTCCCTATGTTTGTGTGAGCTTCCTCCCACTGCTCCAAAGACATTCCAATAGGTGAATATAAATTCTGTGGCTCAATGGGGGACAAAAACTATCAAGTGATATAAAGTGCTGTATAATATGCATGTGTTATATAAAAAAGGTGATTTTTATGAAATACAGGGAGATCATACAAACTTCATGCAGATGTCAGATTTGAATCTATGACCTCAGCACTGCAAGTCTACAGTGCTAACCACTGAGCCACAGGAGAACCAACACCTCACTGGGATCATTCTTTTAGGGTATTGATGAAGGTTCGGGTTGAACTCATTCAGACTAAACCAAACTTTTTTCTGAAATTCGGCAAACTGAACTTTTCAAAAGTTTGCTAGTCTCTAATAGGTATGCAAAAATAATGTGTGCCTTTACAATTATACTAAAACCTACTATCAGATAGCCAACATTTAGCAGCCTGACTGCAGCGCAATCGCCTAATAAAATATGCATGAAATTGTAAAAAGCAATAACTAATACCTTGTTTGTACAGATCCCATTTAGTAATCTACATGCAATTTTAAAGTGCATTCCAGTAAATATAACATACCATTTGTTAACCAAATCACTATGCATATGTTCCTGGAAATGTAACTAATCAAAGGAAGTGTTGACATGACAACCTGTAAACAGAACATGTAACTTAAAGGGGTTGTCTCGCGCCGAAACGTTTTGGTTTTTTTTCCATAGGCCCCCCGTTCGGCGCAGGACAAACCCAAGGGATGTGTTAAAAAAAAAATATATATATATATTACTTACCCGAATCCCCGCTCTGCGACTTCTTCTTTCTTCCTACTTCTTCCTTCACCAAGATGGCCGCCGGGATCTTCACCCACGATGCACCGTGGGTCTTCTCCCATGGTGCACCGTGGGCTCTGTGCGGTCCATTGCCGATTCCAGCCTCCTGATTGGCTGGAATCGGCACACATGACGGGGCGGAGCTACGATGACCAGCTCTCCGGCACGAGCGGCCCCATTCACCAGGCAGAAGACCGCACAGCGCAAGCGCGTCTAAAAACGCCAGAAGAAAGCGAAATTAGATGGAGCCATGGAGACGTGGACGCTAGCAACGGAGCAGGTAAGTGAATAACTTCTGTATGGCTCATATTTAATGCACGATGTACATTACAAAGTGCATTAATATGGCCATACAGAAGTGTATAACCCCACTTGCTGCCGTGAGACAACCCCTTTAACTGAGTTTGTGCATTAACAAACTGTCCAATGTGGGAAGTGTTATCTTAGCAATGAGCACACATCAGAAAAAGGCCTTTGTGTGTTGGCAATTGTAGCATGACCAACCAAGCTTGTGCACGTCATGCTTTATACAAAAGGGATAATAACAATTGTGAGCACAAGACTTTATATGAAATATAAAGTTATTACAAAACAATGCCAAATATACAAATAGCCTCCGATAAGCTATCACATAAAAACGTTATGTTCACTGCGTGCATATTAATAATAAAGAAATACTGTATATGCACAGTTATTGCAACTTTATCCCAAGGTAATCCTGGCATAAAACTTATAGTTCTGCCCAAGCATCCCGCCTTCTTCAAAAACTGAAGGATACTATTACATACAAGAGCATGAACCTATGTTATTATGACAGATTTAATAAAACAACATCAATTCATGTTTGAGATTCAGCCCATGAAGAGAGATAACATTTAAAGTAAACATCCAAAGCACCTCCCTGGTGAGTAGGCATCTGTGTGAATCTCCTCCCCTGAATTTATTCCAGATTTTCTCTATGGTTAAAGACCTAAGAAAAGTCACATCTTTATTATGTTCAGTAATAAAATGCATGAGATGTTAGAAATTGGCCATCCCGCAATCCTTTGGGATATATAATTTACATGTTCTAATAGCCTCTATTAAATTTGCTAAAATTACCCCCAACATGTGCTTTTTTCACAGAAAGTACATATTATGATAGAAACAGCCATTTCTGAATTACAGTTTTTAAAACTATATGAAAACACAGGACTTCTGTAAATTGGAGAATGTCTTACATGATAATGAGAATGCACAGCTTTCTTACATCTAAGCCTTGATTAAAAATTTTTTAGTACATCTCAGAAGGTAGATTATAAAAAAGCACCCAGAGGCCTTTGATGTATATGAGTCTACAGTTAAATAAATGATCTACTTTGGGAAATTACTAGTGTTATTCTACTGACACACTACAGCGATAGTGTGTATACTTCTGCTATTTCTGTAGTGTTCTGGCCTTTCAAAGTGAATAGCAATGATTACACTACAAAAATAATGTAGAGATCCCAGCATACCTGTGTTATTTGTGTAGCCTGCCAGTGATCAAGCTGGTGAGTGCTACATCTATTCAAATCGAGAAATTCAGAACTGTTGCTAATCCCCCTCTCCCTAGCAGTGCTTGAGGACTTGTCATGTCCTCATATCAATGGTGCCAACTTCAGCCACCACCCTGTTAAATCCAACAATGTACGTCTTTCTATGTACTCTCTCATGTTCCCCTGTAAAGGCTCTTCTTAGTTGCAGTTTTCGGAGCTGTGACTATGTCAAGTGGGTAGTCTCCACTGATCACTGTCAATGTGCGATGTCAGACTTGATTGACAATGAGCAATATAAACTGCTCACCTTATGCATTCACAATTCTGTGAAATGTTGAGACATTACCTGAAAAGGATTGTGGACTTAACCCCTTAGTGACTAAGCTTTTTTTGTTTTTTCCATTTTCGTTTTTTCCTCCCGCCTAAAAAATCATAACTCCTTTATTTATCCATCGACATAGCTGTATGAGGGCTTGTTTTTTGCGGGACGAGTTGTATTTTTCAATGGTACTATTCAATGAACCGTATAATGTACTAAAAAACATTTTAAAAATTCTAAGTGGAGAGAAGTGGAAAAAAAATGAAATTCCTCCATCTTAGGGTGGCTTCACATGAGCGTGTTTATGTGCGCACGTACGTGCACACAAAAATACGCACCAATTAGGGCCATTGTTTTCCTGTGATACGTTCACATGTCCGTGTTTTTGAGGAATGCAAACGCGCACACCACAAGACATAGGACATGCACTCCTGTAAGGTCCATGCTGCGCAGATCTTTATAAACCAAACACACATTCTTACACGCACGGATATAAAAAGCACAGAGCTTCGTTCGTGCACGTTTTAGCACGTATGCATGTACGCATACGCACACGCTCATGTGAAGCCACCCTTACATTGCATCTTGTTTCTACAGCACAGAAACTGCAACAAAGATGACATGATAATTTTACTCTATGTGTCAGTATAATTGCTATGATACCAAACTTATATAGTTTTATTTGCTGTACTATTTGTATTTTCTTTTAAGGATATTTAATTTTTTTAAAATTATTTTCTGCCGCCATTTTCTGCGCACAATAGCTTTTTTATTTTTCCATTGACATAGCTGTGTGAGGGCTCATTTTTTGAGAGACATCCTGTAATTTCTGTTGGTACCGTATTGGGATACATACGACTTTTTGATCACTTTTAATTGCATATTTTCTTGGAGACAGGGTGACCAAAAATGCGCATTTCTGCCGTTTTTTTTTCTTTTTAACAACGTTCATCGTGCAGGGCAAATAATGCCTTATTTTGATAGATTAGACTTTTACGAATGCAGCAATACCAAATATGTATCTAGCTAAATAATAAACAGCTGAACCAAATCCATTCAGCATCTATGTATGAGAGTGATATTCCTTACTAGTTCTCCTTTCAGTCTAGTTAAATAACCTAGGCTAGGTAGAAATTCTTCACCTAGACATAATGGCCCAGCCAAGGGACCACAAAGCCAAGACAGAAAGAAATGAAAATGAAATAATAATAGGAGCTAGCAGAGTCTCCAACCTTGATGGTAAGCTGGAGGCTGATTAGTCTCTAGGCTACAATCAAGGTTGGAGACACTCTGCATAAATTTCTTTCACTCATTTTAGTCAATCGCTATTAAAAGTTAAGTCTTAGGAATTTAACCAGTGAAGACTTTGTAATATAAATTTGATTCCTCTGCCCCAGTGATTTTGGTAATATGAATATCAAGCCATATAAACATGCCTCTATAAAAAAACAACTAAATATACAGGTATGAAGGCAGTATAATAAGAGAGACAAGGACTCGAAAAAACATTCTTACCCATCGATTATGCTTCAAGGTCATATAAATCCCTTATAAATCCTATGTCATCTGTATTCCTTTGGATGAAGTACAGATAATGCTGGATGTGAATGGAATTTATATGCCCTTGTAGAATACTAGATGGGTAAAAAAATAACTTTTTATTTTTTTTTAAAATTATTATGGCTGTTAGGTAATGTTTTGAAATTTGCGTATTTTACTTTGTTTATCACAGTTACCTTGTTGTGATCTGATTGAATTTCAGCACAATTTTATTATACAAGATTTCTTTATCAATTATTATATTATTTTATATTCCTTGGTCATGTGTCCCCTTTTGGTTTCCGGGTCAAATGATCAATTCCTTGTACCTCTAGTCTAGTTTGTTTAAGCATATGTTTTCTTCTAGCTTCGACAGGTAACACTTTTATATATTTAAATGTGTTTTTAATTGTAAGTTTGTTATATTGCTGTAAGTACAATGGTTGGGTCAGTCAATGGCAGTTACGTCTAAAGAAGGTAACGTCTGAAATGTGTCAATGGTCACTGGTTTGGACATGCAAAGATCTGGTTTTAATTATCTCAATAAAGCTTGATGTTTTATCCTCTATATCCACTCTGGACATGGCTATATTGTTGGATTTCTATAAAATTGTTGGAGCGAAGTCCCTGTGGGTGTATTTTGAGTTTTTTTCTGTGGAACTGACGTCCTCCCTCTCTTTCACTAATGTTTTAATTGGCTCATTCTGGGAAATAAATAAGAGTCTACAGGTCATTGCATTTAGGGGTTCACAATTCTAATTGCCAAAGGAAAAAAAATACCCATAAGTAATGTGCCGTAAAATATAATCTAAATACTTAATTATACAAAAAGACAAAGACAAGGTTGAATAATATTTAAAATAACGGGGCAAATGGTGGTAGCACATGAGATGTGACCAGTAGTCATCAGTTAGTATCATGTGTGTAATTGTGCATATACACACTGAAACATAAGCCTGGATCACCAATTTCCAAAAGCCTATGTACAGATTAGTAAATCATCACCATTAAAACCTAATCTATAGCCACCCCAACATGTTTTACCTTGCGGCGTCCTCAGGGAGAACAACAAGTTGACCACCCAGGACTAAGTTTTAGTGTGTATATGCACAATTACACACAATACTAACTGATAACTACTAGTCACATCTCATTTGCTACCACTATTTGCCCCACTATTTTAAATATTATTCAATGTTGTCTGTGTCTTTTTGAATAATAAAGTATTTAGATTATATTTTACGGCATATTACCCATGGGTATTTTTTGCCTTTGGCAATTAGAATTGTGTTTGTATGACCCAGGGTATTCCTAGGGCAATTTCATACTCTATTCCTGCATTTACGGGTTCACTTTCTTTTCCTCTCTGCTATGTGGATGTTTATCCAATGTACTCATTAAAATCTTGAACAGTACACATGTTTGTGTGTTATTAGTTTAGTAATACTGTGTGTGTCTATAATTGTGACTAGATAACAACTACACCACATTTCATTAATAATCGAGGTAATTTGAAAGGGTCCACTTTCTTTTTCTTGCATCTGTATATTGAAAAGTTTCCATCTCTGTATAATTTCTTTCTTTTCACTTGCACTTTAACAACTTCTTTTAAAATGGTATTGTCAAAACAATGCATCAAACAACCCTCTAAGGAATATTCATTCCTTTTTAGCTATCACCAAGACATGTCTGCCCCCTTACCAGCTAACATTCTTGGACAGCATGTTAATTTCTAGCTGTCAACACATGGAGGGAGCATATTTGTTTTAGAAAAATTGCATGACTTTGCAGGAAACATAAAGCATGCAATACTTACGAAAGCATGCTTAACATTATAGCTATCCATTATTTAATTAGAACAGATGTAATTAAAAACAGAGATTAAATAAATTAAGTTTCTATAGTTCTGTGTGGTTTTTTTTCAAACCATTACAGCTCATTTACACCAGATATTTTGTTGTGCTATAGAAAACCCAACAAAATGCACACTAAAGACCAAACTGTTGATCCAGCTTAGGAAATGATAGGTAATTTAGTGCTATTAGTTCTGTACAAGAGAGGAAGATGCATAGTGATTATTTTCTCTTTTAGTTGCTTAAAAAATAAATTACTATATGACAGTTTGAGCCCTTGTTACAGATGTTTCATTTGGGCTCTGGAGCTTCAAACCACAACTTTGTATTGAAAAATGTAAATGTACGAAATCCAAAATTTCTTCCATGCTTGGCCTACAAAAAAACTCCCAAAGGCTACTTGTGTGTACCTGATGTCTTAAGGCCCATTTACATGCAAAGACGATCTTTTAAACAATTGAAAGACTGACAGTATTAGCGATCGTTTTGCATAAAATATTAATGGACACTAATGTCCATTAACACTTTAGCATCTTCATTTACATGTTAAAGGGCCTCTGGGAGCTGTTTGCAGAGCACAGCATGTGGTCTGAGCTCTGTACATAGCTTCATTGTTCTCTCATGGGCTCTCGGCAGAATACAATGTAGTCTCCGACTCCCATGCAGAACACAGCTTCTGGTCTCTGTTATCTCTCTCCAGCTGAACAATGGATTTTAACCTCACCTTAAAAGCATCTTTCAGCCGAAGAGTGAAGGATGGCAGCGTTTAGATGCAACAAATATCGCTCATATGCCATTGTTTGAACTAATTTTGAGCAATAATCATTGTGTGTAAATTGGCCTTTAGTCTGATTGCATAGAGCTTATTGACCACTAGACATACCTCTATGATGCAATCAAAGATATTTTGCCAAGTTTGAGATGGGGCACATTATTAGAATAGAAGAAGCTGGAAACAACAAATTGCCTACCACCTACGCCATTCTAACCAGACTGTTAGGAGGAGTTAGGACCAGTGAATGTGTGTGGGCATGCATACAAGGAGATCGGACTTAGGATGCCCTCAACAGACCTCCAGTAGAGAGATTCGTCTGATTATACTACAAACATGAGTAGCTCCAACTGTTTTGTTGTTCACCGTCCAGACACAGGTGGCACTAATATTATAGGCTCCTGTGTCTGATGGAACTATTCCAGACACTTTAGTAAAGATCTTTTGGTCTCATGCTACCCATTACGTGTACTGCCTTTGACACCAACCTACCATCCCCTCCTTTTGCAGTGCTGACATGAATGATGAAACTGGATTGCTACAAAGTGGAACCAGATTGTCTTCAGTTTAGTTTGGATACTGACTACAGTCATTTTCTTTTTTGAAGACCTAATGATGAGCGCCTAAATCCTACCTTTGCTATGGAGCAGCACACTGTCCAATCCTGCCTTTGCTAGTATGATGGTCTGGGGTGGTGGTGGGGAAATGGATATGAGAGTTGGTCACCCCTAGTAGTCCTATGAGAGGCAATGACAGCCACATGTGTTCCTCTCATGTCAGGGCTTCCAAGAGGCATTTTCTAGAAGGCTAATGCTCATCTGCACACAGCAAGAGTGTCACAGGAATGCCTCTACAACATTGCCACACTTCTGTTGGTCTGAAAAAGCAAGCCTAGCCACTGCAGTGGGAATGGAGCGGTCTGTTCCCTGCAGAAATCAGCTCAGTACATGAGCACAAAGCCCCAGCTTACAGCTGATCAGTAAGAGTCCCAGGCTGCAGACAATCACTGATCTACTATTGATGACCTATCATAAAGATAGGCCATCAATAGTTTACAACTGGACAACCCCTTAAATGCCTTAGGGCTTAGTCAGACGGGCGTTTTTTCGCGCGATTTGCGGATCGCATGACGGATGCGCATCCGCAAATCGCGTGACCGGTGCGCGCAAGTCGCCCGCAAATCGCCCGAAAATCTGCTCCTAGCCGCGTTTCATTAGAAACGGGCCGGAGCTGTCCAGCGCAGTGCATTCAATGGAGACGGCAATACAGCCGTCTCCATTGAAAGCAATGCGCTGCGGGCGAGCCCGGGATGAATTGTCGGTAAGGGCTTAAATATATAAGCCCTTACCTGCAATTCATCCTAAAATGTGTTAAAATAAAAAAAAATTGTATACTCACCTTCTGCCGGCCGCCGAAGCTCCGCGCGGCCGTCCTGCAGTGGGTGTGAAGGGGGTGTGAGTCAGACCTGCCCCCTGATTGGCTCAGCACTGAGCCAATCAGAGGCATGCCTCACTCACACCCATTCATGAATTCATAAATGGATGTGAGTCAGACCTGCCCCTAAGGCAGCAGTCACTCACCCATTCATGAATTCATGAATGGGTGTGTGAGTGTTTTCAGCCTCTGATTGGTCAGGGCTGTGACCAATCAGAGGCAGATCATTCAGCAGGCGGGGATTTTAAAGCCCCGCTGGCTGAATAGTGCCGAGAAGCAGTTCAGGAGAACTGACAGCGGCCGCGGCTGGACTCCGGCTGCAGCGGAAAGGTGAGTATAGAATTTTTTTTTATTTTAACACATTTTAGGATGAATTGCAGGGAAGGGCTTATATATTTAACCCCTTCCCGACAATTCACCCTGCGCACGCCGGCAGCCCATTGCTTTCAATTAAGCGGCTGTATTGCCGCTCCATTGAATTCAATGGGCAAACATCGTTCTTCTCTGCCACAGCTGTTACAGCTGTGACAGAGAAGAATGATTTGTCTTCTATATGTTCTCAATGGGGTCGGCGCTGCTGCCGCCGGCCCCATTGAGCGCATATAGAGAAGAGAACAGGAATCGCAGATCGCAGATAGGTGCGATCTGCGATTTTTTCTTCTATAATTTATCGGACGAGCACATAAAAAGCGCTCATGTGTCCGATACCATTGCAAAGCAATGGTTTTAAAAAATCGCCGGACGCATGCGCATGCGCAAATCGCGGCTAAAAACGCCAGTCTGACTAAGCCCTTATTCAGACATGTGCATCTGATTTCAGTCCAAACTAATTTTAATTCATGTATATGTCTGTATATCCATATGTGTTGTATATTTTATTTTTCATTCATTCAGCATAAAAAAGAAAGTCTAAGTTTTTTTCTAGTGTTGCTTAGTAAAGATCCTTGAAAAATAGAGCTCACATGGATGTCATCTGAGTGTTCTCCATTTTTTTGGATGCCCATTGATTTGAATGCGTGTTGTGCGAGGAATCGGACCAGAAAAGGACATGCTGCAATTTTTTTTTACACAGGCCAACAAATGCGTGTCTGAATAGCATACATTTTTTGACCCAATAAATGTTTATTGAGATTTTACAATATACTTGGCAATGACAGTAATCAAGTAAGATTTAGCTGACTAGAGATGAGCGAACGTGTTCTTCCGAGCTTGATATTCGTGCGAATATTAGGGTGTTCGGGATGTTCGTTATTCGTAACGAACACCATGCGGTGTTCTGGTTATTTTCTCTTCCTTCCCTGAGACGTTAGCGCGCTTTTCTGGCCAATTGAAAGACAGGGAAGGCATTACAACTTCCCCCTGTGACGTTCAAGCCCTATACCACCCCCCTGCTGTGAGTGGCTGGGAAGATCAGGTGTCACCCGAACATAAAAGTCGGCCCCTCCCGCGGTTCGCCTCAGATGCGGTGTGAGTTAGATGAGGGACAGTGCTGTTTGTACCGGAGCTGCTGTAGGGAAAGAATTGGTAGTTAGTGTAGGCTTCAAGACCCCCCAAAGGTCCTTATTAGGTCCACTAATAGCTGTGTGTTGGCTGCTGTTAGCAGTGGCAATTTTTTTTTTCTCAAAATCGCCTCTGCAGACCGTTGCACCTGGCATTAGGGACAGAAGTGCTGCATAGGCAGGGAGAGTGTTAGGAGTGAGTGTAGCCTTCAAGAACCTCAACGGTCCTTTCTAGGGCCATATTTAACCGTGTGCAGTACTGTCCAGGCTGCTGTTAGCTGTGCTGCATTTTTTTTTGCTTCTCAAAATCGCCTCTGCAGACCATTGCACCCTCCATTGATACTGCAGGGAAAGAATTGTATAGGCAGGGCCACAACACAGTTATTATTCATAGAATATACGCAGTGCTGCCTTTTGGTGGAAAAAAACTGAAAACAAATCTATTTGTCCAGCCTCTGTCCGTCCTAAGGGCTGTGGACACGTGTGAGCTGCGTGAACAACATTGCTAAATCAGACGCACCCAGCTACGCTTTACTGCTGGCTTCGCCATTTGCTTTCCTTAATTGGGAAAAAAATACCTGCTCTGCCAGAGTTATAATAACTCTGCTACCCTCACGTTCTGTGACACATAAGCAGGGACACAGCACAGTTATTAAACTTCTCATGTTCATTGAATATACGCAGTGCTGCCTTTTGGTGGAAAAAAAACTGAAAACAAATCTATTTGTCCAGCCTCTGTCCGTCCTAAGGGCTGTGGACACGTGTGAGCTGCGTGAACAACATTGCTAAATCAGACGCACCCAGCTACGCTTTACTGCTGGCTTCGCCATTTGCTTTCCTTAATTGGGAAAAAAATACCTGCTCTACCAGAGTTATAATAACTCTGCTACCCTCACGTTCTGTGACACATTAGCAGGGACACAGCACAGTTATTAAACTTAGATAATTCATTCACTAGAGGCAGTGGGGCCTTTCGTTTTCCAAAAAAGGCAAACATTATATTTGGCCTGCAGTCTTGCGCCAATTTATTTCCTGCCTGTGAAATCAAATCACTGGTAATACAGCATGCGGAGGGGTAGGGGTAGGCCTAGAGGACGTGGACGCGGCCGAGGACGCGGAGGGCCAAGTCAGGGTGTGGGCACAGCCCGAGCTCCTGATCCCGGTGTGTCGCAGCCGACTGCTGCGCGATTAGGAGAGAGGCACGTTTCTGGCGTCCCCACATTCATCGCCCAATTAATGGGTCCACGCGGGAGACGGTTATTAGAAAATGAGCAGTGTGAGCAGGTCCTGTCCTGGATGGCAGAAAGTGCTTCGAGCAACCTATCGTCTACCCGCAGTTCTGCGCCGTCCACTGCTGCCAATCCGAATCCTCTGTCTGCTGCTCCTCCTTCCTCCCAGCCTCCTCACTCCACTACAATAACACCTGCTCAGGAGCGGGAACACTCCCAGGAACTGTTCTCGGGCCCCTGCTTAGATTGGGCAGCAGCGGTTCCTCTCCCACCAGAGGAGTTTATCGTCACTGATGCCCAACCATTCGAAAGTTCCCGGGGTCCGGGGGAAGAGGCTGGGGACTTCCGCCAACTGTCTCAACAACTTTCTGTGGGTGAGGAGGACGATGACGATCAGACACAGTTGTCTTGCAGTGAGGTAGTAGTAAGGGCAGTAAGTCCGAGGGAGCAGCGCACAGAGGATTCGGAGGAAGAGCAGCAGGACGATGAGGTGACTGACCCCACCTGGTGTGCAACGCTTACTCAGGAGGACAGGTCTTCAGAGGGGGAGTCAAGGGCATCAGCAGGGCAGGTTGCAAGAGGCAGTGCGGTGGCCAGGGGTAGAGGCAGGGCCAGACCGAATAATCCACCAAGTGTTTCCCAAAGCGCCCCCTCGCGCCATGCCACCCTGCAGAGGCCGAGGGGCTCTAAGGTCTGGCAGTTTTTCACAGAGACGCCTGACGACCGACGAACAGTGGTGTGCAACCTTTGTCGCGCAAAGCTCAGCCGGGGAGCCAACACCAACAGCCTCACCACCACCACCATGCGCAGACATATGATGGCCAAGCACCCCGCAAGGTGGGACGAAGGCCGTTCAGCGCCTCCGGTTTGCACCCCTGCCTCTCCCCCTGTGCCCCAACCTGCCACTGAGATGCAACCCCCCTCTCAGGACACAGGCACTACCGTCTCCTGGCCTGCACCCACACCCTCACCTCCGCTGTCCTCGGCCCCATCCAGCAGTGTAGTTCAGCGCACCGTCCAGCCGTCGCTTGCGCAACTGTTGGAGCGCAAGCGCAAGTACGCCGCCACGCACCCGCACGCTCAAACGTTAACCGTCCGCATAGCAAAATTCATCAGCCTTGAGATGCTGCCGTATAGGGTTGTGGAAACGGAGTCCTTCAAAAGTATCATGGAGGCGGCGGCCCCGCGCTACTCAGTTACCAGTCGCCACTACTTTTCCCGATGTGCCGTCCCAGCCCTGCACGACCACGTCTCCCGCAACATTGTACGCGCCCTCACCAACGCGGTTACTGCCACGGTCCACATAACTACGGACACGTGGACAAGCACAGGCGGGCAGGGCCACTACATCTCCCTGACGGCACATTGGGTGAATTTAGTGGAGGCTGGGACAGAGTCAGAGCCTGGGACCGCTCACGTCCTACCCACCCCCAGAATTGCGGGCCCCAGCTCGGTGGTGGTATCTGCGGAGGTGTATGCTTCCTCCACTAAAGCACCCTCCTCCTCCTCCTCCTCTGTCTCGCAATCAAGATGTGTTAGCAGCAGCATGTCGCCAGCAGTCGGTGTCGCGCGGTGTGGCAGCACAGCGGTGGGCAAGCGTCAGCAGGCCGTGCTGAAACTACTCAGCTTAGGCGATAAGAGGCACACGGCCCACGAACTGCTGCAGGGTCTGACACAGCAGACCGACCGCTGGCTTGCGCCGCTGAGCCTCCAACCGGGCATGGTCGTGTGTGACAACGGCCGTAACCTGGTGGCGGCTCTGCAGCTCGGCAGCCTCACGCACGTGCCATGCCTGGCCCACGTCTTTAATTTGGTGGTTCAGCGGTTTCTGAAAAGCTACCCACGCTTGTCAGACCTGCTCGTAAAGGCGCGCCGGCTCTGCGCACATTTCCGCAAGTCCCACACGGACGCTGCCACCCTGCGCACCCTGCAACATCACTTTAAGCTGCCAGTGCACCGACTGCTGTGCGACGTGCCCACACGGTGGAACTCTACGCTCCACATGTTGGCCAGGCTCTATGAACAACGTAGAGCTATAGTCGAATACCAACTCCAACATGGGCGGCGCAGTGGGAGTCAGCCTCCTCAATTCCTTTCAGAAGAGTGGGCCTGGTTGGCAGACATCTGCCATGTCCTTGGTAATTTTGAGGAGTCTACCCAGGTGGTGAGCGGCGATGCTACAATCATTAGCGTCACCATTCCTCTGCTATGCATCTTGAGAAATTCCCTGCAAACCATAAAGGCAGCTGCTTTGCGCTCGGAAACGGGGGCGGGGGAAGACAGTATGCCGCTGGATAGTCAGGGCACCCTCCTGTCTATTTCTCAGCGCGTACAGGAGGAGGAGGAGGAGGATGAGGAGGAGGGGGAAGAGACAGCTTGGCCCGCTGCTGACGGTACACCGGCTGATTGCCTGTCATCCTTTCAGCGTGTATGGCCTGAGGAGGAGGAGGAGGAGGAGGAGGATCCTGAAAGTGATCTTCCTAGTGAAGACAGCCATGTGTTGCGTACAGGTACCCTGGCACACATGGCTGACTTCATGTTAGGATGCCTTTCTCGTGACCCTCGCGTTGCACGCATTCTGGCCACGACGGATTACTGGGTGTACACACTGCTCGATCCACGGTATAAGGAGAACCTGCCCACTCTGATTCCCGAAGAGGAAAGGGGTTCGAGAGTGTTGCTATACCACAGGACCCTTGCGGACAAGCTGATGGTAAAATTCCCAGCCGACAGCGCTAGTGGCAGAAGGCGCAGTACCGAGGGCAAGGTAGCAGGGGATGTGCGTAGATCGAGCAGCATGTACATCCCAGGCAGTGCAACAGTCTTTAAGGGCCTGGCCAGCTTTATGGCTCCCCACCAAGACTGTGTCACCGCTCCCCAGTCACGGCTGAGTCGGCGGGAGCACTGTAAAAGGATGGTGAGGGAGTACGTAGCAGATCGCACGACCATCCTTGGTGACGCCTCTGCCCCCTACAACTACTGGGTGTCGAAGCTGGACACGTGGCCTGAACTCGCGCTGTATGCCCTGGAGGTGCTTGCTTGTCCTGCGGCTAGCGTCTTGTCGGAGAGAGTGTTTAGTGCGGCTGGGGGAATCATCACAGATAAGCGTAGCCGCTTGTCAACCGACAGTGCCGACAGGCTAACACTCATCAAGATGAACAAAGGCTGGATTTCCCCAGACTTCTGTTCTCCACCAGCGGACAGCAGCGATACGTAAGCAATACGTAGGCTGCACCCGCGGATGGAAGCTACGTTCTCTCTCACCATCCAAAACGGGGACATTTCTGCTTCATCAATCTGTGTCTAATATTCCTCCTCCTCCTCCTTCTGCTCCTCCTCCTGAAACCTCACGTAATCACGCTGAACGGGCAATTTTTCTTAGGGCCACAAGGCTCACTCAAATAATTTTTCAGAACAATTTTTATAAGTTTCAATGCGCTTAAAAGCGTTGGAACTGTAATTTGAACCAATTTTTCGTTACACTGGGCTGCCTCCAGGCCTAGTTACCACTTAAGCCACATTAACCAAAGCTATTAATGGGTTTCACCTGCCCTCTTGGCTGGCCATGGCCAATTTTTGGGATGTACATTAGTACTGTTGATACACCAATTTTTGTGGGCCCTCGCCTACAGTGTAATCAAATTAATTTTTAGCCCACCTGCATTACAGCTGACGTTACCTCAGCTGTGTTGGGCAATGCAATGGGATATTTTTATGTACCGCCGGTTGGTTTCAGGGAGCCACCCATGCTGTAGGTGCACACTGAGTTTTTAATACATCTGTACACTTCTAAAGAACCCGTCTGACTGGGGCATGCAGTGTGGGCCGAAGCCCACCTGTATTACGCACGACATTACTACCTCAGCTGTGTTGGGCAATGCAATGGGATATTTCTATGTACCGCCGGTGGCTTCCTGGCACCCACCCAGGCAGTGGGTCCACAGGGAGTTTAACCTACATGTGTCCACTTGTAAAGAACCCCAGTCTGACTGGGGCATGCAGTGTGGGCCGAAGCCCACCTGTATTACGCACGACATAACTACCTCAGCTGTGTTGGGCAATGCAATGGGATATTTCTATGTACCGCCGGTGGCTTCCTGGCACCCACCCATGCTGTGGGTCCACAGGGAATTATAAATGCATCTGTTTCCACTTATAAAGAAACCCAGTCTGACTGGGGCATGCAGTGTGGGCCGAAACCCACCTGCATTAACCCTTTCCAGTCCACTGTGTGACCTGTGAAGACATTAGGGTTTAAGGCTGTACAGCTCCGTTGTTGGTAGACGTCTGTCGGGGTTCTCTTACTGTATATTGCCAGCCTCTCTGCTGTCGGAGCCTATCCTACGTGTCAGCTCATGCAGTACTGGCTTTAGCCAGCATATAGCGCCGTTGTATAACGGCAGAAAAAGAGTAAGCCCCCTAGGAAAACCATATACAAATTGGATTGGAAAGGGTTAAGCACAACATTACTACCTCAGCTGTGTTGGGCAATGCAATGGGATATTTCTATGTACCGCCGGTGGCTTCCTGGCACCCACCCATGCTGTAGGTGCACACGGAGTTTTTACTACATCTGTACACTTATAAAGAACCCCAGTCAGACTGGGGCATGCAGTGTGGGCCGAAGCCCACCTGCATTAAGCACGACATTACTACCTCAGCTGTGTTGGGCAATGCAATGGGATATTTCTGTGTACCGCCGGTGGGTTCCAGGGAGCCACCCATGCTGTGGGTCGACAGGGACTTCACAATAGGGAGTTGTACCTGCCTGTGTCTATGAATTAAAAAGCCCGGTCTGACTGGGGCATGCAGACACCTTGACAGAATGAATAGTGTGTGGCACATAGGTTCCCCATTGCTATGCCCACGTGTGCAGCTCCTGATGGCGGTGGCACAGGATTCTATTTCTCATTGCTTCTGTACAGCATTGTGGGCTATCGCTCCGCCACTTTTAAAGAGGGTCGCTGCCTAGCCGTGCCAACCTCTGCAGTGTGTGCCTGCGGTCCCTCGTCATGGCAGACGCAATTCTAAATAGACATGAGCGTGGTGTGGCATGAGGGCAGCTGAAGGCTGCCCAGGGACACTTTGGTGTGCGCTGTGGGGGGGGAGGGGGGGCGGTTGGGCAGCATGTAACCCAGGAGAAGTGGCAGCGGAGTGTCATGCAGGCAGTGATTGTGCTTTGTTAGAGGTAGTGTGGTGCTTAGCAAAGGTATGCCATGCTAATGAGGGCTTTTCAGAAGTAAAAGTTGTTGGGAGGGGGGGGGGGGCCCACTCTTGCCGGTATTGTGGCTTAATAGTGGGACCTGTGAACTTGAGATGCAGCCCAACATGTAGCCCCTCGCCTGTCCTATCCGTTGCTGTGTCGTTCCCATCACTTTGTTGAATTGCCCAGATTTTCACACATGAAAACCTTAGCGAGCATCGGCGAAATACAAAAATGCTCTGGTCGCCCATTGACTTCAATGGGGTTTGTTGTTCGAAACGAACCCTCGAGCATCGCGGGAAGTTCGTTCCGAATAACGAACACCCGAACATTTTGGTGTTCGCTCATCTCTATAGCTGACGTATACATTTAGACTGTGTCATCACATAAAAGAATAAAGGATTAAAAAAAAGTAAAGTGAATAAACTTTGAGTACATTTTTCCCAGATAATAACTTTCTAATAAGTTTTTAAGTGAGAGAGTTTTCAGTACAGCCCTATTTAGTTTGCATACAGTTCCAAACATTAAAGGGGTTGTCCCGCGAAAGCAAGTGGGTCTATACACTTCTGTATGGCCATATTAATGCACTTTGTAATGTACATTGTGCATTAATTATGAGCCATACAGAAGTTATAAGAAATTTTTCACTTACCTGTTCCGTTGCTAGCGTCCTTGTTTCCATGGAGCCGTCTAATTTTCAGCGTCTAATCGCCAGATTAGACGCGCTTGCGCAGTCCGGGTCTTCTTCTTTTATGAATGGGGTCGCTCGTGCCGGAGAGCGGCTCTGTGTAGCTCCGCCCCGTCACGTGCCGATTCCAGCCAATCAGGAGGCTGGAATCGGCAATGGACCGCACAGAAGCCCTGCGGTCCACCGAGAGAGAAGATCCCGGCGGCCATCTTCAGCAGGTAAGTAAGAAGTCACCGGAGCGCGGGGATTCAGGTAAGCGCTGTCCGGTGTTCTTGTTTAACCCCTGCATCAGGGTTGTCTCGCGCCGAACAGGGGGGGGGGGGGTGAAAAAAAAAATAAAACGTTTCGGCGCGGGACAACCCCTTTAATATTGAAATATCTATATCCCTATAAGTTTATGCATATATAAAGCAATCAGAACAGCATCTTCAAATAGGGTTGCAACCAAAGGTTGAATAGCACTATTGACTGTAATGTAGCAGTGTCAATTACACACATAGTACATTGACGAGAACTACACCTGTGTGAATAAGCCCAAGTGCTGACATTGATTTGTTCATTGTTAAATTAAAAGATCATTACCAAATATATATTTTTTAACTTCATCTAGTAACACATTTTGGAGCCAATCAGAGGCATGCCTCACTCACACCCATTCATGAATTCATAAATGGATGTGAGTCAGACCTGCCCCTAAGGCAGCAGTCACTCACCCATTCATGAATTCATGAATGGGTGTGTGAGTGTTTTCAGCCTCTGATTGGTCAGGGCTGTGACCAATCAGAGGCAGATCATTCAGCAGGCGGGGATTTTAAAGCCCCGCTGGCTGAATAGTGCCGAGAAGCAGTTCAGGAGAACTGACAGCGGCCGCGGCTGGACTCCGGCTGCAGCGGAAAGGTGAGTATAGAATTTTTTTTTATTTTAACACATTTTAGGATGAATTGCAGGGAAGGGCTTATATATTCAACCCCTTCCCGACAATTCACCCTGCGCACGCCGGCAGCCCATTGCTTTCAATTAAGCGGCTGTATTGCCGCTCCATTGAATTCAATGGGCAAACATCGTTCTTCTCTGCCACAGCTGTTACAGCTGTGACAGAGAAGAATGATTTGTCTTCTATATGTTCTCAATGGGGTCGGCGCTGCTGCCGCCGGCCCCATTGAGCGCATATAGAGAAGAGAACAGGAATCGCAGATCGCAGATAGGTGCGATCTGCGATTTTTTCTTCTATAATTTATCGGACGAGCACATAAAAAGCGCTCATGTGTCCGATACCATTGCAAAGCAATGGTTTTAAAAAATCGCCGGACGCATGCGCATGCGCAAATCGCGGCTAAAAACGCCAGTCTGACTAAGCCCTTATTCAGACATGTGCATCTGATTTCAGTCCAAACTAATTTTAATTCATGTATATGTCTGTATATCCATATGTGTTGTATATTTTATTTTTCATTCATTCAGCATAAAAAAGAAAGTCTAAGTTTTTTTCTAGTGTTGCTTAGTAAAGATCCTTGAAAAATAGAGCTCACATGGATGTCATCTGAGTGTTCTCCATTTTTTTGGATGCCCATTGATTTGAATGCGTGTTGTGTGAGGAACGGACCAGAATAGGACATGCTGCAATTTTTTTTTACACAGGCCAACAAATGCGTGTCTGAATAGCATACATTTTTTGACCCAATAAATGTTTATTGAGATTTTACAATATACTTGGCAATGACAGTAATCAAGTAAGATTTAGCTGACGTATACATTTAGACTGTGTCATCAAATAAAAGAATAAAGGATTAAAAAAAAGTAAAGTGAATAAACTTTGAGTACATTTTTCCCAGATAATAACTTTCTAATAAGTTTTTAAGTGAGAGAGTTTTCAGTACAGCCCTATTTAGTTTGCATACAGTTCCAAACATTAAAGGGGTTGTCCCGCGAAAGCAAGTGGGTCTATACACTTCTGTATGGCCATATTAATGCACTTTGTAATGTACATTGTGCATTAATTATGAGCCATACAGAAGTTATAAGAAATTTTTCACTTACCTGTTCCGTTGCTAGCGTCCTTGTTTCCATGTATGAGGGTTAAAATTCTAAGTACAGCACCAATCCGGCCCACCCCACTTGCCCCGTTGCCGGCCGTAAGAAGAGACACCACACACAGGAGTCTGGTCTAGCTCCTCACACGGGAGAAAAAACTGCGCACTTTATTACAGATTACATGAGATCTTATACCCTCTGCCCTCTCACCACTAGGGGGTGATGGGCTCATAATCATATATGGGCAGTCCGGATTTCCGCCTTAGACAGTGAGGCGCCTCTGGCTTATACAGAAAATCACGTATTCAATTAACTCCAGTACAAAGAATTACCCACACAATTCTAAGAAGTCCGGCCTAACATCCATATATGGGAAGTCCGGATTTCTGGCCTAAGACAGTCAAAATTATGTACATTTGAACATCTTGATATCTTGTTTCTGCGCTTCTGGGAAATCGGCCAAGTACATGCGGCCTTGTCTGGTTCCGTATCTTCTCTGAATTTCTTAGAACATCTCTCTCAGCCTTGGGATATCTGCTGTAAGGCGAAGTATTAAAGTTTTTTCTCATTTGGAATTGAATAAAACTTGCATATAGGTATAAAAGCATAAAAAACACATATGGCAATATATATATATACCCTCACAAACCCCCCTAAAAAACTTAATATGGAGATCAAGCATCAGACCTTGCACTCTTCCTCGGTCGTCTCTCCCTTGCGTCAGGGTTTCTCCACTGCCCGTAAGTCCCTACTCCTAAAAGGGAGGGATCCCTACCTCACCTCAGAAGGAGGCCATGGATTCCCTGGGCTTATTTCCGGGCATCCATACCCTCTATCTGTACAAGTTAACACCCCACAGGGTGTGCCCTCGCCGGAACCTAAGGTCTTCTGCACTTTCCCTAGGCAAATGAGAATTCCACTGACAGTCCATCTTATGAGACTGAGGCAGACACAGTACTAGTCCATCTCTCCATTCTTCTGGTAACGTACCTGGTTGGCACTATCGGAACTGGCTCTTCATCTTTTTCAAACAAGGGAAATTTTGGTCACATTGTCCAGTCCCTTACTCATACTCTTTTTGATCAAAGGGAAAATACACATACAAGAAATTACATACCCAACCTCTTTCTGTTAAAATCATATCCAGGGCTACTCTAGGGCCATGGATGCAGTGGGCCCTAACTGGTCAACTAACCCTTGTAAAGCATCTCTGGTGTAGTTTACAAACCTCTGCTGATTGTAATAGATATAATTCATCCAATCTACATTATTATTAACAGTGATAATAGCAAATAAGGACTCAAAACCTGCTTTAACCTGATCTCAAGAATTAAATTAATCTGGCACCCCCCTTGGCACTCCTATTGCATCTATGTATACATGTGGATTAGAGTTACCACCTGGAGCGTCAACGTCTCTCTTAGCACGATGCGGTGTTGGATTCTCACCCTCAGTGTAGGCTTCATATTGCACATTCGATTGTATTAATTTGTTCTGAAACAGGGGCTAGTGTACAGTAGTCAAAGGTGTGTGTTAGAGGAATTGTACCACATTATAGCATGTAAAGGATATGCAGGATCATTAGTTCTTTCAGTGCGAAGTGTGGATCCAAGTGGGCTTCCCTTCGAGCTTGACTGCAGTTGGGTGAACAACATCTGGTAAGGACATTCAAACCGGGTTTCTCTCTCAAACTTTTTCACATAGACCTTGTCACCTGGTTTCAGATTGTGACACTCATCTGTAGGACCTGAGAGAAAAGCAGAGACTGCAGAATGCATTACTAACAATTCCTTGGAGAAACCTATGGCAAAATTAACAAGAAAATCATTCCCCAAGCTCAGCTACTGTGGCATGTACCCTCCTGGGAAAAAGAAAAACTAATAGGAGACACTCAATTCAAGATTTTACCATTTTCTTCATTGCCTTTTGTATCTACTTTCCCACAACTCCGCGGATGGTAGGGTGTATGAAAAGCCTGGAATATACCTTAAGCTGACATGATGTGTTGCATTATTTCACCTGTGAAGTGTGTACCTTTGTTTGACTCAATCACTTCCGGTACCCCATATCTGCGGATTACCTCATTCATGAGCTTCTGTGCAGTTATCTGCTTATTTACTTTGGTAACAGAGTAGGTCTCTCCAACCTGAAAAGAAATCAACAACAAGCACATTTTCATGCTTCCCAACAAGTGGGAGCTGAGTGTAGCCAATTTGCAATCCCTGAAATGGGTAGAGTGGCCTAGGCAAGTGTGATGTGGCAAATTTTACTTCTGCCCTGTTGCTTACGGCAAAGATCATGCAAAACTGGACAAATGATGCAGCAGCTACAGAAAACCAAGGAGCCACCCGTCCTTGTTCAAGCGTTGACATCATTGCTGCTTTGAGAGGTGCGTCTTTCCGTGCGTCAGCTGGGCCATTATTGGGCACAGGGACTATGGTAAGCAAGTTCTGTTGACTGTTCACCATACGCCGTCCCTTTTTAGTCCATTTGTCTTTCTCTTAACTGTAAAGTCTTTAGCATATCAAAGTTCAATGTTTTTATCAAAGTCCAAGTTCAAATCAAAGTCCAAAATTTTTATCAAAGTAGTCAAAGTCCAAAGTTATTATCAAATTCTTCTTCTTCTTTTCTTCCACGGCTTGAGGGCCGCTGCTTTTGCTGTGTGGCCTGTGATGGCGTTGCCTCTTGTTTCTCCGGTGTAGGAATTGGTGTGAGCTTTCCACTTTGTCAGGTAGAAGTAGGGTCTCCATGAGACTGCACCGCTGCAACATTCTTAATTGGCTGTCCTGCTGTGGTAAAAAACTGTCTGGCCTTCCATTTTGGGCCGTAATCATGAGCTATGCCAAATGCATACCGGGAGTCAGTGTAAATGTTTGCCGTCTTACCTTCCTCCACTCTACACGCCTCCGTGAGTGCTTTTAATTCCGCTTCTTGTACTGCGACATGCGGAGACATTCTGCTTTTTAGGACATCTTGTTGTGTAACCACCGTATATCCAGTGTGGAGTCGTCAATCACCCTGGGTACCATCTATAAAAAACAACTCAAAATATGCATTATTAACAAGGGCTTCAGTAACTTTTTTAAAACTTAAATTTTCTTGTTGCATCACTGCTAGACTATCAGGCTGGTATTCTATTTCAAAAAGATCAGAATCTTGTTGCAAAAAATTTAAAAATGGCTTGCAAAAAAAAAATTTAAAAATGGCTGAATTTAAAAATGGCTGACTTGCAATACCTAGATTACCTATGCCTTCTCCTCCCCCCCTTTAAACCAGGGTACGCAATTGGAAGAATAGTAGCCGGGTTTAAGTTATTATAACATTGTAAAAAGATTTGATGGATGCAGATAAGGCCTGTAAAATGTTAGCACCAATAGCAGAAACATGAGTTACACCGGGACAGAAAAATCTACAAAACATCTACTAATATTTGAAATGTGATATCCCTTTAAGTAAATTCATTATTAGTCTGATCCTGCCTGCAATATCTTTATCAAATTTCAGACAGGAGAAAAAAAAACAAAACAAAAAAACTAGCTGCTCACCCCCTCCCTCGTCGAGAGGAGGGATGAAACATTACTACGTACTATTACATCATCTAGCTCCACCCCTTCGATATTGGCACATTGCGTCCGTCTTCTCAACTTAATTTCAGCTTAACAGTCCACACGTCCACATCTCAACCAAGCAAAGTCCCATGCATGGGGTAGGACTTTTACCCCCAGTCAATTTCCACATCACACATTCCACCACAGCTTGAACACGGGTCACCAACTCTCATCCATCCATGCTCTCAAGTCTGCTCCGTCACCCCCCCATTGAAGGTGTACCAGTACACACAGATGCACGGACAAAAAAAAAAAAAAAAGTTTGACAAACATACATACATCAGCTGAAAAACACCGAGGTGAGTGCTATTATTTTTATAAAGTACATAATTCTATTGAGATGAGATTGTGAATGAGCGCTATCTTTGACAAATTATGTGAAAAAGTTTGCTGAGACATTCTATATTTCTTATCTACTGAAGCTATTATATGCTGTATTAAACACTAAAATATTTAGTTTCTGTGACCCTGAATTTGGAGTGAGTTCTGAAAGCCCCCACTTTTTCAAAACAAATCTCTTATCTCTCCGCGACTATGAAACACAAACTGATTTGTTTTAGCTTAAACTATTGAAAAAACATTTGAAATCATAATTAACACATATGCTGGGACCTTACAACATTCATTTTCAACCCCTGTATAAGTAAGAATATACATTAGAAATTACTATATTTCCCTGCCTACTAAGACAGTATAACTAATTAAATTCATTTCAATTCATTGCAAGCAAGCCAAGATATTAACCAAGGATGTTATTGTATTTTCTCTCTCGCTGTTATCTTCCTGACCTTGCAGCTACTTGTCAACAACCTCTTCTCCCCTAAGAGCAAGCTGTTAACTATTTGCACATACAGTATATATATATACACACACATATATCCACCTAGTATGGATTATACATATTATCTATTATCTATCTTGTATTATACACATTTCCATCTCTCTTTGCCAACCAATCACATGCATTGTAACGTTCTTATCGACTTGCTTGTTACTTCATCACTTTTCTCCCCTACCTAACTGCCAATATAACCTTCAATAGACACTCTCCTGACGCACTCTTGATCACTTACTGTACTTTTCAACATTTCACTTACGGACACTTTCTTAAACAAATAATGTGTACATACGTAACTTACTCTGACTGTCTCTCTCTCTGCTCCTAGCAAACCTTGGTCTTCCAAGGCACCTCTCGGTCCTAAAGACCTCCTCCCAGACACCATTTTGTAATCTGCCGTGCGGGTTGGTGTCACACATTTTCATTAGAGTTTTCTTACATTTTACAGATTCATCCACACGGCGGCAGCCCTTGAGGGGCTCTATCTTCTTTAATAAGATCTTACGCATATTACAACAACAACAATGATAATAACACGCTCCACAGAATGTATCCTTCTTAATTCCAAATTGTCAGGCCCTTATATACTGGCAAGGCAACCGAAGGTCTCTTCTCCTTATGGAACCAACTTCACAGAATGCATCCCTCTGAAATCAAATCGCTAGCCCCATATATAAGGCAAACCGACCAAGGGTCCCTTCTCCTATGAAAGTCTTATCTCACAAAATGCATCCCTCTCTGCTAAACCATTAACAACTAACTAAACTAACCTGAGGGTCCCTTCTCTTGTGAGATCAAATGAAAAGTAAGAGAAAAAAAAATTCTGCAGATACAACAAACAATCTCCACTATCGTTAAAACACTACGGACTTCAACAACAAATAGACTACAGACTAGTTTCTGGGTGAGCCATTGGTGCGCATATCACGGTCAGTGGTCCATGACGGCAAACCCGGAGCCCACACGAGTTACCGTGTAGAACTCTTAACCCAACCCGTCCGGTCACAAACCACAGATAGTCAGTCCTGCTGCAAGACTCTCAGCGTAAAACACAACATAAATATATGTTTGTCTTACCTGGAGTTCTAAGTGAGTTGATCAGGCTCGGTTTGCAGTAGGACGGTTTCTCTGTGACGTGGATCCGGGTGAATTGCGCTGTAAGCTCCGATTTTACCGCCCCAGTTGGTTGCGCCATTTATGAGGGTTAAAATTCTAAGTACAGCACCAATCCGGCCCACCCCACTTGCCCCGTTGCCGGCCGTAAGAAGAGACACCACACACAGGAGTCTGGTCTAGCTCCTCACACGGGAGAAAAAACTGCGCACTTTATTACAGATTACATGAGATCTTATACCCTCTGCCCTCTCACCACTAGGGGGTGATGGGCTCATAATCATATATGGGCAGTCCGGATTTCCGCCTTAGACAGTGAGGCGCCTCTGGCTTATACAGAAAATCACGTATTCAATTAACTCCAGTACAAAGAATTACCCACACAATTCTAAGAAGTCCGGCCTAACATCCATATATGGGAAGTCCGGATTTCTGGCCTAAGACAGTCAAAATTATGTACATTTGAACATCTTGATATCTTGTTTCTGCGCTTCTGGGAAATCGGCCAAGTACATGCGGCCTTGTCTGGTTCCGTATCTTCTCTGAATTTCTTAGAACATCTCTCTCAGCCTTGGGATATCTGATGTAAGGCGAAGTATTAAAGTTTTTTCTCATTTGGAATTGAATAAAACTTGCATATAGGTATAAAAGCATAAAAAACACATATGGCAATATATATATATACCCTCACACATGGAGCCGTCTAATTTTCAGCGTCTAATCGCCAGATTAGACGCGCTTGCGCAGTCCGGGTCTTCTTCTTTTATGAATGGGGTCGCTCGTGCCGGAGAGCGGCTCTGTGTAGCTCCGCCCCATCACGTGCCGATTCCAGCCAATCAGGAGGCTGGAATCGGCAATGGACCGCACAGAAGCCCTGCGGTCCACCGAGAGAGAAGATCCCGGCGGCCATCTTCAGCAGGTAAGTAAGAAGTCACCGGAGCGCGGGGATTCAGGTAAGCGCTGTCCGGTGTTCTTGTTTAACCCCTGCATCAGGGTTGTCTCGCGCCGAACAGGGGGGGGGGGGTTGAAAAAAAAAAAAAAACGTTTCGGCGCGGGACAACCCCTTTAATATTGAAATATCTATATCCCTATAAGTTTATGCATATATAAAGCAATCAGAACAGCATCTTCAAATAGGGTTGCAACCAAAGGTTGAATAGCACTATTGACTGTAATGTAGCAGTGTCAATTACACACATAGTACATTGACGAGAACTACACCTGTGTGAATAAGCCCAAGTGCTGACGTTGATTTGTTCATTGTTAAATTAAAAGATCATTACCAAATATATATTTTTTAACTTCATCTAGTAACACATTTTGGAATGACTAAGCACTTGATCTTCCTCTGGGATCTTGTTTTTCTCTGGAAATACAATTAATCGCATCACCTTATTTTTTTTTTCACTCTCCAAGAACATTTTTGTATATTTTATTCAAGCGCTACCTCATTTTAACTTGGTCTTTTCTTTTGTGCAAATTGTTGTGCTTTGAAAGTTACATGAGAAGGGTCAATTTAGATTTTTATTATATACCATATTTGTTAGCATATGTAGTATGATAAATATACTATAGCACTAAGAAACAACAACAAAATAAGGCTATGGAGCAATAACAGGACCTGCAAATAGTTGCATCTAATGAGTGAATAAAATATCATTTATTGCACTGTATCCTCAGTGTGCTGACACTAGTTTATTCTTCTGTATATTGCATCTAAAACAATATGTGAATTGAAACTTAGAATACGTGTGAATGAACCTTGAGCTGTTGTTTATAGCTCAGTATACACAAGTGCTGCAGTACTTCTATCCTATTATAATTGCAAAATATTGTGGGGACAACATATATTGTTAAAGGAAATCTATCAGCTTAAGTATGTTGTCCAAACTGCACACAGCATGTTATAGAGCCAGAGGAGCTTGTGGAAAGATCCAGTATAACTTGTGTTTAATTTTTTAAACCTTTGCTAATACTGAGCTGAACAATCCAGTGGGTAGTTCTATCATTAATTGATAGCTACCGTGTTTCCCCGAAAATAAGGCAGTGTCTTATATTAATTTTTGTTAAAAAAGGTTTAACTTTTTTACATGTATAGCTGCCTGGACATTATTTAAATCGACTTTTTTTAATTAACTGTTAGCAGGGCTTAATTTTGGAGTAGGGCTTATATTTCAAGCACCCTCAAAAAGACTGAAAAATCATTTTGCATTCTCAAAAATTCTGAAAAATCACTCTATGTCTTATTTTCAGGGTATGTCTTATTTTCTGGGAAACAGGGTATCAGAGCATGACTCTACATACACAGATAGTTGTTAATCGTTGATAGGACTGTTCAGCTCAGAATGTGTTTTACAAAGAGAGGAAACCAATAAAAAAGATGTTTCAGATACTATTGTAATTATAGAACTACAATCTTTTAATGTAGCAGTCATACAATGAATATAGACTAAGTAAAATATCTGAAAATACATTGATATTACATATCATCTACTCTATATCCTAACCAGCACACCTGACAGGGAAAGCTCTTGATTTCTATCAAGGTGGAAGTCACATCTACATCATAGTAAGGGCTCAGTTGGACGAGCATTTTTTTCAGGCATGAATAGGTGTGTTTAAAAAAATGGCTCTATTAAAGAACTAATGCTTTCCAATGAAAGCAGTCATGTGTCTGTTTTTTTACAAGCACTAAAAAATTCACACCTGCAAAAGATAGGACAGCATTTTTCGCTTTAAAGAAAAATGCAGTTTTCATGCCAAGCGATGCAACTTTGACAGTAGGAAATCCTACTATCAAAACCCTTAACTAAGCCCTAGCTGCAGAAAAAACCCTCAAAAAATAATAATACATCACCTAGAAGCGCTGTCCGGCTCCAGTGCATGTTCTTTCCGGGTCTCCAACACTCTTCTTCTTCATTTTCTTCTGGCCGAATGTGACAGCATCCAGGGGTTCCCATCCAAGAAATCCCCTGCTGCAGCTGTCACAGCCGCAGCAGGGGATAGCTATCCTCTGCCATGGCTTTCAATGAGGCACTATTGTTGTGCGCATTTTAGCTTCGGTCTCACGCTTTTTTACACATGCATGCAGCATGCAGGTTTTTTTCATGTGCCTATACATGCATGAAAAAAACGCTTGTCTGACTGAGCCCTAAAGGTCATAGGCATCTTGTTAGATCCATAAGCGAGCTTCCTGACAACATACTCTCAAGCCCATCATACATTTTTTAATAAACTGAAAACATCTTTTACAAACTGAAAAAGCTTACATTAAATGTTACTATAGCTTCCAAAATAATATGGGGGACTCATATAGAAAATCACCAAAAAATTTGCATTAGCACTACATTTGTTCCTCTATTTTTTCTAATGTCTTACATGACCAGGGAATCCTTTATTTAGGGGTACAATAAGTAATGCTGTCATACATATTATGCCTTTAAATTGCTGTTATAATAAATACCTTTAAATATTAATTCTAAAATACACCAAAACATCCTTTAATACCTTTAAACCAATTTGGGTGATTTAACCAATCTAACTATAAGGGCCATGATAAGCCCCAATCATCTTGAGAATTAACCTTCCTAAATTCTTTTTTCAGTTGCTTAGTTTTTTCTATATCATGTCTGACCTGCATGATGCCATGTGGATTGATACAGTGACAACACAGAGGTCCTATTATTCGATACATTCCTGCTTTAGTGGTAGTAAAATAATCCAATACTAAAGTATGTTAATTGGTTATTATAATTAATTGAGCTTGAATAGCATCAATTACATTGATCAAATCAAAGATTCATTCTGTTATATTGTCAAACAAATTGGCTAACTTTTCTATATTGTGAGAATTTTTTTGTATAAATTCTTTATTTATAAAATTGAATAGGGTACAAAAAGGGAAAGTGTGGGGGTGAAATGCAGGGTTTACAATACACTAATATATCTCACATATACAGGAAGAAAACCAGGGGAAGAAGACAAAAAGAGGAAGGGAGGGTAACAGGAAGGAGAACAGAATGAGGATTCAGGTGACTGTTTTGAAAACAAAATAAAATCTATACAGTAGAAATCTTGCTTTGAAAGGCTGACTATTGGGAGTAAGCTAAGAGGCAGCAGCTTGTCCCTGTAGGTGATCCACTTGGTCCATGTCTTGAGGTATTTCTCTAGCTTTCCTTTTTGCAAGCATCTGTTTTTTTCAAAGTTGTTCAATATGCAGATTTCGTTAAGCCATTCCTGAATAATCGGGTGGTCTGATTTCCAATGTATGGGGATTAATATTTTGGCGATCATTTTGAGGGGTTAAGTTCAACAGGAGGAGTTTGGGTTACAGAGTAACCTCAAATCCAAGAATTAGATTTAAAGGAGATGTCCCGAGGCAGCAAGTGGGTCTATACACTTCTGTATGGCCATAATAATGCACTTTGTAATATACATTGTGCATTAATTATGAGCCATACAGAAGTTATAAAAAGTTTTTTACTTACCTGCTCCGTTGCTAGCGTCCTCGTTCCCATGGAGCCGACTAATTTTTGGCCTCCGATGGCCAAATTAGCCGCGCTTGCGCAGTCCGGGTCTTCAGCAGTCTTCTATGGAGCCGCTCGTGCCAGAGAGCGGCTCCGTGTAGCTCCGCCCCATCACGTGCCGATTCCAGCCAATCAGGAGGCTGGAATCGGCAGTGGACCGCACAGAAGAGCTGCGGTCCACGAAGACAGAGGATCCCGGCGGCCATCTTCAGCAGGTGAGTATGAAGACGCCGGACCGCCGGGATTCAGGTAAGCACTGTGCGGGTGGTTTTTTTAACCCCTGCATCGGGGTTGTCTCGCGCCGAACGGGGGGGGGGGTTTAAAAAAAAAAAAACCCGTTTCGGCGCGGGACATCTCCTTTAATATTTTTTGTACTTCATACCAAAATGGATGAACATGTGAACCAGATGTGTGAGAATGTGCCCTCGGCTTTAGAACATCTCCAACATGTCGGGGAGTATTTTGGGTCAATTTTGCGGAGAAGCTATAGAGTTTTTTACCATCTGGATACTATTTTATAGTTTAATTCCTGGTATCTTACTGATGTTGATTTTGAGTGTGAGTTTTTAAGGATATTGCAGGTTTTGTCTTGTGAGAATACAATATTGAGGTCTCCCTCCCATATGGAGATGTATGAGAAGTATTCTTTATTGAAGATGAGTGTATGGTATAATTTGGAGATAATGCCCCTGGGGCGTGATCTTTCCCTAGTAGTTAATGAAAAAGTAAGTCTTGGTTAGTGTTTAGGATATCTGATTGGAAGGTAGATATTGCATCTTTGATTACATGATAATCTTTGTTGTTGAGTTGGGGCAAACCGCGTGACTCTTGGAGGTCGTGCGATGAAATAAACATGTTATTATGGAATAACTTCAGTGATGTGTGTTAGGGAATTTGGAATATTTTAGAAAGTCATTTTCAGATGCTTCAGCTTGTTTGGCATTAAATTTAGGAAAGGGGTACATCCACTTATGTAGGATATGAATCTACATTTCTTATTTTGCTTATGCCAAATTTTGAAAAAGATTGCAGTGAGGGGATTGGTGATATCTCTTAATAGGGGTTTATTATATGGAGTTAGCCATGGTAAAGAATAGAGTTTGGTCCCTAGCAGGTCGTGTTGTAGTTCAGCCCATAATTTGTTATTGGAAGGGTGTATTAACTCAATTATTCAGGCTAGATACACAGTAGTAGGATTTGAGGTCACGCAAGCCGATATCTCCAGAGTGTTTATGTCTAAATAGAGTAGTATATTTTACCCTTTGGCTTTTTGCCAAATGAATCTGGAAATTAGACGTTTCAGTTTGATAAAAAAAGATTGGGAAGCACTTGCATCTGGTAGAGAATTTTCAGAACGACTAGCCAAGTTCTTTCTTCCTAGCCAAGATGTCTGGAGAGACATGCATGTAGCTAGATCTCTTTCGATTTTGTCTAGCAGTGCTGTGAAGTTTAGCTTATTTAGGTCAGACAGGTCAGGGAAGATTTTGGTTCCTAGATATGTTATGTGGGAGCATGTGTTTGTGAATGGGGATGTTTTAGATAATAGTGACCAGGTCATTTCATCTATGTTTATGTTGAAGAGTTCTGATTTCAAGAAATTGAACTTGAAATTTGAGATTTCACCAAAAAGGTCAAACTCCCTCAGGAGTGGCTTAAGAGAATTTTGTGGGTTGGATAGAAATAGCAATACATCATCAGCAAAGGATGCTGTCTTATGTTCTGTTTTTCCACATTTTAGACCTCTGATTTGTTGTTTTGCCTTATTCTTTCAAGGAAGACCTTCATTGAGAGAATACATAAGAGAGTGGACAGCCTTGTCTTGTACCATTATTGATGTTAAAGGGGGGAGAGATTTCCATTGATTTTAATCTTGGCTGAGGGGTTCTGATATAGGGCCACAATTTTGTCAATGAAGTTATCAGGGAAACTGAAGTTTTATAGTTTAAGAAATAACCAATTTACCCTGTCAAAAGCCTTTTCTCCATCAGTTGTGAGCAGTGCTAAGGGGTTTTTGGTGTATTTAGCATGTTGTGTAACGTTCAGAAGTCTGGTAGTGTTGTTTGGAAAAAGAAGCTTAATTCTATGAACAAGAATTTTAGCGTAAAGCTTGATGTCATTATTGAATAATGAAATTGGTCTGTAGCTGCTACAGACAGTGTTGTCTTTCCCTTCCTTGAGGATTACCAAAATGTGGTCCATAAGAGCTTCTTTTGGGAAGTTTTGTGGTATTCATGTGATTGAAGTAATCCTGTAAGGCTGGGGTTAGGGTATCTTTGAATGTCTTATAATAGATGTTGCTGAAGCCATCTGGGCCTGGGCTTTTGCCTTTGGGGAGGGAGATAATGGGCTCCTCAGTTTCTTTAAGGGAGATAGGGTTGCTCAGCACTATTTTCTGGGGGTTTGTGACCTGTGGGAGGGAGATGGAATTTAACATTTTTTTGTATTCGCCTAGTGTTCTGTGATTTTGAGTTCTCTTGTTTATCTATGTTGTAAAGGTCAGAGTAATAGGCACAGAATATCTTGGCTATGTTGTCTGTTGTGTGGTAGAGTTGGTCATTTTTATCTTTAATTTTAGTGATATAGCTCCTGGAGTCTTTTCAGCTGGAAGCCTTTTCCACCTTTCTTCACCCCTATCTCTTTTCTATTCACTGCTGTGACTCTCACAGACAGCCTTTCTTTCTTTATTTATTTCTTTCCTTTATTTATTTGTTTGCTTTCCTTTTTATCCCCTTGTTTTTTTCCCCCTTCTGCTCCTCCTCTGACTTTCTAATATGGCCACCAGCCTCAGTGTGTACAGGCTGCAGCCGCTCATTTCTTGGGCTGGTGAGTGAGAGAGCCAGTGGGTGCTGGGAGAGAAAGTGCTGGGGGGGGTGGCTTCCCTCTCCTCACCAAGAGGAGACCAGCCTGACCATGTACTGCTCCAACAGATCATTTAATGTTCTTGTGCGGCCACACAGCTCCTCAGCACCATGGTAGTACCTATCTGGAGGTGCCCGCGTGCTTGCCAGAGCAACAGATCGTGATCTATGTCTATGCTGGGACAGACAAGCAGGACAGCACAGGCCATGGATGGCTTATATAGTAGAGATTTGACTTTTGCTACTTTTTCACAAGATAACATGTGGGCAGGCCTTTTATAATAAGAAAGATCCACAGATTGCTATACCCAAGTAGCTGGGATTATCCTAGTTAACATAAATTCCCCTTTTGGTATCTTTTTATAGGTATAATGACCACAGACTACATAAATATCTGTTGTAAGAATGAATAATTCTTGCATTTTCAATAAACTTAACGCAGTTGTTACTAACCTTAAGGTATGGTTTGTGACACACTATCGTGTTCTCCCTTATTTTCAGGATTATGTACAGATATTTGTCAGCAACTATTTGACTTATTATATGCAAGAAAATAAAGTCCCTTTTACACATAATTATCGCTCAAAATTCACTCAGAAGCCATTTTATGAGTGATAATAGTGCCCAACGATGATTTTGTTTCGGGCTCAAAATTAGTGTATTTTTATGCATTTCCATCTGTTGAATTCAACAAAACAACAAAAAGATAACCGATTAGCTCTTGCTTTGGAGATACAGTGACATGTCATTTTTTAGAGTTTACATTTTTATTTTGTGGGAATTTTTTTGGAGGGGGAGTTGTCACACCTCTCAACTGAGAGAACAGTACATTCTCCATATGTTTGTAGGTTATGAACATAATAAATGTTGCAATGACTGAGTTTCATATTGTTTCTGTTTTCTTTTTTTCTGAATTACTGATTTAGGAGTGTTTTTGAAGTGTAAAATTTGCTATATCAAAATGCCACGAAAATGTGTAAATATAGTGAATAATTTTGTTATATATGTGGTGAAATAACATTTTCATCACAGAAATGCAATCTGATGCCTCTTGTGAAGACTGCCTATCATCATTTGTTTGTCATGGGCTTCACATATATGTTGCAACTCTTGTTCAGTTAAACTACGAGAATGGCTGAAAAATAAAAAACGATCTTTGGCTTGTGTTGTGCCTATGGTTTGGCGAGAGCCTACAAACCATACAGATAACTGCTATTTCTGCTTGACTCCACCTATAAAGGCAGGATTGCAGTGAAGAAAACAGGAACAGTTCAATACCCGAATCTTTTATCTGCTATTCGACCTATTCCACATTCAGATAGTTTAACATTTCCTACTCCACCCCAAGATTATAGGCTTGAAGTAGAAAATGAAGAAAGTGTGGAAAAAGAAGAACCCAACAAGCCTTCCACATCCCATGGCCCTGACTTTGAGGTAAAAGATGATACACTGCACAAACTGAGTGAAGCGGAATTGAGTGATCTCATTCGAGACCTTGACGTGTCAAAGGAGAAAGTGGACCTTCTAGGGTCAAAACTACAGCAATGGAATCTTCTCTAAATTGCTGTCAGGGTCTCACAGTACAGAGAACATCAGAGGGATCTGCTTCATTTTTTTGAGAAGAGAAACAATCTGGTTGTTTGCTGCAACATTAATGGCTTGATGAAATGTTTGAATTTGAACCGTAATCCAACTGAATGGAAGATATTCATAGCTGAACACAAGTGGAAGTTTGTGGTGATCTAAAAGTCATCGCTGTACTCTTAAGAATACAACTGGGCTACACTAAATACTGTTGCTTTTTATGTATGTGGGACAGTAGGGATAGGAAATCACATTACATTCAAGCGGACTGTCCTGCAAGAAATCTTGACTCTACCGAGAAAAATGTTGTTTCTGAGCCTCTCGTGGACCCAAAAGATGTTCATCTTTGACCCCTTCATTTAAAGCTGAGTTTAACCACTTGCCTGACTCCGTTGTCAGTCATGTTTTGGGAGAAAACATTTAAATTTGTCTCTGACACATGCCATGCAACACATGAGAGTGGCTCGGGCCCTAATAGGTGATGATCGTTATTCGCTGCCACTGCTGTAACAGCAGTGACAGAGGATTCCTTCACCCCCACGGGAAGTCCCCTCATCGCGGAACACTGTGACAGTGCTGTCAGTGTTCAGTAATGAGGGGACTCCCTGTGGCGATCATTTTCAGGGGGAGGGGAGGCTTGAAATATAAGCCTTTACTCGAAAATTATAGCAAATATATGTAAAAAAACAATATATATATATATATATATATATATATATATATATATATACACATATACATACATATATATATATATATACGCACCTCTCCACCGTTGTCTGGGTCCGGCGGGTCTTGCCACATAGCATCCCAGCTCTGTAGTGAAGATCTTTCAGATGGCGGGGATTTAAAAATCACTGCTGGCTGAAAGCACTGTGTCTGACTGGCTGAGTGCTCAGCCAATCATAGGCAGTGCTCAGCCATTCCTTGAATGACAGAGGGCACTGCCTGTCATTGGTCACAGCGCTCAGCCAATCACAGGCAGCAATCGGTCTATTCATTGTTGTTGAGTCTCTGCCAAATCTACCTGTGAAATTTTTGATTGTTTACTTGTCATAGAATTATACCATTGTTGTAGAACAGTTGTGAACCCACAGATTTGCAATGGGTTTTATGTCTGGGCTCTGGCTGAGAGGTCCATTCCAAAACTTTGATTTTTTTTTTCTGAAGAAGCCATTCTATGGTTGATTGTGAGATATGCTTTGGGACATTGTCATGCTGAAGGTAAAATTTCTCTTCATATTCAGCTTTTGAAGGTTTTGTGCCAAAATGGACGGATATTTGGAACTGTTCATAATTCCCTCCCCCTTGACTAAAGCCCCAGTTCCACTAGCCCCAAAACATAATTTTGCCTCCTCTCTTGTTATATGCAATGTTAGCTTTGTGCCAAATATATTTTTTGGAATCATGGCCAAAAAGTTCTAGCAGTCTCATCAGACCATAACACATTCTCCGACATATTTTGAGCTGACTTGATGTAGGTTTTGATAAAACATAGCCGAGCTTGGACGTTTTTCTTTGTTAAAAAAGACTTACATCTAGTCATCCTACCCTACGGCCCAGACATATGAAGAATACGGGAGATGGTTGTCACATGCATTAGATAACCAGTCCTTGCCAGAAATTCCTGCAGCTCCTTTAATGTTGCTGTAGGCCTCTTGGCAGCCTCCCAGACCAATTTTCTTCTGGTCTTTTCATCAACTTTTGAGGCACATTCAGTTTTTGATAATGTCATTGTTGTACCTAATTTAATCCACTTCTTGATGACTGTCTTTACTGTGTCCCATGATGTATATAAGGCCGTAGAGAATTTTTTTTACCCTTGTCCTAACTGATACCTTTCAACAATCAGATCCTATTGATGTGTTGTAAATAGAGATGAGCGAGCACCAAAATGCTCGGGTGCTCGTTGCTCGAGTCGAGCTTTCCGCGATGCTCGAGAGTTCGTTTCGAGTAAAGAACCCCATTGAAGTCAATGGGCGACTTGAGCATTTTTGTATATGACCGATGCTCGCTAAGGTTTTCATTTGTGCAAAGCTGCAAAACCTACGAAAGTGATGGAAACGACACAGCAACGGATAGGGGAGGGGCAACATGCAGGGCTGCATCTCAGGTTCCCAGGTCTCACTATTAAGCCACAATAGCGGCAAGAGTGCCCCTCCCCCCACTTTCTAACAATTTTTACTTCGGACAAACCCTCAATAGCAAGGCACACCTTAGCTAAGCACCACACTACCTCCAACCAAGCACAATCACTGCCTGTGGGACACACCGCTGCCTCTTCTTCTGGGTTACATGCTGCCAGACCCCCCCACATGACCCTGCGTCCGCAGTGCACACAAAAGTGCCCCTGCGCAGCCTTCAGCTGCCCTCATGCCACACACTGGCCTCATAGCCACACCACCCTCATGTCTATTTATAAGTGCATCTGCCATGAGGAGGAATCGGAAGCACACACTGCAGAGGGTTGGCAGGGCCAGGCATCGACCCTGTTTGAAAGTGTGGGCGATAGCCCACTATGCTGTTGAGAATTGATCATAGATTGACGTTTCATCTTCATTCCAATCCTTTGCCACCTCCGTAAGGAGCTGCAAACGTGGGCATAAGAGGGAGTCGACTGCCAGCCCAGCACTTCTACACATCTCCACAATGCAGCAATACTCGGTGTGGGAAGTATGTGAGCGGGCCCTGGGTCAGCCTCTGTCCCAGCAAACACCTTGTGTGGCCCAAGGTGCTGTGAGTGACATAGCAATGGGGACTCCATGTGTCCACACACAACTCATTCTGTTTGGGTGTCGGATACCTCATCGACAACGCAAGGGGTAAACCATCTGCACTCTGCACCCTACCCAAGTCTGTCAGTGTTTTGGGGACAGACAAGTACGACTTCGCTATGGCAATTCTGTGTGCACCCGCAGCATGGGTGGCTAGCAGGAACACACAGACTGTACATAAAGAAATCCCACTGCAGTGCCCCAGATAGCTGAGGTTACGTGAGAGGAAATACATGTTGGCTGCGGCCCACACACCATGCCTAGACATTCTGTTTTTTTTTAAAAGTGCTAGGCAGGTACAACTCCGCTATGGCAAGTCTGTGTGCACCCACAGCATGGGTGGCTAGCAGGAACACACAGACGGTACAGAAAGAAATCCCATTGCAGTGCCCCGGATAGCTGAGGTTACGTGAGAGGAAATACATGTTGGCTGCGGCCCACACGCCATGCCCTAGACATTCTGGGTTTCTTTAAAAGTGCCAGGCAGGTACAACTCCGCTATGGCAAGTCTGTGTGCACCCGCAGCATGGGTGGCTAGCAGGAACACAGACAGTACAGAAATAAATCCTATTGCAGTGCCCTGGATAGCTGAGGTTACGTGAGAGGAAATACATGTTGGCTGCAGCCCACACGCCATGCCCTAGTCAGTCTGTTGTTTTTTTTCGGGCCAGATAGGTAGAACACCGTGATGGGAAGACTTAGTGCACCCATAGTATACACAGACCCCTGTAATATTCCTGTAGCAAAGGTATAAGCTGACCCCAGCAACAGTTATGTTGCAGAAGTCTAGGGAGACCCCAGTAACATTTCTGTAGTAACAGTATAGACAGACCCCAGTACCATTTTTGTAGCAGATGTATATGCAGACCCCCTGTAACATTTACGTGGCAGAAGTATAGACAGACCCCAGTAACATAATTGTAGCGGAAGTATAGGCAGACCGCAGTAACAGTTATGTAGCAGGAGTATAGGCAGACCCCAGTATAATTTCTGTAGCAGCAGTATAGGCAGACCCCTGTAACATTTCTGTAGCAGAAGTATAGGCAGACCCCTGTAACATGTAACTGGGAGCAGTATAGGCAGACCCCTGTAACTTTCTCGTAGCAGAAGTAGAGGCAGGCAGGCAGACTCCAGTAAAATTTCTGTAGTACTAGTATAGGCCAATCTCAGAAACATTGGGATACCATGAGCGTCGGTGAAGGCCGGAAAAATTAGTTGGATAAGAGTGTAGGCGTGGGGCCCAAAAATTAGTGTACCAAGAGTACAAGTGTACCTCTGAAAAATTTATCAACCGAGAGGGCAGGTGAAACCCATAAACATTTTTTTAAAAATACAGCTCACTGTTGCTTAATTTGTAACAGAGCCTGGAGGCAGCCCTGTTGAAAAAATTGGTTCATGTTACAGTCTCAATACTTTTGAAACTTTGAAAAATTGTAAAAACTTTGGTAGATGTAGATGAGCCTTTTGGGCCGCAGAAAAATTGGCCGTTCAGCGCGATGACATGCTGTTTCTGGAGGAGGAGTAGCAGGAGGAGGACTAATGTCAGAGACAGATTGACAAAGAGAAATGCCACATTTTCCCGGTGATACATAAGAGTTCTTTTATCTGCGATTGCAGCGAAAAGATTCTTTAGGCTCCGCTGTTCTCCGATGGTGGAGAAGAGAAGTCTGGGGAAATCCAAGCTTTGTTCATCTTTATGAGTGTAAGCATGTCGGCATTGGCAGTTGACAGGTGGGTACGCTTGTCTGTGATGATTCCCCCAGCTGCACTAAACACCCTCTCTGACAAGACGCTAGCGGCTGGGCAAGCAAGCACCTCCAGGGCATACAGCGCAAGTTCGTGCCACGCATCCAGCTTTGACACCCAATATTTGTATGGAGCTGAGGCATCACGGAGGACGGTGGTACGATCGGCTACGTACTCCCTCACCATCTTTTTACAGTGCTCCCTCTGACTCAGCCTTGACTGGGGAGTGGTGACACAGTCTTGCTGGGAAGCCATAAAGCTGGCAAAGGCCTTGGAGAGTGTTCCCCTGCCTGCGCTGTACATGCTGCGTGATCTCTGCGCCTCCCCTGCTACTTGGCCCTCGGAACTGCGCATTCTGCCGCTAGCGCTGTCAGATGGGAAGTTTACCAACAGTTTGTCCACCAGGGCCCTGTGGTATTGCATCACTCTCGAACCCCTTTCCTCTTTGGGAATGAGAGTGGAAAGGTTCTCCTTATACCGGGGGTCGAGAAAGGTGTACACCCAGTAATCCATAGTGGCCAGAATGCTTCTAACGTGAGGGTCACGAGAGAGGCAGCCTAACATGAAGTCAGCCATGTGTGCCAGGGTGCCAGTATGCAAGACATGGCTGTCCTCACTAGGAAGATCACTTTCAGGATCCTCCCCCTCCTCCTCCTCCTCGTCCACAGGCCATACACGCTAAACAGATGGGAGACAAGCAGCATAGGTACCCTCTGCAGGGGGCCCAGCTGTCTCTTCCCCCTCCTCCTCCTGCTCCTCCTCCTCCAAAACGCACTGAGATATAGACATGAGGTTGCTCTGACTATCCAGCGACATACTCTCTTCCCCCAACTCCTGTTCCGAGCGCAAAACTTCAGCCTTTATGCTTTGCAGCGAACTTCTCAGCAGGCAAAGCAGAGGAATGGTGACGCTAATGATTGCAGCATCGCCACCCACCATCTGGGTAGAGTCCTCAAAGTTTCCGAGGACCTGGCAGATGTCTGCCATCCAGGCCCACTCCTCGGTAAAGAATTGGGGAGGCTGACTCCCACTACGCTGCCCATGTTGGAGTTGGTATTCCACTATTGCTCTACGCTGCTCATACAGCCTGGCCAACATGTGGAGTGTAGAATTCCACCATGTTGGCACGTCGCACAGAAGCCGGTGCTCTGGCAGATTAAACCGATGTTGCAGGGTCCACAGGGTGGCAGTGTCCGTGGTGGACTTGCGGAAATGTGCACAGACGCGGCGCACCTTGACGAGCAGGTCTGACAAGTGCGGGTAGTTTTTCAGAAACCGCTGAACCACCAGATTGAAGACGTGGGCCAGGCATGGCACGTGTGTGAGGCTGCCGAGCTGCAGAGCCGCCACCAGGTTACGGCCATTGTCACACACGACCATGCCGGGTTGGAGGCTCAGCGGCAAAAGCCAGAGGTCGGTCTGCTCAGTCAGACCCTGCAATAGCTCGGGGGCAGTGTGCCTCTTGTCACCTAGGCTGAGTAGCTTCAGCACGGCCTGCTGACGCTTGCCCACCGCTGTGCTGCCGCGCCGCACCACACCGACTGCTGGCAACGTGCTGCTCACATTTCTTAATTGAGAGGTAGAGGTTGCGTAGGAGGAAGAGGAGGGGGAGGGTTTAGAGGAGGTGGCATAGACCGCCGCAAATACCAGAACCGAGGAAGGACCCGCAATTCTGGGTGTGGGTAGGACGTGTGCGGTCCCAGGCTCTGACTTGGTCCCAGCCTCCACCAAATTCACCCAATGTGCCGTCAGGGAGATATAGTGGCCCTGCCCGCCAGTACTTGTCCACGTGTCCGTGGATAAGTGGAACTTCCCAGTAACCGCGTTGGTGAGGGCACGATTGATGTTGCAGGAGACGTGCTGGTGTAGGGCTGGGACGGAACACCGGGAAAAATAGTGGCGACTGGGGACCGAGTAGTGTAGGACTGCCGCCATCATGTTTTTGAAAGCCTGCATTTCCACAAGCCTGTACGGCAGCATCTCCAGGCTGATCAATTTCTCAATGTACACGTTTAAAGCTTGAGTGTGTGACTGCGTGGCGGCGTATTTGCGCTTTCGCTCCAAGGCTTGCGCTAGCGACAGCTGGATGCTGCGCTGAGAGACATTGCTGGATGGGGCCGAGGACAGGAGGCGCTCGTGCCTGTGTCCTGAGAGGGGGGTTGGATCTGAGTGGCAGGTTGGGGCACAGGGGGAGAGGTAGTGGTGCGACCCTTGGCAGTAAACGTCCTTCGTCCCACCTCGTGGGGTGCTTGGCCATCATATGCCTGTGCATGCCGGTGGTGGTGAGGCTGGTACTGGTGGCTCCCCGGCTGATCTTTGCGTGACACAGGTTGCACACCACTGTTTGTCGTTTGTCCGCGCTCTCACTGAAAAACATCCACACCTTTGAAGACCTAGGCCTCTGCAGGGTGGCTTGGCGCGAGGGGGTGCTTTGGGAAACAGTTGGGGCAGTCTTTGCTCTGGCCCTGCCTCTACCCCTACCCACCCCACTGCCTCTTCCAACCTGTCCTGCTGCTGCACTTGCCTCCCCCTCTGAAGACCTCTCCTCAGTTGGCTTAGCGAACCAGGTGGGGTCAGTCACCTCATCGTCCAGCGGCTCTTCCTCCGAATCCTCTGTGCGCTTCTCCCTCGGACTTACTGCCCTTACTACTACCTCACAGATAGACAACTGTGTCTCATCATCATCAACCTCCTCACCCACTGAAAGCTCTTGAGACAGTTGCCGGAAGTCCCCAGCCTCATCACCCGGACCCCGGGAACTTTCCAAAGGTTGGGCATCGGTCACAACAAACTCCTCAGGTGGGAGAGGAACCATTTTTTCCCAATCAAGGCAGGGGCCCGAGAACAGTTCCTGGGAGTCTGTCTGCTCATCAGAATGTGTCATTTTCATGGTGTTAGGAGGCTGGGAGGAAGGAGGAGCAGCAGCAAGAGGATTCAGAGTTGCAACAGTGGACAGCGTAGAAGACTGGGTGGTCGATACATTGCTGGATGCATTTTCTGCCATCCACGACAGGACCTGCTCACACTGCTCATTTTGTAATAAAGGTCTATCATGTGGACCCAAAAATTGTGATATGAAGCTGGGGACCCCAGAAACTTGCCTCTCTCCTAATCCTGCGTCAGCCGGCTGCGATTCACCTGGACCAGGAACTTGGCCTGTGCCTACACCCTCACTTGGACCTCCGCGTCCTCGTGTGCGTCCACGGCCACGTCCTCTAGGCCTCCCCCTACCCCTCAGCATGGTGTATTACCAATAGAGCAGACACAGAGCGGTCTGAATAATTATGCAATTAGTGGAGTGCAGTTGGAGGCTGATAGCGGTTATGTTACGCACACTGCAGTCCGCAAAAAATTATACGCTAGGCTGCAAAAAGGCCTAGCTGGGTAATAGTGAGCCACTACAACTCCTAGCGGCCACGCAGTAAAATGCACACAGTCACAGGTAGCCCTAAGAAGGAGCTTTTTTTCAAATTTTTTTGAAAAAGCAAACAGCCTAGATAGCGTGTATATGTCTTTCCCTCTATCAGCGGCTGTGGCCATACGCTGTGCGTGAAGTTGACGGGATGCACAGAACGGTGTAAAAAATTAGGCAATTATTGGCCTGCACTTGGAGGGTCACAGCGGTTATGTAACGTGCACTGTAGGCTGAAAAAAATATACGCTGGGCTGCAGAAAGGCCTAGCTGGCTAATAGTGAGCCACTACAACAGTAATGCACACGCTCACAGGTAGCCCTAAGGAGGAGTGTTTTTTCAGATTTTTTTGAAAAAACCAGCAGCCTTGATAGCATGTATATGTCTTTCCCTCTATCAGTGGCTGTGGCCGTACGCTGTGCGTGAAGTTGCTGGGATGCACAGACCGGTGTAAAAAATATATACGCTGGGCTGCAGAAAGGCCTAGCTGTCTAATAGTGAGCCACTACAACAGTAATGCACACGGTCACGATAGCCCTAAGGAGGAGCTTTTTTGGGGTACTTATTGACAGGATTCTATTCTACACTACCACTGTCCCTGCCTGACCAGTACTGCACCTATACTCTGTATAATTGGCTGCCGACTGAGAACGCAATAGTCTGCACAGCCCAAGATGAAAAAAAAAAAATTGTGCAAAACTGCTCCCAGCTGCCACAACAGTAATGCACACAGTCAGAGGTAGCCCTAAGAAGGACCGTTGGGGTACTTGTTGACAGGATTCTACACTACCACTGTCCCTGCCTGACCAGTACTGCCCCTATACTCTGTATAATTGGCTGCAGACTGAGAACGCAATAGTCTGCATAGCCCAAGATGAAAAAAAAAATTGTGCAAAACTGCTCCCAGCAGCCACAACAGTAATGCACACGGTCAGATGTGGCCCTAAGAAGGACCGTTGGGGTTCTTGAAGACGCCAACACTTTAACTATAGCACCCAGCAGCACCCTCCCTAATCTCTGGCAGTGTGTGTCTGAGGCGAGCAGCGGGCGGGACTGCTTTATATACTCGGCGGTCACTTGATCTCGCCAGCCACTCACTGCAGGGGGGTGGGATAGGGCTGGAAGGTCACAGGAGGAAGTTGTAATGCCTTCCCTGCATGTCTATTGGCCAGAAAATGGCGCAAAACATGCAGGGAAGTAAATGGAATAGACTCGAGTACCGAGTGGTGCTCGTCTCGAGTAACGAGCCTCTCGAGTACCCTAATACTCGAGCGAGCATCAAGCTCGGACGAGTACGTTCGCTCATCTCTAGTTGTAAACTCTTTACGGTCCGTGGCTTTTGCTGAAAAATGCAACTAAGGAAATGTCCGAAAAATCCTATTAAAACAACTAAACTTTATGTGGGGTGAATCATAAACACTTTAAAAAATTGCAGACGTGTGTTGACTACTATTTAACATAAATTTAAATGCAATTGGCTAATTCTGAAAACAAGTACACACCCAAATATAGGAGGGTGTTCACACTTATGCGACCACATTATTTTAGATTTTTTTTTCCACTCTAAAACATTTTAGTTTATTTTTTAATGGAAAACCCCAATCCTTGTACATCTCCACAATTCATGCGAGTAGCACTATCAATTTTATCACAAGACACACCACCTTTCAGTAAAGATATAAATATTCTCTTCAAGACACCCAACCAGTACTTCTGTCACTGGCTCTGTCTGTCTACCTTGCTCGAGGTCCCCAGTCTACCAAGTCACTGAGTTGCCTGACTGCTTCCACTACCTTTGTCATTATCTGTGTTATTATTACCTGTGTTGATACGCAGGTGGAGCAAATCTGATTATCTTATTTGAATAGTCACATATAACACAATATCCTTTAAATCTCCTGGTTGATTCACAGCTATGCATTTTTAAATAGTCTCCTCTCTAATTCTCTGTATAACATCTTATAAAGTAAACCAAGGTTTATCATTTGAAGGACAGTCTACGTCTTAAGCATACTTATGCTGGTACCCCCATAACAGCCACATTCAACATATCTGTTAAATTTGTCCTGAACTGCCAACAGGACTCTGGGATCACATGGTACAGGGACAGTCAGGATGGATGTGTTAGTCTGCTGTACAGATGGCTAAACAAAGGAAAAGACCGATAAACATGTCACGAATGTCCACCTACCAACGGATTAAGGGGAGAGGACAAGGCTCGGACATCTGCCCACCAATAGACGGATTGAACAAACAAACAAAAAACAGACGTCCAACCAGTGGATGGGTGGAAAGGTATAAAATGGAATACATACATAGCACAAAGACAGACAAATGACCAAAACACTTACCAAACATACCTGCATACAAAATCTGATGGAACAGCTGCAAAAGAATAAAAGTACGAGGTATCGGTTCATGAATTGGCCAAGTCACTTAAGCCTGCAAGCCCAATTCAAGGGTCCTCGTTGTCTTATGGGTCCCTACTCTAACAAGACAACTAACCCCAGAATGCTGGAACCTAGGGCCCTATCTCGCCCTAGATGGCAAATGAGCCACAGCAGGACAGGATGCAGCTAATACCAAAATGCCATGGATTAGCATACCAGACAGAACACCATCGCAGCTCACACCCACAAAACAAACAACATGAATGAACACAGAAGGGGAAATGAGGAAAACTAGCTTCCTCTAACTAGAGGGGGGCTGGTACTTATGTGCACACCTAGCCAGAACAATCATGCCACACCTGTAGAAATGTGTTTCTGGAAACCCATAGTAATACAGGTCCCAAAAGCACAACCTAACAATATCAATTTGTTCCTGTTCCTGCAAAGTACAAAAAGCTTTCTGTATTGTAGTGTCTAGTTAGTTAAATGCTTGGCATATACTTGATCCAACATTAATCTTCCAGTTCCAACATCATACAATTTCACTATCCATGTAATCAAAAATTCACCTGCTCACTTCCCAAAATGATCATGAATATAATTGACATTGTGTTGACTGAAATATTTTACCACATCCAGGTTAATCAACCCTCCATTGGGTCCCCTTTCTGTCCTTTGTCTCTGTAGTAGATGTGCCTGCAATGCAAGAGGATCTTTCTCTCTTCTGATTATAATATTCCTCCTCATTTTTAGTATCTGATAATGATTCTAATCCAGAAGAATCCCATATGTCACCATCCCATTTGTCAGGGAATAAATTATTATGTTGGTTAAACTATTTGAATACATTAATTTAAAAAAACAAAACATTTCCACCAATCTAGTTTGTATGTATTTCACAGTCTGAATTTATTTATTTGTTGTCATATTCTAAGCTGTTGTTCTTTATTTCTGCAGCAGTTCTTTATTATTTAAATATTAAAGTTCTAAATTTCAGGTTGAACCGTAAGCAACCTTGACCTCAACAAATATACTATTTCTATCAAGACTGTACTTGTCATGTATTCCATAAAAAAAAACAATTTCGGAATGAAATATAACTTCTCTTGTTCTGATTTAATGCATTTTTACTATTAACCCTTTCCAATCCACTGTCTGACGTCTGAAGACATTCTGATTGTAGGGTTTTTCAGCTTTGATTTCAGAAGATGTCCGGCAGGGTATTCTTACTGTATATTACTGGCTGCTCTGTTCTCGGGGGGCCTCTCCAGCATGTCCCATACCGCAGTACTGGCTGTAGCCAGCAGATGGTGCCATTGTATAATGGCAGAAAGAGAGAGCCCCCTAGGAAACCCTGAATGCAAAATTGGATTGCAAAGGGTTAAGAGGAAGAGACATAACATACTGTGATGGTACCACAGAGGTATACATACAATGTATTTGTAATTTATGCTGCCAGCTTAATTATATTAACTGCTACTATTCTACCTAAAATGCCAATATTTTCCTGTAATTCTAGATATTTTGGGATGCAAATGCAAAAGTACCTACTGTATTATAAAACTAATTTGTTTGATTATTTAGAATCTTGCAAGAGTAGAGTAGAAGTAATGTGTTGTGTCCTTTCTATAAAGACATGCATTGTATGCTTTCTATGAAGAAGGCATATGTGATATGCTTTCTACAAAAGAGAAGTCTTCTATGTTTTCTACAGTTTTAACAGGAGATAAATGAAATTAAACTTGCCTTACAATTTCTCTCTGCTTTTAACCAATATGTGAAAGGGTAGAATACTATAGGAATGACCTGAAGGCAATACTCATTATTGCAGTTAATCTGTTGAATGTCACTTTGTTAGGATCTTCAGTGAAGAGATACCAAGGAGCAGAGCAAATGGCTTTAAAGAGCTTAGTCTTCTCTTGTGCTTCCTCATAGCATTCTGACAGAATATCAAATAACCAAGGATTATCCTTGATATGTTTGCACTGTCACACATTTAATGGAAATTCCCATACCTTCATTGACTAAGCAAACTGACAGTAACTAGCTGCAAATTACAATTTAACTCAGCCACTGAAAGTAAAATAATTCAAAACTGTCATTGATTGAGAGTGTGCAAATAATTGTGGTCAACCCAAATGGACTCATAATATAATAGAATATCTTGAAGCAGATAAAATGGCACCTCAACCAATCTAAAGTCATGCAATGGGAGTGGAAAGAAAACAAAACTGGTGTTTGATTCAGTGGGGCCACATTTGTAATGTTATGCAGTTGGCCCCAACGATCAGAGGACACGACAGGACCTCTTTGAAAAGAACCTGTCATCAGGTTCATGCTGCTAAAATCATAGGCAGCATGAACCCGAGACAGGTATTTAGAGTGCATCAATGTATGTTTTATTCTGAAACACTGCAGAGTTTCAGAATAAACATTCTTTGAAGTATGACTGGAAGGGACCTGGAATGAAACCTTGAGTCAAAAGAACAGGCCACGTCAGCCTCTCCCTTTCTGCATTGTTGTAGTTGTCTATTCTGTTGGTAACTGCATTTGATAAGTATTGTATTATTTTGTATAGTCTGCAAAACATTGTGTACAACTAGTATCTGACACCTATATCATCACTAAATGGTGATATTATTGCTCATATCTTTATTTGCTATTACTTAATGTACAGTTATAAGGTATGTAAATTATTTGTGCAGTTAAGGTAATTAGGTTGGTGAATGAGGTATCCCAATGTCTGGTGGGGAGGCAGTTTTTAAAGGGCAGTGATCTTGGATGGGTGCATGACTCCAAAAAAGTAATAGGTAATGTTCCCATATCGTTATAAGAAGCACACTCAGAATTATTTTCACTGGTGAGTAATAGGCACAATAGTCAAACGCTAAGTCTTCTTCACTTAAGATCCTGCATATGGCGAAGCCATATGATTGGACTCTACATTATGGACCTGTAGGAACTTTTTGTGCAACAATAAATGTCCCTATAAGGCCTTAGTCAGACGGGCGTTTTTTTGCGCGATTTGCGCATGCGCATGCGTCCGGCGATTTTTAAAAACCATTGCTTTGCAATGGTATCGGACACATGAGCGCTTTTTATGCGCTCGTCCGATAAATTATAGAACAGAAATCGCAGATCGCACCTATCTGCGATCTGCGATTCCTGTTCTCTTCACTATATGCGCTCAATGGGGCCGGCGGCAGCAGCGCCGACCCCATTAAGAACATATAGAAGACAAATCATTCTTCTCTGCCACAGCTGTAACAGCTGTGGCAGAGAAGAACGATGTTTGCCCATTGAATTCAATGGAGCCGGCAATACAGCCGACTCCATTGAAAGCAATGGGCTGCCGGCGTGCGCGGGGTGAATTGTCGGGAAGGGCTTAAATATATAAGCCCTTCCCTGCAATTCATCCAGAAAAGTGTTAAAATAAAAAATATATACATACTCACCTGCTCCCGGCAGCCGGAGTTCCACGCGGCCGGCCTGCAGTGGGTGTGAAGGGGGTGTGAGTCAGACCTGCCCCCTGATTGACTCAGTATCACAAGTATCATAAAATCATGTTGCGTTGAAAAGATGGTCTTCTGGCACCACACATACAATATATGAATATGTCCAGGCAAGATTTAGGGTAAAAAAACGAATCCTCTGCATATTTATTGGATACTTATCATTTTATAGGTTGAAAAGCTGTACTTCAATAAAATATAATTTGTTCTTGCATATAAAGCACCAGCATATTCTACAGTGCTGTAGAGAAATTATCAATAATAAATTTTATTAAGTTTTATTTAAAAAACACGATTGGGCACAACAAAGACACAACACGAATTCCAAGTTGAACAACAAAAACCCTCAGGTTGCAGAGAAATGATGCTCAACCTGAAGAGATGGTTATCTCTGTCAAGACTTCCTGCCTGGTAAGCTGAGAAATTATTAACAGCTCCAGGAGGTAATTTGTCAGAGATTTTGTTATCAGTTTTAGTCAGTATTTTTACTCGTTTTGAACAGTACTCCTACTCTACGCGTTTCACCACTAAATGTGCGTGGATCTTCAGGAGACTTAGTACTTAGAAAGTTGTGATGGTAATGACTAGAGTATCACTAAAATATATAAGGCCGTCACAGATATAGAGTTAAAAAGAATACATTTTATTAGTAATTAATTTAAAAAGTCAAAGCCTACCAACAAAAAAACAGTCACATAGAACATATAGTGACAGGACAAACAGTTAACATAAAAGGGGAGGATCTTATGGGGGGTAAGGGAGGGGGGAGTATATCTACAGTTCCCGTGTAGCCCTCCAGAGGTCCTCAGGAGTCACTTATATAAGATGGTTCACTATCAAGGTAAGTATTTAGTACTTGAGCTGTTATGATTCGCATCCCCTTGAGATGGCGATTGTTTTTTAGTGCGAACCAGACAGCCCTTTTATTTATAAGGACTCGTATGATTTTTAGTATGGTATTCAAATCAGTGTCGTTTGGTGTATTGTTTACACTGTATCATTTCGTGCATTGTTTACACTGTATTCATATTATTTTTGACTCTCATTTGTTTTTGCTCTACGCGTTTCCCTATCGGGATAGCCGATAGTTCGTCAGGAGCTGGGCAACAATACGCCCCTAGAGAAGTAGGAGAGAGTTTTCTATCAGAAATGATCACCAAAACGATGGCTAAAATGTGCCTGTCACTTTTTAATAAAGAGATTCCTAGATTCCTCAAAATTGCCTCATTTATAAATTGCGCTTGGATTCTATCTGTAGAGTGAATCCTACGTATGCTTGAAACCTATAAGGTCCAGAAAGCTATTCAACTGGATCCTATTGCCTCGCAACTGAATGCCGTATTCGCATTAGATAGTGTAACTCTAAGATAGAGTAAAGTAACTGTGCATCGTGTATTATACACGGCGACGATGCATGTGCAAAATAGCCAGAATTTTGTCCACCTCCAATCGTGTCTCAAGATCCTTGGTGATTTTCGTAGGGTTAACACCAAGAGACCTTGGCTCTTGGAAAAATGACTGTCAGGTTAAACACCTATTAGCCCAGCACAATGATAGCATGCAGGATATACAGCCCCACTTCAGGCTAAGACCTACTAGTAACTGCCACAATGGCAAAAAGCATTTTAAACTGGCTATAAGGCTTGCATTCAGTAAGGCAGAATTAGCTGTAATAGCTTATAGAGCGAGACAGAAGGTATAGAGCAGGGCAAGAGGAGTGCCCTTTCAGTTGCGAGGCAATAGGATCCAGTTGAATAGCTTTCTGGACCTTATAGGTTTCAAGCATACGTAGGATTCACTCTACAGATAGAATCCAAGCGCAATTTATAAATGAGGCAATTTTGAGGAATCTAGGAATCTCTTTATTAAAAAGTGACAGGCACATTTTAGCCATCGTTTTGGTGATCATTTCTGATAGAAAACTCTCTCCTACTTCTCTAGGGGCGTATTGTTGCCCAGCTCCTGACGAACTATCGGCTATCCCGATAGGGAAACGCGTAGAGCAAAAACAAATGAGAGTCAAAAATAATATGAATACAGTGTAAACAATGCACAAAATGATACAGTGTAAACAATACACCAAACGACACTGATTTAAATACCATACTAAAAATCATACGAGTCCTTATAAATAAAAGGGCTGTCTGGTTCGCACTAAAAAACAATCGCCATCTCAAGGGGATGCGAATCATAACAGCTCAAGTACTAAATACTTACCTTGATAGTGAACCATCTTATATAAGTGACTCCTGAGGACCTCTGGAGGGCTACACGGGAACTGTAGATATACTCCCCCCTCCCTTACCCCCCATAAGATCCTCCCTTTTTATGTTAACTGTTTGTCCTGTCACTATATGTTCTATGTGACTGTTTTTTTGTTGGTAGGCTTTGACTTTTTAAATTAATTACTAATAAAATTTATTCTTTTTAACTCTATATCTGTGACGGCCTCAACCTATAAAAAATATAGATACTTCATACCACTGTGATTTGTGTTCACTAAAATATATAATCCTCAATCGGGATGTGAGCTCTTAGCATTCTATTAGAGCTAACAGGGTTTCGCCTCGATGTAGAAATAGATAGAGATTGCAAATTCGAGGTTATTTATTTCAAAGAGAAAACCCTTCTTCTCTATCAACCTCAGTTTTCGTTGTCCTATGCCAGATGATATGGTCAGATAGGATCTTTTTTTATATGAGCGTGGGGATAGGGAGCACTTACTGCGTAGAATTACTGGGTTTAGAACTTGGTCTGGAGGTAGCAATACCTCAGTATCAGATCCAAATTCATATAGTAAGGCGAAGGAGATTCAGAGTCCTAGAGTCCCTAAGCACTCTTGCATGTGAATGCTATAGAAAAAATATCGTAGCAGGACAAGGAGTCAATACTCCCTAAACTCAAAGGAATATTTTTCCCTCCTTCCTTCTCTCCCCCAGTATACTGCAGATTAGTGCGTAGCCAGGATTATTGTGCCCACATTCCCTACAGAAAGATAGAGAGCTCAAGAGGTCAGAGCATGACAAGAGGTAGTTCCCATCGCCTTGATGGTAGGCTAGGGAGTGAGGGCCGTCAGGTAAAGTGGTGCTTAAATAGCCCCCAGCCACACCTCATAGTGGGTTGGCCCATCCTAAGTAGCCAATCACATTAGCCCAGGAAGTAATTAGAGACCATGTGTGTGTGGTACCAATCACATTATCCCAGGAAGTAAATAGAGACCATGTGTGTGTGGTACCAAGCCGATCAAAGATGTAGAAAGCCGGGTAATGACAGCCCTGCATATGGCCGGGTATGCGTTGCACTAACATACCTGTTGATAAGTGTAAATGAGTATATATGGGATGTTTAAAACACTGTGCGGGCATGGGGCGCGCCGGAGAGGCGTTTTCATTACACTGACGTCACGACGTGTTGTTGCGCCGACGCAATGACGTTGTACGTCTGACGTCATCGCGTTCTCGATCTCGGAAAAGCCCTAGGGGCTGGTGTTAAGTCGCAATGACGTCACGACGCAACACGTCCTGCGTCAGCACGTTTCTTGTCTCCGGGAAGCCTGAATGAGCGGCATACTTCCTTGCATCGCTCGCCATAGTGACATATAGGTAGGCGGTGTTATACGATGCAGGGGTGTGTCCTGGGTTAATGACCCTCCGCCTTAGAGCCAATAGGGCAAGAAAAGGGGATGACTTAAGTAAATTCAAGGATGTGTAATAATCCCACAATGATAGTGGAATGTCGTCATGTCTGAAAAATCAAAACGCTGTTAGCATCTAGGATGAATATGGAACCAGCCTATTGATATTATGGTGAAGAATCTAATTTGTTGTAAATAATAAACATCTCATGTGGAACAAGTTTATTGGCCATAATTGTGTCAGATTGATTTGTGGAGAACTCGATCAACTTGTTAAATTATATTAGATGATAATAAAGCAGATGATGTAGATATGCTTACAAGTTGTTCGGTCACCAAGATCGAAGATCCTAGGAACTGATGGCCAAGAAAAGGTAAGTACATATATATAAGCTAGATGATCCTAGCTGTGAGGAGTCAAGGGGTAGAGGCAAAAGGCAGATAACTGATATTCCCTATAAAAAGCAGTTGAACAGTAATTGTTCATTTAGTCCTGACGGTAGGAGGGTCTCGCAGCGATATATCCATTCTGCCTCTTTTTGAAGAAGCAGGGAATCTATGTCTCCTCTTCTCCCGTCAGGTCTTACCATTTCCATACCCTGAAATTTTAGACAGTTTGGGTCGCCCCCATGCTGTTGCCAAACATGGGTGGCTACTGAAGTGACTTCATTCCTTCCAACATTGCCAATGTGTGTGAGAATTCTGCGGCGGAATTGTTGACGAGTCTTCCCTATATATTGTTTTTGACATTCACAAGTGATGAGATAAATCACATTCATACTTGTGCAGTTAATGAAGTCTCGTATTGAGTATTCTCTTCCTGTTTTTGTTGATTTGAAAACACCTCCTTTTTGAATAAACTTGCACGCTAAGCAATTGGAGCAAGTGAAAGTGCCCCTCGGGATCGAGCGGGATAGCCAATCACCCTGTGGTTTTGAGGGTTTGAGAAAACTTTTCACTAGGTGGTCTCTGATGTTTCTGCCGCGTCGGTAAGTTATTTTTGGATAAGGTGGAATGAAGGTTTGTATATCTTGGTCATTCTGAAGAATGTCCCAATATGATCTTAGAATATCAAGGACTTTTTTTTGTCCTGTGTCAAATGTACCGACAATGCGCATTTCTGTTGTTTTTTCGTGTTTTTTTGGAATTAGTAGTTCATTCCTTTTGCAGGCACGTGCGTGTTCTTCTGCTTGATTGAGGACTTGAGTTGGGTACCCTCTTTTTTGGAACCTATCTCTTAGTTTCTGACATTCAGAGTTGAATGTTTCGTCTTCTGAGCAGTTTCGCCTTATTCTCAGATACTGCCCTTTGGGGATGCCCTTTCTAAGGGGTTCCGGATGAAAGCTGTTCCAGGACAATAGGCTATTTGTTGCCGTTTTTTTCCGGTAAAGACTGGAAGAAAGCCTGCCATCCGGTTGGACTTCGATGGATATGTCCAAAAAGGTCATGGACAATTTGCTGATTTCAGCTGTGAATCGAAGATTTACATCATTGTTGTTCAACCAGTTCACGAAATCATGGAACTCGGGTTTTGTCCCCGTCCACAGGATCAGTATGTCGTCAATGTATCTGATCCAGGTCAAGATGTTTTTTGACCATTCTATATTTTCAGTAGAGAACACGCATTTTTCTTCTCACCAGCCCAGGAGCAGATTTGCGTAAGTAGGGGCACATGACGTCCCCATCGCGGTGCCCCTGAGCTGGTGGAAAAATTTTCTGTCTTATAATGCTTAGGTATAATGAAACCTGTGCTGTGATTCGTTGCTATTTCCTATAGTGCTGAGGTAATATGAAAGCTGCGCTGTGATTGGTTGCTATTGCTTATACTGCTGAGGTATCATGAAAGCTGCACTGTTATTGGTTGCTACTTATACTAATGAGGTTACATAGAAGCTGTGCTTTAATTGGTTGCTATTTCTTAAACTGCTATGTTAACATGAAAGCTGCACTGTGATTGGTTGTTACTTTCTATACTGCTGAGGTAGCATGAAAGCTGCGCTTTGATTGGTTATTATATATTATACTGGTGAGGGAACATAAAAGCTGCACTGTGATTGGTTGCTACTAGAGATGAGCGAACGTACTCGTCCGAGCTTGATATTCGTGCGAATATTAGGGTGTTCGGGATGCTCGTTACTCTTAACGAGCACCACGCGGTGTTCAGGTTACTTTCAGTTTCCTCTCTGAGACGTTAGCGCGCTTTTCTGGCCAATTGAAAGACAGGGAAGGCATTACAACTTCCCCCTGTGACGTTCAAGCCCTATACCACCCCCCTGCTGTGAGTGGCTGGGGAGATCAGATGTCACCCGAGTATAAAAGTCGGCCCCTCCCGCGGCTCGCCTCAGATGCCTTGTGAGTTAGCTGAGGGAAAGTGCTGCTGCTGGTGCTGCTGTAGGGAGAGTGTTAGGAGTGAGTGTAGGCTTCAAGAACCCCAACGGTCCTTCTCAGGGCCACATCTATCCGTGTGCAGTACTGTGGAGGGTGCTGTTAGCAGTGTTGCACAAATTATTTCTTTTTCAAAATCGGCAGTCTGCAGAGCATTGCGCCTTGCAGTAATACTACAGGGACAGAAGTGGTGGTTAGGTAGGGAGAGTGTTAGGAGTGAGTGTAGGCTTCAAGAACCCCAACGGTCCTTCTTAGGGCCACATCTATCCGTGTGCAGTACTGTGCAGGCTGCTGTTAGCAGTGTTGCATATTTTTTTCTTTTCAAAATCGGCTGTCTGCAGAGCATTGCGCCTTGCAGTAATACTACAGGGAGAGAATTGTGTAGGCAGGGCCAGAAGACATATATTATTGATTGAATATAGTCAGTGGGCCCTCCGTTTCCAAAAAAGGGAAAAATTGTATTTGTCCTGCAGTCTTGCGCCAATTTATTTCCTGCCTGGGAAAAGTAACTGCTCTGCTGCACTTCATATAACTGCATTTCTGTGCAACACATATCTTATCTGATTGAATATAGTCAGTGGGCCCTCCGTTTCCAAAAAAGGGAAAAATTGTATTTGTCCTGCAGTCTTGCGCCAATTTATTTCCTGCCTGGGAAAAGTAACTGCTCTGCTGCACTTCATATAACTCCATTTCTGTGCAACACATATCTTATCTGATTGAATATAGTCAGTGGGCCCTCCGTTTCCCAAAAAGGGAAAAATTGTATTTGTCCTGCAGGCTTGCGCCAATTTATTTCCTGCCTGTGAAAAGTCTCAGCTCTGCTGCACTTCATATAACTGCATTTCTGTGCAACACATATCTTATCTGATTGAATATAGTCAGTGGGCCCTCCGTTTCCAAAAAAGGGAAAAATTGTATTTGTCCTGCAGTCTTGCGCCAATTTATTTGCTGCCTGTGAAAAGTCTCCGCTCTGCTGCACTTCATATAACTGCATTTCTGTGCAACACATATCTTATCTGATTGAATATAGTCAGTGGGCCCTCTCCGTTTCCCAAAAAGGGAAACATTTTATTTGTCCTGCAGGCTTGCGCCAATTTATTTGCTGCCTGTGAAAAGTAACTGCTCTGCTGCACTTCATATAACTGCATTTCTGTGCAACACATATCTTATCTGATTGAATATAGTCAGTGGGCCCTCCGTTTCCCAAAAAGGGAAACATTCTATTTGTCCTGCAGGTTTGCGCCAATTTATTTCCTGCCTGGGAAATCACTGGTAATACAGCATGCTGAGGGGTAGGGGTAAGCCTAGAGGACGTGGACGTGGCCGAGGACGCGTAGGCCCAAGTGAGGGTGTGGGCACAGGGCGAGCTCCTGATCAAGGTGTATCGCAGCCGACTGCTGCGCGATTAGGAGAGAGGCACGTTTCTGGCGTCCCCACATTCATCGCCCAATTAATGGGTCCACGCGGGAGACCTTTATTAGAAAATGAGCAGTGTGAGCAGGTCCTGTCGTGGATGGCAGAAAGTGCTTCGAGCAAGCTATCATCCACCCACAGTTCTGCGCCGTCCAGTGCTGCAAATCCAAATCCTCTGGCTGCTACTCCTCCTTCCTCCCAGCCTCCTCACTCCACTACAATGACACATGCTCAGGAGCGGGCAGACTCCCAGGAACTGTTCTCGGGCCCCTGCTCAGATTGGGCAGCAGTGGTTCCTCTCCCACCAGAGGAGTTTATTGTCACTGATGCCCGACCATTCGAAAGTTCCCGGGTTCCGGGGGATGAGGCTGGGGACTTCCGGCAACTGTCTCAAGACCTTTCAGTGGGTGAGGAGGACGATGACGATGAGACACAGTTGTCTTGCAGTGAGGTAGTAGTAAGGGCAGTAAGTCCGAGGGAGGAGCGCACAGAGGATTCGGAGGAAGAGCAGCAGGACGATGAGGTGACTGACCCCACCTGGTGTGCAACGCCTACACAGGACAGGTCTTCAGAGAGGGAGGCACGGGCAGCAGCAGGGCAGGTTGCAAGAGGCAGTGCGGTGTACAGGGGTAGAGGCAGGGCCAGACCAAATAATCCACCAACTGTTTCCCAAATCACACCCTCGCGCCATGCCACCCTGCAGAGGCCGAGATGCTCTAAGGTCTGGCAGTTTTTCACAGAGACGCCTGACGACCGACGGACAGTGGTGTGCAACCTTTGTCATGCCAAGATCAGCTAGGGAGCCACCACCAACAGCCTCACCACCACCAGCATGCGCAGACATATGATGGCCAAGCACCCCACAAGGTGGGACGAAGGCCGTTCACCGCCTCCGGTTTGCACCGCTGCCTCTCCCCCTGTGCCCCAACCTGCCACTGAGATACAACCCCCCTCTCAGGACACAGGCACTACCGTCTCAGGGCCTGCACCCACACCCTCACCTCCGCTGTCCTCGGCCCCATCCACCAGTGTCTGTCAGCGCACCGTCCAGCCGTCGCTTGCGCAACTGTTGGAGCGCAAGCGCAAGTACGCCGCCACGCACCCGCACGCTCAAGCGTTAACCGTCCACATACCCAAATTTATCAGCCTTGAGATGCTGCCGTATAGGGTTGTGGAAACGGAGTCCTTCAAAAGTATGATGGCGGCGGCGGCCCCGCGCTACTCAGTTCCCAGTCGCCACTACTTTTCCCGATGTGCCGTCCCAGCCCTGCACGACCACGTCTCCCGCAACATTGTACGCGCCCTCACCAACGCGGTTACTGCCAAGGTCCACTTAACAACGGACACGTGGACAAGCACAGGCGGCCAGGGCCACTACATCTCCCTGACGGCACATTGGGTGAATTTAGTGGAGGCTGGGACAGAGTCAGAGCCTGGGACCGCTCACGTCCTACCCACCCCCAGAATTGCGGGCCCCAGCTCGATGCTGGTATCTGCGGCGGTGTATGCTTCCTCCACTAAAGCACCCTCCTCCTCCTCCTCCTCCTCCGCAACCTCTGTCTCGCAATCAAGATGTGTCAGCAGCAGCAGCACGTCGCCAGCAGTCGGTGTCGCGCGGCGTGGCAGCACAGCGGTGGGCAAGCGTCAGCAGGCCGTGCTGAAACTACTCAGCTTAGGAGATAAGAGGCACACGGCCCACGAACTGCTGCAGGGTCTGACAGAGCAGACCGACCGCTGGCTTGCGCCGCTGAGCCTCCAACCGGGCATGGTCGTGTGTGACAACGGCCGTAACCTGGTGGCGGCTCTGTAGCTCGGCAGCCTCACGCACGTGCCATGCCTGGCCCACGTCTTTAATTTGGTGGTTCAGCGCTTTTTGAAAAGCTACCCACGCTTGTCAGACCTGCTGGGAAAGGTGCGCCGGCTCTGCGCACATTTCCGCAAGTCCCACACGGTCGCTGCCACGCTGTGCACCCTGCAACATCGGTTTAATCTGCCAGTGCACCGACTGCTGTGCGACGTGCCCACACGGTGGAACTCTACGCTCCACATGTTGGCCAGGCTCTATGAGCAGCGTAGAGCTATAGTGGAATACCAACTCCAACATGGGCGGCGCAGTGGGAGTCAGCCTCCTCAATTATTTTCAGAAGAGTGGGCCTGGTTGGCAGACATCTGCCAGGTCCTTCGAAACTTTGAGGAGTCTACCCAGGTGGTGAGCGGCGATGCTGCAATCATTAGCGTCACCATTCCTCTTTTATGCCTCTTGAGAAGTTCCCTGCAAAGCATAAAGGCAGACGCTTTGCACTCGGAAACAGAGCAGGGGGAAGACAGTATGTCGCTGGATAGTCAGAGCACCCTCCTGTCTATTTCTCAGCGCGGTGAGGAGGAGGAGGAGGAGGAGGAAGATGAAAAGGAGGGGGAAGACACAGCTTGGCCCACTGGTGAGGGTACACATGCTGCTGGCCTGTCATCCTTTCAGCGTGTATGGCCTGAGGAGGAGGAGGAGGAGGATCCTGAAAGTGATCTTCCTAGTGAGGACAGCCATGTGTTGCGTACAGGTACCCTGGCACACTAGGCTGACTTCATGTTAGGATGCCTTTCTCGTGACCCTCGCGTTACACGCATTCTGGCCACTACGGATTACTGGGTGTACACACTGCTCGACCCACGGTATAAAGAGAACCTTTCGACTCTCATACCCGAAGAGGAAAGGGGTTCGAGAGTGTTGCTATACCACAGGACCCTGGCGGACAAACTGATGGTAAAATTCCCATACGACAGCGCTAGTGGCCGAAGGCGCAGTTCCGAGGGCCAGGTAGCAGGGGAGGCGCGGAGATCAGGCAGCATGTACAGCACAGGCAGGCCAACACTCTTTAAGGCCCTTGACAGCTTTATGGCTCCCCAGCAAGACTGTGTCACCGCTCCCCAGTCACGGCTGAGTCGGCGGGAGCACTGTAAAAGGATGGTGAGGGAGTACGTAGCCGATCGCACGACCGTCCTCCGTGACGCCTCTGCCCCCTACAACTACTGGGTGTCGAAGCAGGACACGTGGCCTGAACTCACACTCTATGCCCTGGAGGTGCTTGCTTATCCTGCGGCTAGCGTCTTGTCAGAGAGGGTGTTTAGTGCGGCTGGGGGAATCATCACAGATAAGCGTACCCGCCTGTCAACCGACAGTGCCGACAGGCTAACACTCATCAAGATGAACAAAGCCTGGATTTCCCCAGACTTCTCTTCTCCACCAGCGGACAGCAGCGATACCTAAGCAATAGGTAGGCTGCACCCGCGGATGGAAGCATTGTTCTCTATCACCATCAAAAACGGGGACCTTTTCGCTTCATCAATCTATGTATAATATTCCTCCTCCTCCTCCTGCTCCTCCTCCTGAAACCTCACATAATCACGCCGAACGGGCAATTTTTCTTAGGCCCACAAGGCTCAGTCATATAATTTTTCTAAACAATTTTTATACGTTTCAATGCTCATTAAAGCGTTGAAACTTTCACATCCACCAATTTTTATTTTAACTGGGCTGCCTCCAGGCCTAGTTAGAAATTAAGCCACATTAACCAAAGCGATTAATGGGTTTCACCTGCCCTCTTGGTCGGCCATAGCCAATTTTTCTGATGTACATTAGTACTGTTGATACAGCAATTTTTGTGGGCCCTCGCCTACAGTGTAATCAAAGGAATTTTTAGCCCACCTGCATTACAGCTGACGTTACATCCGCTGTGTTGGGCAATGCAATGGGATATTTTTATGTACCGCCGGTGGCTTCCTGGCACCCACCCATGCTGTGGGTCCACAGGGAGTTGTAAATGCATCTGTTTCCACTTCTAAAGAACCCCAGTCTTACTGGGGCATGCAGTGTGGGCCGAAGCCCACCTGCATTAAACATGACATTACTACCTCAGCCGTGTTGGGCAATGCAATGGGATATTTTTATGTACCGCCGGTGGGATCCAGGGAGCCACCCATGCTGTGGGTGCACAGGGAGTTGTAACTACATGTGTCCACTTCTAAAGAACCCCAGTCTGACTGGGGCATGCAGTGTGGGCCGAAGCCCACCTGCATTAAACATGACATTACTACCTCAGCTGTGTTGGGCAATGCAATGGCATATTTCCATGTACCGCCGGTGGGTTCCAGGGAGCCACCCATGCTGTGGGTGCACAGGGAGTTGTAACTACATGTGTCCACTTCTAAAGAACCCCAGTCTGACTGGGGCATGCAGTGTGGGCCGAAGCCCACCTGCATTAAACATGACATTACTACCTCAGCTGTGTTGGGCAATGCAATGGGATATATTTATGTAGCGCCGGTGGCTTCCTGGCACCCACCCATGCTGTGGGTCCACAGGGAGTTGTAACTACATGTGTCCACTTCTAAAGAACCCCAGTCTGACTGGGGCATGCAGTGTGGGCCGAAGCCCACCTGCATTAAACATGACACTACTACCTCAGCTGTGTTGGGCAATGCAATGGGATATATTTATGTACCACCGGTGGGTTCCAGGGAGCCACCCATGCTGTGGGTGCACACAGAATTCCCATTGCGGAGTTGTACCTGCCTGTGACTATATATAAAAAACCGCGGTCTGACTGGGGCATGCAGACACCTTGACAGAATGAATAGTGTGTGGCACATAGGTTCCCCATTGCTATGCCCACGTGTGCAGCTCCAGATGGAGGTGGCACAGGATTGGATTTCTCATTGCTTCTGTACAGCATTGTGGGCTATCGCCCCGCCCCTTTTAAAGAAGGTTGCTGCCTAGCCGTGCCAACCCTCTGCAGTGTGTGCCTGCTTTTCCTGCGGCAGGCGCACTTATAAATAGACATGAGGGTGGCGTGGCATGAGGGCAGCTGAAGGCTGGGCAGGGACAGTTTGGTGTGCGCTGTGGACACTGGGTCGTGGGGGGGGGGATTTGGCAGCATGTAACCCAGGAGAAGTGGCAGCGGAGTGTCATGCAGGCAGTGATTGTGCTTTGTTGGAAGTAGTGTGGTGCTTAGCTAAGGTATGCATTGCTAATGAGGGCTTTTCAGATGTTAAAGTTGTTGGGGGGGGCACTCTTGCTGCTATTGTGGCTTAATAGTGGGACCTGTGAACTTGAGATGCAGCCCAACATGTAGCCCCTCGTCTGCCCTATCCGTTTCTGTGTCGTTCCCATCACTTTCTTGAATTGCCCCGATTTTCACAAATGAAGACCTTAGCGAGCATCGGTGATATACAAAAATGCTCAAGTCGCCCATTGACTTCAATGGGGTTCGTTACTCGAAACGAACCCTCGAGCATCGCGAAAAATTCGTCTCGAATAACGAGCACCCGAGCATTTTGGTGCTCGCTCATCTCTAATTTTAACTAAATCTCTTATAAAACAGTTCAAGTCTAGATATATATTTAAGGCCGAATACCCAAGAATGGATTATCTCTGCGGAAATCACGGTCAGACACCTGCCACGAATTCCGCAGCAGTGTCTATCCATAGACATGCTGTGTAAAACGATTCTCCCCTGCCCAGCTGTGATTTTCCACTTCAGGGGGAAGAATCCCAGCATGTTCAGCATGTTAATTTGTGTGGAAAAACACACAGACGGCTTCCTTTGCAGTCAGTAGAAGCCGTCCCACGATGCTTCTTGCTGTGGGCACAGTGGAAGTATCGCAGGAATCTGCATCATACCTCAGTGTGGCGGATCCGGAGAAGCGAGTATGGGGTCTCTGGGGGTGCCAGGTCTGATTCCACTGTGAGATTTCGCAGGCGAAATCCAACTCGGCTGTGGGCATGGGCCCTAATTCTTTGAGGATTCAAAGGGCATATATAATGCAATTAAAGCAGATTCATTAAAGGGGTTGTCCCGAGCCGAAACTGGCTTTTTTTTTTTTTCAACCCCCCCCGTTCGGCGCGAGACAACCCCAATGCAGGGGTTAAACAAGAACACCGGACAGCGCTTACCTTAATCCCCGTGCTCCGGTGACTTCTTACTTACCTGCTGAAGATGGCCGCCTGGATCTTCTCCCTCGGTGGACCGCAGGGCTTCTGTGCGGTCCATTGCCTATTCCAGCCTCCTGATTGGCTGGAATCGGCACGTGACGGGGCGGAGCTACACGGAGCCCCATTGAGAAAAGAAGAAGACCCGGACTGCGCAAGCGCGTCTAATTTGGCGATTAGACGCTGAAAATTAGACGGCTCCATGGAAACGAGGACGCTAGCAACGGAGCAGGTAAGTGAAAAATTTCTTATAACTTCTGTATGGCTCATAATTAATGCACAATGTACATTACAAAGTGCATTAATATGGCCATACAGAAGTGTATAGACCCACTTTGTTTCGCGGGACAACCCCTTTAAGTGTCTAAAAAAAATCTGTAATTACTGCCCATAGCAACCAATCGAAGCACAACTTTCATTTTTACCATCACTATCAGAAATTAAAAATGTGATGCAATATTGGACAAAAAAAGACAGTCATTCTTTTAGACAATTTCATAAATTTGTCCAAATATTCGTAAAGAATGGAAGATTTATTTTTTTCTCAAATATTTCATACTTACCTTACAAAGTAGTAACATGTTTATGTAGTTTTTTACATTGTCCATCCTCAAAATCTAACTACTCTTGCTTTGGTATATTTCAATTCTTTTCTTGTTTCTTACTTAATAATTGTAAATAATGAACCATTTTATAATAAACAAACACAGTACTATCTGGAATAAAAGAATGGACACATACTTTACTACAATTTGCAATAACAAGTTTTTTAAGAAATTGACCCGTGTTAAGTAAGAACCATTTTTTGTCAGACAGGTCCCAGTGTGGAGGGTAGATTAACATCTTTGTGTCAGCATACACATCCAAACTGAACATACCGCATAAAGTTAGGACGCCAATAGTTTTCCATAGCATATGCTGTGTAAGGTGCAGACTTGGGAGGCTTTTTATTTCAAATGTTACTATATATAAAAAAAAAAAAATTATATAAATTTGTTAACACTTTAATCGTACTGATCCACAGAGCAAAGGCAATATGTCATTTTATTTCACCACAAACAACCATTTTCTCTCACTAAGAAATGTTTAAAGGGGTTGTCCCGCGCCGAAACCGTTTTTTTTTTTTCAACAGCCCCCCCCCCCCCCGTTTGGCGCGAGACAAACCCGATGCAGGGACTTAAAAAAAAACCCTGTGCGCTTCCCTGAATCCCCGCGCTCCGGTGACTTCTTACTTACCGGTTGAAGATGGCCGCCGGGATCTGCTCCCTCAGTGTACCGCAGTGCTTCTGTGCGGTCCATTGCCGATTCCAGCCTCCTGATTGGCTGGAATCGGCACGTGACGGGGCGGAGCTACACGGAGCCGCTCTCCGGCACGAGCGGCCCCATTCAGAAAAGAAAAAGACCGGACTGCGCAAGCGCGTCTAATCCGGCGATTAGACGCTGAAAATTAGACGGCACCATGGAGACGAGGACGCCAGCAACGGAACAGGTAAGTGAATAACTTCTGATAACTTCTGTATGGCTCATAATTAATGCACAATGTACATTACAAAGTGCATTAATATGGCCATACAGAAGTGTATAGACCCACTTGCTTTCGCGGGACAACCCCTTTAAGTCTTTCAATACATTAAATGATCCCAATGAAAAATAGAATTCATCCTGCAAAGCCATCATATAGATATGCCACCTGAAAAATAAAAAAAAAGTTTGAAAGTTGGAATGCAAGAACTGCAGAATGTGACCTGGACGCAAAAGCATCAATGACTCTTGGTCACGAAGGGGTTAATCACAAACCGAGAATAACTTTGTTATGTGGTGAATAAAGCCAAACAGCATATTCCACGGCTTAAAGAAACAAAGCTTTTTATGTGAGATAAACATTATGAGTTTGTTACTAAGGAAATATTCAGAAAACGGGAAGCTTTGAGAAATGTTAGGGTAGATTCACAAGTGAAATAATAATCCACCACAAACATTATGATTTTGGCATGAAAATAGCATGGGAATGCTGTAGATTCTGCCCTTTGCACGGAGAAAAAGTGAATGTGTTGTTTCCCTACTTTATATGACACTTGGAGCCCCTCACTATACATAGTTGAGAAACCTAGATGAAATATTTACACCCTTTAACAACTTTCCAGTCATTGTCTTACACTCTGTATTTTATATCTCCTATACTTGTAGAACATGGGGTAGATGTTCCTTAATATACTTTACTTAATTAATGAGGTGTGAAGTATCATCTATATAGTATTTTTCTAGCCTTCCTAGTGGTTACCACATTTGCTAAATTTGTGTGCTAAACATTTTAAAAAATTTATATGAAATAAATGCTATTTTTACTAAGTAACACAAAATATGTGTATAATGAGGAAATAATAACCAACAAAAATACCAACAGAATAAGAGCCCATTTAGATGGGATAAATGTCGGGCAAACGATGCCCGGCACTAGTCCCTGCACATATGCGCTTTCGTGCTGCTGCACAGGAGCTAGTATCGCTGGTTCACAGCAGCACGACAGTAAGAGATTTCTCCCCTTGTGCTCCCCCGACCCTTTCCATTGACTTAACATAGCAGCCATTCAACACGGAACATCTTCTATTTACACTGAATGATTATTGTTCAGCTCATAAACAAGGGACTGCTGCATAAACAAGGGACTGTTACCATGAGGCTAGTCAGGGACCACGGGTGGCAGAGGCGCAGTTCACCGTGGTGTTCTGAAATGGTGTTGCACCCATGTTCGGGTCAGCGAGCGGCGGTGCTGTGCTCCGGTGTGCAGGCGCGGCATGTGGTGCGGGCACCTGCCTGCTATGAGAGGCGTGCGCACTCTACCTCTGTGAGTTATAGTGACTGGCTTGGGGCCCCAGCCAGCTGGCTTGATTGGTCCCCGCCCAAGGGGCAGAGACTCCTGAATACAGTCTGGCAGCTGCTGATAGCAGTTGCCAGTTATTGGTTCCGTTCCCTGTGTGTCTGACTTCCTGCTCCAGTGAAAGTTACTTTGTTTCAATCCAGCTCTGCCTGTGTTCTGTGATTTTCCTGTCGTGTTGGTTTATTCTATCGGCCTAGCCTGTCGGTACTAGTAAGTTGTCATCTGCATAGGTATGGCGGTTCCTTCCTGTCCTACCACTAGGCAGCGTAGGGTCAGTGTTGGCGGCCTGGACCTGTCCACCTTTGGGGCTACCTCCAGGAAGGGACATTGGCGTTGGTAAGGGCCAAGGAGTCCCGCGCCGTGTGTACCTGTGCACCCTACTAGTACTGTAACAGGGACTAGGAGTTGAACGATCATTGTTCAGTGTAAATAGCAGCTGTTCAGTATTGAACATCCGCTATGTTAAGTCAACGGAGAAGGGCGGGGAGCGTGAGGAGTGAAATTTCTTGCAGCCTTCCCGCCCCTCTGCTGAATGTTCTGTGAGCGAGCCAGTGGCACTAGCTCCCATGCAACAGGATGGGAGTGAGTGCATGTGGGGACGAGTGTCGGGGATCGTTTGCCCGACATTTGTCCCATCTAAATGGGCCTTAAGCTTTTATATTGATATAATACCGGTATGTGCATAGAAGGAAAGTGCATGGAATATGTTATATCTTTCTGTCTCAACTTTCTTTTAATATCATTACATTTTAGTCTCATCAATTGGGTTTTCTTAGCAGAAACTAGCAAAGGACTTATTTAATTTCTGTTGTATTTCAAATTTTCCAAGAACCTTGTTTTGGTAAGTATCACATCAATCATCAGTGCACAAAAACGTAAGATGGTTAGGACATGGATGTCCTCCTTGTAGAGGAGGCCTCAGTGAAATTTTAAAGGATCTCTCTACAAATAGCACATTAAATAGTGCTTTCTTCCCCATTTTGTTTATTATCCATTTTTGATAAATGCCACATAAGTCTGTGCTTTCTTTAGAATTTTTACAATAATTAAATGTAAAACAAGTCAAGGACAGTGATAGGATGGGCTCAAGAGCTCTGCAAATGCCGTCACCTAGTCTTTTGCAGCTCACCGCATCATCTCATGGTAACAGCTATGATTGGAAATATTGGGATATCAACCATTTAGCCATTTTTATACCATTATTAATAGTGATCATAACATCTAAGGATATAAACAATGGGAAGGGGTTCTCTTTGTTTTCTAGAAGCACCACCACATGCTTGTTTATTGAATAAAAATCCAGTGATGATTGTCAGTGCCAGAGTACTAAGACCCTATTTGCACTGACAGATGATTGCTCAAAAGTCGTTCAAATGAAAGTTTCAGTGACAGTTTTGAGTGATCATTTTTGCATAGTCTATAGTAGCTAAGTATTTATCTAAGAGCTATGTAGGCGGAGCCAGGACACCTCTGCTATTACTCGGAAAACAATACAGCTGTTCTGCATAAGCTGTATTGTTCGCCGCGATTACAGCTCGCATTCTGCTGTGACCTACCAGTAGGACACAGGCTGTAAGAATCTTATCAGCACTGCCGATTGTGATAACAGCCTGCACTGCTGATAAGAGTTCATTGCCCAATTCAAGAAAATTAGAATTGAGCGAGGAGCGGCTCGTGCATAAAAAAAAAAAACGCATGATGTCTGTGCATTTAGACACAACGGTTATCGCTCAAAAGGCAGCGGGAATCATTGGATCTAAATTGGCCTTAAGGAGAAACACTGATAAAGGGACCTTTCACACAGGTTTGAATACTCTGCAACAGCATTGTGGAACATTCAGCAAAAAAATCTGCACTGCCAATGTGCGGATTTTGATGCAGAATTGAAAATAGCTGAATTGTGTCTCTGTTATTTTGCATCAAAATGTGCAGTTGGCAGCGTGGAATTTTTGGATTGCATATATTACAATACTTTTGTGAAATATTCCAGTCCATGTGTGTAAGAGGGGGGTGCTTAGGTGCTCTGAAGTGAATCCCTGTCGCGTGCAACAGATCCACAATGGCATCTTCATGGTGTTGCTATTTTTTATATTTTTATTAATAATTTGTGACGTCAGTGCTACATTTTACAAGAATGTTAAATGTGATACAATTAAGAAATCACAGGAATCGGGGATTAAACATAATAACTTTCTTTTGTATTTCTTTTAGAGATGAGCGAGCACCAAAATGCTCGGGTGCTCGTTACTCGGGACAAAATTATCACGATGCTCGAGGGTTCGTTTCGAGTAACGAACCCCATTGAAGTCAATGGGCGACCCGAGCATTTTTGTATATCGCCGATGCTCGCTAAGGTTTCCATTTGTGAAAATCTGGGCAATTCAAGAAAGTGATGGGAACGACACAGCAATGGATAGGGCAGGCGAGGGGCTACATGTTGGGCTGCATCTCAAGTTCCCAGGTCCCACTATTAAGCCACAATAGCGGCAAGAGTGGGCCCCCCCTCCCAACAACTTTTACTTCTGAAAAGCCCTCATTAGCAATGCATACCTTAGCTAAGCACCACACTACCTCCAACAAAGCACAATCACTGCCTGCATGACACTCCGCTGCCACTTCTCCTGGGTTACATGCTGCCCAACCCCCCCCCATGCGCACGACGCAGTGTCCACAGAGCACACCAAAGTGTCCCTGCGCAGCCTTCAGCTACACTCATGCCACACCACCCTCATGTCTATTTATAAGTGCGTCTGCCATGAGGAGGAACCGCAGGCACACACTGCAGAGGGTTGGCATGGCTAGGCAGCGACCCTCTTTAAAAGGGGCGGGGCGATAGCCCACAATGCTGTACAGAGGCAATGAGAAATATAATCCTGTGCCACCGCCATCAGGAGCTGCACACGTGGGCATAGCAATGGGGAACCTATGTGCCACACACTATTCATTCTGTCAAGGTGTCTGCATGCCCCAGTCAGACCGCGGTTTTTTATAAATAGTCACAGGCAGGTACAACTCCGCAATGGGAATTCCGTGTGCACCCACAGCATGGGTGGCTACCTGGAACCCACCGGCTGTACATAAATGTATCCCATTGCAGTGCCCATCACAGCTGAAGTAACGTCCGATTAAATGCAGGTGGTCTTCGGCCCACACTGCATGCCCCAGTCAGACTGGGGTTCTTTAGAAGTGTACACATGGAGTTACAACTTCGTGTGGACCGACAGCATGGGTGGGTGCCAGGAACCCACCAGCGGTACATAAATATATCCCATAGCATTGCCCATCACAGCTGAGGTAATGTCATGTTTAATGCAGGTGGGCTTCGGCCCACACTGCATGCCCCAGTCAGACTGCGGTTCTTTAGAAGTAGACACATGCAGTTACAACTCCCTGTGGACCCACAGCATGGGTGGGTGCCAGGAAGCCACCGGCGGTACATAAATATATCCCATTGCAATGCCCATCACAGCTGATGTAACGTCAGGTTTAATGCAGGTCGGCAAAAAATTAATTGGATTACACTGTAGGCGAGGGCCCAAAAAAATTGGTGTACCAACAGTACTAATGTACCACAGAAAAATTGCCCTTGCCCAACCAAGAGGGCAGGTGAAACCCATTAATCGCTTTGGTTAATGTGGCTTAATTGGTAACTAGGCCTGGAGGCAGCCCAGTTAAAATAAAAATTGGTTCAGGTGAAAGTTTCAACGCTTTAATGAGCATTGAAACGTATAAAAATTGTTTACAAAAATTATATGACTGAGCCTTGTGGGCCTAAGAAAAATTGCCCGTTCGGCGTGATTACGTGAGGTTTCAGGAGGAGGAGCAGGAGGAGGAGGATGAATAGAATACACAGATTGATGAAGCAAAAATGTCCCCGTTTTTGATGGTGATAGAGAACAATGCTTCCATCCGCGGGTGCAGCCTACGTATTGCTTAGGTATCGCTGCTGTCCACTGGTGGAGAAGAGAAGTCTGGGGAAATCCAGGCTTTGTTCATCTTGATGAGTGTAAGCCTGTCGGCACTGTCGGTTGACAGGCGGGTACGCTTATCCGTGATGATTCCCCCAGCCGCACTAAACACCCTCTCTGACAAGACACTAGCCGCAGGACAAGCAAGCACCTCCAGGGCATACAGCGCGAGTTCAGGCCACGTGTCCAGCTTCGACACCCAGTAGTTGTAGGGGGCAGAGGCGTCACCGAGGACGGTCGTGCGATCGGCTACGTACTCCCTCACCATCCTTTTACAGTGCTCCCGCCAACTCAGCCTTGACTGGGGAGCGGTGACACAGTCTTGCTTGGGAGCCATAAAGCTGGCAAAGGCCTTGGAGAATGTTCCCCTGCCTGCGCTGTACATGCTGCGTGATCTCTGCGCCTCCCCTGCTACCTGGCCCTCGGACCTGCACCTTCTGCCACTGGCGCTGTCGGATGGGAATGTTACCATCAGTTTGTCCGCCAGGGTCCTGTGGTATAGCATCACTCTCGAACCCCTTTCCTCTTCGGGTATGAGAGTGGAAAGGTTCTCCTTATACCGTGGGTCGAGCAGTGTGTACACCCAGTAATCCGTAGTGGCCAGAATGCGTGTAACGCGAGGGTCTCGAGAAAGGCATCCTAACATGAAGTCAGCCTAGTGTGCCAGGGTACCTGTACGCAACACATGGCTGTCCTCACTAGGAAGATCACTTTCTGGATCCTCCTCCTCCTCCGGCCATACACGCTGAAATGATGATAGGCAAGCAGCATGGGTACCCTCAGCAGTGGGCCAAGCAGTCTCTTCCCCCTCCCCCTCATGCTCCTCCCCCTCCTCCTCAACGCGCTGAGATATAGACATGAGGGTGCTCTGACTATCCAGCGACATACTGTCTTCCCCCGCCTCCGTTTCCAAGCGCAAAGCTACTGCCTTTATGCTTTGCAGGGAACCTCTCAAGAGGCATAGCAGAGGAATGGTGACGCTAATGATTGCAGCATCCCCGCTCACCATCTGGGTAGACTCCTCAAAGTTTCCAAGGACCTGGCAGATGGCTGCCAACCAGGCCCACTCTTCTGTAAAGAATTGAGGAGGCTGACTCACACTACGCCGTCCATGTTGGAGTTGGTATTCCACTATAGCTCTACGCTGCTCATAGAGTCTGGCCAACATGTGGAGCGTAGAGTTCCACCGTGTTGGCACGTCGCACAGCAGTCGGTGCACTGGCAGATTAAACCGATGTTGCAGGGTCCGCAGGGTGGCAGCGTCCGTCTTGGACTTGCGGAAATGTGCGCTGACCCGGCACACCTTTCCGAGCAGGTATGACAAGTGTGGGTAGCTTTTCAGAAAGCGCTGAACCACCAAATTAAAGACATGGGCCAGGCATGGCACGTGCGTGAGGCTGCCGAGCTGCAGAGCCTCCACCAGATTACGGCCGTTGTCACACACGGCCATGCCCGGTTGGAGGCTCAGCGGCGAAAGCCAGCGGACAGTCTGCTCTGTCAGACCCTGCAGCAGTTCGTGGGCCATGTGCCTCTTCTCTCCTAAGCTGAGTAGTTTCAGCACGGCCTGCTGACGCTTGCCCACCGCTGTGCTGCCACGCTGCGCGACACCGACTGCTGGCGACGTGCTGCTGCTGCTGACACATCTTGATTGCAAGACAGAGGCTGCGTTGGAGGAGGACGAGGAGGGTGGTTTAGTGGAGGAAGCAGACACCGCCGCAGATACCAGCACCGAGCTGGGGCCCGCAATTCTGGGGGTGGGTAGGACGTGAGCGTTCCCAGGCTCTGACTCTGTCCCAGCCTCCACTAAATTCACCCAATGTGCCGTCAGGGAGATATAGTGGCCCTGCCCGCCTGTGCTTGTCCACGTGTCCGTTGTTAAGTGGACCTTGGCAGTAACCGCGTTGGTGAGGGCGCGTACAATGTTGCGGGAGACGTGGTCATGCAGGGCTGGGACGGCACATCGGGAAAAGTAGTGGCGACTGGGAACTGAGTAGCGCGGGGCCGCCGCCGCCATCATGCTTTTGAAAGCCTCCGTTTCCACAAGCCTATACGGCAGCATCTCCAGGCTGATCAATTTGGCTATGTGCACGTTTAACGCTTGAGCGTGCGGGTGCGTGGCGGCGTACTTGCGCTTGCGCTCAAAAAGTTGCGCTAGCGACGGCTGGACGGTGCGCTGAGAGACATTGCTGGATGGGGCCGAGGACAGCGAAGGTGAGGGTGTGGGTGCAGGCCGGTAGGCACTCGTGCCTGTGTCCTCAGAGGGGGGTTGGATCTCAGTGGCAGGTTGGGGCACAGGGGGAGAGGTAGTGGTGCAAACCGGAGGCGGTGAACGGCCTTCGTCCCACCTTGTGGGGTGCTTGGCCATCATATGCCGGCGCATGCTGGTGGTGGTGGCTCCCCAGCTGATCTTGGCGCGACAAAGGTTGCACACCACTGTTCGTCGGTCGTCAGGCGTCTCTGTGAAAAACTGCCACACCTTAGAGCACCTCGGCCTCTGCAGGGTGGCATGGCGCGAGGGGGCGCTTTGGGAAACAGTTGGTGGATTATTCGGTTTGGCCCTGCCTCTACCCCTAGCCACCGCACTGGCTCGGCCTGTGCCCACACCCTGACTTGGGCCTCCGCGTCCTCGCCCGCGTCCACGTCCTCTAGGCCTACCCCTCAGCATGCTGTATTACCAGTAGTGCAGAAACAGAACGCTGTAATTAAATGTGCCGCTTATTGGCCTGTGGTTGGAGGCTGACTTCGCTTACGGAACGCACAGCAGAGGCAGGAAAGAATTTTGTGCAAGCCTGCTGTAACACTTAGCTGGCTGCGTATGAATTAGGACAACTACCCCCAGCAGAGACCCAGTACACTTGTGGACAGGAATACAGCGGTGATGTAAGAGGCAACACAGAGGCAGGAAAGAATTTTGCGCAAGCCTGCTGTAACACTTAGCTGGCTGCGTATGAATTAGGACAACTACCCCCCAGCAGAGACCCAGTACACTGAGGACGGTTACAGGCAGCCCAAATAGATTTTTTTTCCCAAATGTTTTTGGAAAGACCCACTGCCCATATACACTAAATATGTCTTCTGTCCCTGCCTCACCACTAATGGCCCTGGACAATGTAAAATTACTGCAGGACGCAATGCTCTGCACGGCCAATATACAAAAAAAAAATAAAAATGTGAATCACTGCAAAAAGCAGCCTCCACACTACTGCACACGGTTAGATGTGGCCCTAAGAAGGACCGTTGGGATTTTTGAAGCCTAAAATCACTCCTAACGCTCTCCCTATAGCAGCTCCGGCACCAGCAGCACTGTCCCTGATCTCTGTCAGAATGCATCTGTGGCGAGCCGCGGGAGGGGCCGATTTTTATACTCGGGTGACACCTGATCTCGCCAGCCACTCACTGCAGGGGGGTGGTATAGGGCTTGAACGTCGCAGGGGGAAGTTGTAATGCCTTCCCTGTCTTTCTATTGGCCAGAAAAGCGCGCTAACGTCTCAGAGATGAAAGTGAAAGTAACTCGAACATCGCGTGGTACTCGTCTCGAGTAACGAGCATCTCGAACATGCTAATACTTGAACGAGTATCAAGCTCGGACGAGTACGTTCGCTCATCTCTAATTTCTTTGAATTTAAAGTGGTTTTCTTTACATGTTAGGAGTATCATTACAGGAATAATGTACATGGGATTCTTTAGGTAAAGATAGAGATGATGCTTTGGGTAAGGTATGACAGTGCTGTTAGTTTTCCTTGGTCCGGTTTAATGGCTCTTCTGTGGCATGAACAGTGAGCAGTATACCCCTCAGTTTTGGCCCAGGTTATGAGGGTATTCGGTGGCTCTGGTGTACGCAATTATAACTCTGCTCTGTATTTGGAGCCGTCTGATCATGGTAAAATGAATACGTCTGTAAAATACAGATGTATTCATTTTACCTCTAGTGTCTCGGCCACCTCACAGAGACTATTCTGTGACAGGCTGCAACTCGCCTCTGGATCCAAAAACTCTTGCAGTAGCTTCCGGCAGCTTCCTGACTGCAAGGCTGATGGGGATCTTTCTTCTCCTGGTAATCCTAACTCACTCTCTATACCCACTAACAGTGTCACTCTCTCTCTCTGCTGGACACCCGAAGATTTTTACAATCTAAGGCCTCAGTCACACTGGCGCATCGGCACCCGTACACCGGCGCCGATGCGCCCGTGTGACTGACACTAGCAGACGGACGTACCTGAAGACGACCGTCTCTCTGCAGCGACGGAGGAAAGCACATGTGACCGGCTTCATTGCCGGTCATGTGTTCTTTCCTCCGGCGCTGCAGAGAGACGGCCGTCTTTAGGTACGGCCGTCTCCTTCCTGCAGTCACACGGGCGCATCGGCGCCGGTGTACGGGTGCTGATGCGCCCGTGTGACTGAGGCCTAAGTCTCTCGCTTGTCTGACTAACTACATGGTTCACTTGTTTAAACAGCCGACTTACTGACAAACTCTGCACATTTTACTGTTCTGATCAGATTGAAATCTCACTGACTGATGATCTTCTCACTATAACTACAACATGACTCCTCTGCTACCTCTCTCTCTCTTCACTCCCCGGACCTTCATTATCAACTGCCTCCCAACTGTCACTCCACTGGCTTGTAGTCAGTCCGAGTTCAATCTGCCAGCAATCAATGAGAATCATCTGTCCACCTCGCAGATTATTAATAGCTCTGTCATTGGGCAAATTAAGTAGTGCTTAACCACTGCTGGTTATACGTGAACTGAGCACCACCATTTAAAGGCAAGGTGCTTTTGTAGGAGCCATTTGGGCCACTACATGTGAAAGGTCCCTAAAACTACCCAGTTGTCAATTAATTGCCTAATTAGTATACATTGGACCAAAACTAATGTCAGCCCTAACAAGAAAATGTGTAACTTACAGAATAAAAAGGTTTAGAAAGATTATAGGGACATCAGAAATCAGGGCAATTATCAAAGAGGAAGAGCTGATAGGTCTTCTTTAATTGTGATAACTGTGCATTGAGAAAACTATAAAAACAGTGGTAATAAATAACTATTAAAGTAATTTTAAAATTGGAGAACTCAGATATGGGACACAATTAAAGGGATTGTCTCGCTGCGAAAGCATTTTTTTTTTAAAATCGACCCCTGCATTATGCCCTGTGAAAAAGAAAGCATGTGTTAGTTTTTAACAAGCACATTGCACTTACCTGCATCAGCGTTCTGCAGCTTCTTCATTTCTTCTTTTAAAGATGGCGCCGCTGGCCACGGTGCACGGCGGGTCTTCCCATGGTGCACCGTGGAGTTTCTTCTTCTGTCTTCCACGTTCCACTGCCGATACAGCCACCTCCTTGGCTGATCGGCACCACGTGACGGAGGCGGAGCTACGATGACGACGCAGTGACCAGCTCTCCGGCACGAGCGGCCCCATTCACCAGGCAGAAGACCGCACAGCGCAAGCCCGTCTAAAGAAACAGGAAGCCAGCGAAATTAGACGGAGCCATGGAGACGTGGACGCTAGCAACGGAGCAGGTAAGTGAATAACTTCTGTATGGCTCATATTTAATGCACGATGTACATTACAAAGTGCATTAATATGGCCATACAGAAGTGTATAACCCCACTTGCTGCCGCGAGACAACCCCTTTAAGGATTATTAGTAGACTACAATTTCACATTCACACAGCTATTTCAAGAATAAATATTATACAGTTATATACTAAAAGGGGAACAGATACAATTGATGCAGAACTAACTATCACACTTTTTAAAATACTGGTGTGACTACAACAGCTGCAAATGAGCACAATAAAATGATTTAATACTGTAATTAAAAAAATTGCATTTAGCAATATTACCCTTGAGAATGACTTAGTGAATGCCTATTATGGAAAAGTGGGATATTATATCATGAAATTCAACATTTTTATTCTACATTTCACTTATACAGTATATTAGCATTATTTCATTAAATGTAGATTTTTCATAATATTTTAGTATTTATTGGCCAGCATGCATTCAATAGCAGAAATAGATGCTACTTCACCTAGTCAAAACAACTTTTCACTCAGTTCCTGATTATATTTTGTGTGAACAAAAACATCTCTGATCTTTAGTTTTTACCATGCATTTTCTGTAAATGGAATTCTTAAAACTTGAATTGCTCCTTTTTATCTTTCATAACTGTTTTTGAAGGAATGTCTTTATTTATTTACAGATGGTGCAAGCTAAGGGATTATAAGGCATTATATTGGGCTCAATGATTTAGGTGTTCTCATAAATCAAAGGGAGCCTAAGGAGCAACCTAGTGTGTGGGTTATACATCATTTACTGAGCTAACAGTTCATGTTTGTCACTAAAAATAAAGAAAGGAAAGAGAAAAAGAAAGAGAGAAAGAAAGAGAAAAAGAAAGAAAGAAAGAAAGAAAGAAAGAAAGAAAGAAAGAAGAAAAAGTAAGGAAAGAAAAGAAAAAGAAGAAAAAGAAAGATTGATTATGGATTACAAACTACAGTTTGTACAATGAACACATTTTGTTCAGTTTTATCTGATCAAGAGTTCTTGAGCTTTTTTTTAAACTTAAATAGATTATAAGACATTATTCAAATCACTGACATATTTACAAATTTGTGTAAGTTCATCTAAGCAGAATTATTGATAAATTACAAAAAAGCTGACACCAGATTTAAATAACAAACATTTTAGACTTCTTGGAATAAAATACTTTTGTTTCTTATATTACTCTTATGTCAAAGTACAATTTATACAAAAAACAATGGGGGAGATTTATCATACAAAACTTTTACATGTAACTTTTATGTGTGACATTTAAGCTAAGTACCGATCTATTTTATGACAAATTCATCAAAAAGTCACACAGCATGTTAAATTGGGTGCAAATACCTTCCTTCTCTGGGGTGTGAAAGTTTGTGCTGAGAATACATCTCCTACATCTACAGCACTAGAGTAGCTGTGTGACTTTTCTATGATACTTTTTACAATACCTACACTAATAATGGAAAGATGCTCAGAAACTTTGGAATGTACTATTATTTAGCAAATTGAACACAACAAACTTATAATTGCCTCTGTGCATAGCTATTCATTAACTATTTACTGAAATGAGTGCTACTTATCATACTGTAAAATATACAGTTACAGGAAAAAGTAACCTGATTTCTGTCTCAATAATTTAGAATTATGTACAAAAACATTTTAACCAAATTAATAATGATAACTACCATATAGTGAACTAGACTTATTACCTGCACCTGTTTGCAAAATTTAGTTTCCCATGGCTCTTTAAATAAACATTTTCAGCTTTATGCATCTCTGTAATGAGTCTACTTAAAGTTGTTTGCATCAATAAATTTTTAGCACTAACCTATCTTTCTCTTGCTGAACTGATTTTTCAGTAACTAGGCTTTGTGTTTTTTATGTGTTCCTGTGTTCATCTTCATGTACACTGGCACAAGAGAGGCGGACATCGGGGGAAGGCTTGCAGACAAGAGAGACAGTCTGCTCGGCCACAAAACTGGTCCACATGATTTACATATGGAGCTGGAACTTTTAAAAACAACAATTCCTCAAGTATGCATATATATAGAGCCATGGGAAAGTAAGTTTTGTGAACAGGTTGTAGGTATTACTTCTAGCACTGGCCTTAGTTTACTATAGTAAAAATTGATCACATGTTCCCTTTAGGGAGATAAGATTGGAATTGTGAGTTTCACAAGTGTTTTGTCCATAAGATAAAGGAACAAAAAACTTAGTTACTGAAAAATCAGTTCTTCGCAAGAAAGATCCATTATTACAAATATGTCTGCTGATGTAGCTCCAAGCGAAAGGTTTCGTTTGCTTTTCTCAAAGATTCACAATATCGGCAAGTGGAACATCCGTGGCATAAACACTGGCATATTGGAAATCCTAAAAAATAAAATGGAACAGCTCAACATTGACCTGCGGGTATCAGCGAGTTTCACTGGACAGGCAACGTTTTTTTCAATAGCTATGATTATACTGTTAGGGCAATGACAACATCAAACACAATGACATTCATGCAAACAAGGCAGTCGGCGCAGCTGTCCATTGTTTCAATGTCATAAATGATAGGATCATCATATCCATATGCATTAATGGTAATCCACAACCAATGCGCCCATAACCAATGCAACAGATGAGGACATTGAAAAATGTTATGCTGATTTCCAGTAAGCAATCATTCAGACCCCTGCCAAGGATATCACTTTTATAACAGGGAATTTCAATGCAAATATGGGCTTTATAGAAGACCTATCAGTCACTGGCAAATTTGAATTGGGCGAGCGGAATAATGCAGGTGACTGTACAGTCCAATGTTGCATGGAAAACTTCCTATCAATCATGAACACATTGTTTGAGCAGCGGAAACACCATTTGTACACATGGATGGCTCCAAATGGTGTGCACCAAAACCAAATCAACCACTTCCTATGTCAACAGTGTTGGAAAAGCTCAATTCTGGCCGTAAGAACGCTTCCGGGTGCAGACTGCAGCTCCGATCATCAGCTCCTTGTTGCAAAAATCAAGCTCAGATTCAGCAACATCCAAAACATGCCGTTTTGATGTAGACAACATCCCTTCACAATATGCAGTTGAAGTGAGTAACCGATTTAAAGCACTCAGCATTATCGGAAAAGTCCCTGACAAGTTATGGGAGGAAATGAAATCCATCAGGGCTCAGTCACACAGGCGTTTGGCGCATGAATTTTTATGCGCATAACTGGTGCGTTCAAAAATTTGCATGAACGAAGCAGGTGGCACGAAGCAAAAAACACACCTAGCTGCACTTTTTCATTCAAAAAGTGCACTGCCCGCTATGCGCTGCTGCAGCTGTCACAGCTGCAGCAGGGGATTCTTTGGATGGGAAACCCCAGGATGCTGTCACATCCAGGTGTTTCACCTGTGGGCAATGGGGCAGCGGCAGCTGCGGCGGCCCCATTGACATACAGAGAACATCGCAATTCTCTGCTACAGCTGTGACAGCTGTGGCAGAGGATTTCTTTATCTCTGCCAATGGGACAATGGTACTCCCCACAGAGATGAAGAAATCCTCTGCCACAACTGTCACAGCTGTAGCAGAGAATCCCGATGTTCTCCCATTGAATTCAATGGAGCCGGCAATACAGCCGGCTCCATTGAAAGCAATGGTCTGCCGGCAAGCCCTGCAGTGATTTTTGGGGAAGGGCTTAAAATATAAGCCCTTCCCTGAAAAGCATCCCAAAAATGTGTCAAAAATAAAAAAAAGTCTATACTCACCTCTCTGCAGCTGCTGGGGCTCAGGCGCATCCAGCCAGCTCTTCTTCTGTACTGCTATGAAGAGCTTTCAGCAGGAGGGGATTTAAAATGCTGAAAGGGCTGGCTCTGATTGGCTGAGCACTGTGACCAATCAGAGACTGCTCTCAGCTATTGAATGACAGCTGAGAGCTGCCTATGATTGGTCCCTGCGCTCAGCCAATCAGAGGCAGCACTCACCCATTCATGAATTCAAGGAGCGCTACTGGAATGACCAATGCACCAAACTGGAAGAAGTAAACCAGCAAGGCCACACACGAGCTCTCTTTACCCATGTGAAGCAGAACCGGGCACCGTTCATACCACACAAGGCAGCAATTATCAAAGACTGGGATTACAAGAAGAAGATCAAATCAAGCATAGGTGGCGAGAATATACAGCAGAGCTGTATGCAGGCAATCAAAAAGACAACCCGTTGGATCACATACATCAAAAAGAGAAAGAACCGGGCATTCTGGAGGAAGAAGTCCCATGGGCCATGAAAAAACTACTACACAGGAAAGCTCCTGGCATTGATCACATACCAGCCAAACTGCTCAAACCAGACAAACTATAAATTGGAGTCAAAATCGGTGGCATAAAAGGCCAACAATCTTTTATATGCAGATGATACTACCCTGCTTGCAGAAAGTGAAAGGGAAGTGTAATACCTTATCCAATGAATGCAAAAGTAAAACAAATGCATGAGACTGTAACTCAACCGCAAGCAAACGAACATCATGGCCGCGGTAAGCAATGGTACAGTTAACATAAAAATTAACAACAAAGAAGTCGAGTCAGTCCAAGATTTCATCTTTCTTGGATACAAAATCGATTGGAATGGGTAATCTGGACCTTAGATCAATAGTTGGATTACACTTGGTAGGATTGCAATGCAAGGAATGGAAAAGATCTGAAAAAGCAAGGACATTAGCATTGCAAGAAAAACCAGACTGGTCAATGCAATCGTCTTTCCCATAACGACATATGGTTGCAAAAGTTGGACGCTCATGAAAAGAGACCGAAGGAAAATTGATGTGTTCGAACAATGGTGCTGGAGGAGAATGCTACGGATACCTTGGACTGCCGTGATAATTAACAAGGTAGTGTTAGATTGTGTCAAACGGAAAATATCACTAGAGGGCAAAATCATCAAACAGCGGCTCTCTTTTTTTGGACACATGATGTGTGCTAAATCACTGGAAACAGTATTGATGCTTGGCAAAGTCAGTGGAAATAGAAGATCAGAACAACAAAGAATAAGATGGCTAGATACAATCAATGCCACCATGAACATGTCAATCCTGGAACTGAAAGAAGAGGTGAAAGACAGGAATGCGTGGAGAACATTGATCAATAGAGTGACTGAAGGTCGGATGCAACTGAATGGATAATCATCATACCTACTTTACCAACTTAAGTTGCTAATTATATATTTAGTAAATGCCTGTTTCCTTATTGGAGTCTGCAGCAGCTAATACTTTTATTATGGACATTTTCTGCTATGGAAAGCAAAATTTCAAGGAGAATACTAAATGACATGGAAAATGTACTCAAGTCATATGATTTAAAGCCAATCAGCTTGATTTTTTTATTTATCAAAGATATTACATTAAAGGGGTTGTCTCGCGGCAGCAAGTGGGGTTATTCACTTCTGTATGGCCATATCAATGCACTTTGTAATGTACAGCGTGCATTAAATATGAGCCATACAGAAGTTATTCACTTACCTGCTCCGTTGCTAGCGTCCCCGTCGCCATGGATCCGTCTAATTCTGATGTCTTCTGGCATTTTTAGATGCGCTTGCGCTGTGCAGTCTTCAGCTTCTGGTCGGTCCGGGCACGAGCGGCGTTCTGGCTCCGCCCCCTTCTACGCATCATCGCGTAGCTCCGCCCCATCACGTGTACCGATTCCAGCCAATCAGGAGGCTGGAATCGGCAATGGAACGCACAGAGCCCATAGTGCACCCTGGGAGAAGACCCGCGGTGCACCATGGGAGAAAACCGCAGTGCATCCCTGGGAAAGGACCGGCGGCCATCTTAGGGAGAAGATTTTTAAAACTCCTTATTTCGTCGGATCGGTGAGTAGCAAGCGGCTTAAAAACCGCTTTAAATTGCTATTTTATGCCAGGGGCGTGACAGGGGGAATGGGGTAATGTAAAATTTTGATGTTTGCCGCGAGACAACCCCTTTAACAAAAGATATTGCTTCTCTAGTAAAGTATTTGGCAGAAAATTATCCCTGAAGGATTGAGGTGGAAGTTCCCATTTAATGGGAATACAAATATTCACAAATTTTTTGCATGGGAAGATTTTCCTGAAACGCTAGTTTTAAATTTATGGAGTTATCAATATTAGAGCTAAAAAATTGAGATCAAAGAATCACGCTATAGAGGGGGTGACAGTGAAGTTGGAGTCTATTGGAAATAATTACAATCCTTAAACCATGGAAAACAACTAGTATAAAACCACATGCTGACCTTCATATGGGGAAACCCGAAGACCGAGAGTTGCTAAATCTATCTTGTACAGCCCTATGAGAACAGGGGGAATGAGTGTCCCAACAATTGAAACATACTACCAAGCAAACCTAACAAAACAATTGAGAACATGGTATGCAAGAAGGGAGGGTATAGGATGGTGTAACACAGAACAACATTATGTGGGAGGGAAATCACTCCATGACCTTTTATAAGCTGTTGAACCGAACATGGCAATCCATATTACAAGAGATCATACCCCCAAAAAGTCTGTGCTTCTCTCTATAGATATATCAGAATTTTGAGTTGATAACCTGTCCTTACGAAGCCGGAAAATAAAGAGGAACAGACTTTGTCAGATCTGACAAAAAACTTAAAGATGGAAACATTTGAAACCTTACAGCTAGAATACGGATTGTCAGCCAACAAATTTTATCGGTACTCCCAGATTAAAAATGTATTCAGTACAACGCGTTTCGGCCTTCACACACATAGGCTTTTGTAGTATTTGAAAAAGACCTATGTGTGTGAAGGCCAAAACGCATTGTACTGAATAAATTTGTGGAACGTCTACTTCGTTGCCGACCACGATTTATACGCCTACTAGGATCGGGGGTGCCTAGCCTGGGCACCCCCGTGAAGTAAGTCTATTGCCTTGTTGCTACTTCTCTAATAGGAATACCGCTGGAGCGCTGAGAGTTTTTTTTCTGCTATCAATTGTCGTTCTTTTCTCTGCCATATTCTATGCACCGAGCACACTCAGGACGCTCTCCTGCATCTCATGGGATATCACTATGATCGGCGGGTCTCCTCCATGACCCACAGATACTCTGAATTATCCTTCTATTGGCATTGCATATCCTTGTGATATATCGGGTGGATTCAATTCCGCCCGACCCCAAGTTCTATTACTTTACTTTATTGAAATTTCCCTCCTTATCTCCCCTTGGAGCGCTGCCTCAGAACTTATATATAGACTAAGAATAGAAGATATCCCAAGCAAGGTTAAGAAAATAGTCGCACATATTCTCATGACAGTAAAAATACTCATAGCTAGAGGATGGAAGAAACAACACACTCCCACAATTGAAGACATAATACATACAGTATGAAAAAATTGTCTATATGAAAAACTTCACGCATCTGGAGAAGGAAAAATAAACAGCTATCTTGAGATGTGGAAGCCATGGTTAAACAACATCCACTTGGAGATTTGAAACAAAGGATGAAGGGGGAACAGTCATACTTGTTGGCTTCTGTTGAAGGTGGAACTGCATACCATCAAATTCTTTCTATATGATAGGAACTCTTCTTGGCATTAAAAGAGGTATAAACTGAGGAGTGAACCTTCAGCCCTTTTACCCACGCCCCACTCCCCTGTCCTCACCTCTACTATCCCCTACCCCCTGGTATCCTCACTGACCTTCAGGATGATGAAGGGGAGGACATCCAGAGCTCAGATGCTGCGAGTTGCAGATTTCCTTGTGGTGTGTGTCGCTGGCTGTGACGGGCCATGAGACATAGCAGTCTTTCCTCCCCTGCTGGCTCTTCAGCAGGTGAGGACACAGCTCTCTCCCCACCAGTGAGATGACACAGCATTCACCACTGGGTACAGTGGTCCTCCACAGAGTCGAACTGCAGAGAGATCTCATCAAGATGGGGTGAGTGAAACTGAAGGGGGGGAGGCAGCCTTACAGTAGCAGCTAAAATGGTGCCCGGGTGCATGCCTCATAGCAATGCACAGCCATCTCCCTCAGCTAGTCCAGAAAAGCAGAGGTCCAGACTCTCAACGGTGATCTCTTTCAAAACTGCAGTACAACAGTAGATTCCCCATTGCATTCCTTCCTCCAATCAACCAGCTTCTGAGGACTATGTTAAAAATCTGGTTCTGGCACTAAGGGGCTCTATTAAGAGTGACATAAGTCAAATATCTACATCATTTAATTCATCCCTAAAAGAGTTGAGCAACTTCACAGATCATATTGAGAACAAAATGGAGGAACTAACTGCCTCCCACAACAGTTTAATTGATGCTCATTATGCGCTTCAAGATAAAGTAGGTTCCATGAGAAGCAAGATGGCTGAGTTGGAAGAGAGAAGGAGGCGCAATAACAACATTCTAGGAGATACCTAAGAATGTAACACAAGCAGAGTTAAAAGTTTACCTGGCTAAGCTTATGTCCTTATTAATTCCTAACAGCCCAGACCGAGATCTCATCATAGACAGAGCTCACAGGTTACCCAAGACTAAGTTCCTCCCAGAGACACCCCCATGAAATGTCATAGCAAGGATCCATTTTTTCCATGTAAAAGAGGCTTTGATGTTCCCTGTAAGTAAACTTAAAGGGGTTGTCTCGCGGGAGCAAGTGGGGTTATACACTTCTGTATGGCCATATTAATGCACTTTGTAATATACATCGTGCATTAAATATGAGCCATACAGAAGTTATACACTTACCTGCTCTGTTGCTGGCGTCCTCGTCTCCATGGTGCCGTCTAACGCTGTCTTCTCCTTCCATTTAGACGCGCTTGCACTGTGCGGTCTTCTGCTGTGTTCAATGGAGCCGTTCCCGCGTGCTCGCGCTGGAGAGCTGGTCTGCGCATGCGCAGAAGACCTCGGCGGCGCGAGCACCCCGGAGCGCCTCCATTGAACACAGCAGAAGACCGCACAGCGCAAGCGCGTCTAAATGGAAGGAGAAGACAGCGTTAGACGGCACCATGGAGAAAAGGACGCCAGCAACGGAGCAGGTAAGTGTATAACTTCTGTATGGCTCATATTTAATGCACGATGTATATTACAAAGTGCATTAATATGGCCATACAGAAGTGTATAACCCCACTTGCTGCCGCGAGACAACCCCTTTAATACCCCACCTAGCCCATGTTCAATGTTCATCTATATGTGGATCTATCTTCAGCCACTATCAAAGCTAGGAGAGCCTTTTCCTCTCTCACTATGGCGCTACGCTCCACTAAGACCCCTTACAGGTGGGGATTCCCTACAAAACTGCTAGTCCACGCAAGTAACACTCTCCATGTGATCTCATTCCCTATAGAAGGGGGGAAAGCACCTATCAGCTTAGGGTATACCAATAATAGAAAAGCAGCAAGTTGCAAACTCCACAGTCCAAAAAAAGGTAATCAAGGACTGGTGCTGTGGGTCACTCTCATAAAAGCCATCCTCCAAACACTCACTTCTGGAATATGTTAATCTTTGCTTGCTGATATAGTCTCAGAGCAAACAGTAAAGAAAGCTGATTAATGTCAGGCAGCCTTTTTATTACATTTCCCCTAAATATGTGGATACTACTTCCTGTTTTAATGTGTATGTTGATTACTTGTGATTTCTTCCAGGTCCTCGCCTGTAGCGACCAAAGGTCTCTTACCACAATTCTACAAGGCAAGAGGTCTGACATTTTTGCTTTTGTTTTAGTTACTGTTATTGTTATATCCTTTAAATGCGCAGCTGTTTTTCCAGGGTTCCACACTCATCTGCTTCTGCTCCTATTGCCATGTCAATTAAAATCCTCTCACAAAATGCTAGGGGTTAAACAGTCCCTTTAAGAGGGCACTGGTCTGGAGAGATGCTTACTTAGTGAAGTTGGACGACATATATCTACAAGAGACACATTTCTCAGCAGAAACAAAAACTATCCCCAGATGTATATGTAATGCACCCAAAAAAAAAACAAACACACAGGCATCCTAATAGCTGTTAGACCTAACCTTCACTTTGTGGTGTCCGAATAGATAGTAGACACAAGAGGTATACACCTTATTCTCTCAGACACCATAAACGACACACCCATTACCTTTGCAAATGTCTCTACCCCGAACAGGGCCCAGATCTCCTTTTTGAACAAAGTTATTAAAAAAGCTAAGAAAATACATAGAGGAGATCTGGTAGCATGTAGGGACTTCAACATCACTCCAGATAGAATATTAGATTCCACAGCTAAATGCAGGACTTCCCCAGTTCTAGCTCCATGGCTTCATAAAAAAGCACTATACAACACCTTTAGATGTCTCAACTCCTCTTCAATGAAATATATTTTCTTTTCTCTACACCATAAATTTTACTCACATATAGACCTTTTTATGGTGACAGATGAACATTACTCGTAATTCACTCTACAGAGATAGGTATGGCCACTTGGTTCGACCACGCTCCAATTTTCTTAAATCTGGCCATGGGTTAACTGCAGGTTAATGCAAGACCTTGGCAAAACAATGTGACCCTACACAGATTACTTTTATATAAATGACACCCCTGATGTGAGTAGCTTCTCTGTGTGGAATGCCCATTAGGCTTTTATCAGAGGAATCTTGATTAAACTGAACGCTCAACATGAAAAAGACATACGGGCACAAATTGATACGGGCCCTAAAAATAGCCCTGCAAAATCTCCCCTCGAATGAAGGCCAAACAAAGCTAATGTCACATAGGCATAAACTGAGCTAATGTCACGTAGGCGTATTGTTGGAGCAACATAACAAAAACACTGAATATGTGTGTGCAAACTTTTTCTCTTCAATCAACAAACCTTCAAAATTAATGGCCAATTTAACAAAAAAAAAGAAATATTTAAGCCCAAATCCCATACATCTTAAAAGCAGATGACCATGCAATCAAATTATCCCACCCGCAAGATATAGTGGAAGAATTCAGCTCCTATAACTATAACCTAAAAAATGACCTAGTTACACTTCAGCCAAACTCTGCCATAATAAATGATTTTTTTTATCCCGAAAAGTATACTTTCCCACTAATGACAGTATAACACAAGAGTTAGATAAGCCCATTACCACAGAGGAGGTATACACAACCATCAAACTTCTGAAAAACTTTAATTAAATCCCCAAGTCCTGATGGCTTTTCAAATGAGTATTATAAAATCTTTGACCACATTTCATCCCCATATCTCACTGCAACTTTCAATGATGCAATATCCAAGAGCGCTGTGCCAGATGAAATGCTACAAGCAACTATTGTCACTACCCCCAAACCAGGAAAATTCCCTGACTCTGTAGACAACTATAGACCGATCTCGATTTTGAATGCTGACACCAAAATCTGCTCAAAGATTCTTGACACGAGACTTCTCACAGTAATCCCCAATATAATGCACAATAATAAGGTGGGTTTCACCAAAGGCAGACCTAATCACAGGTATGGGGTCGAGACAGATGCCTTCTCTCATTCTTGCCCTGGATTCAGAGAAGGCGCTCGATGGACTCACAGCCACATCTACAGAGTTTTGATGGTACCCTGTCTACACCTTTTCATATAACAAATGGAACTCACCAGGGCTGCCGCCTTTCCCCACAACAATTTATAGTGGTCATGGAACCTGTAGCGGAACTGATTAAAATTATACAAGAAGTTACACTCTCCTTCTTCGCATCTCTAAGAATCAGGCAGTACTGAGCTCTCTCACAAGGAAACGCTATAGCATATTTTCTAGAGATATGGGGCCAACAAACAAAGCACACTTATTGAATTGGGAAAGAGACTTGGGGGAATGCTTTTCCCAGAACAATGGATTATGTCTTTTGAATAGGAAAACAGGTACACTATATGTACTAACCTCCTACAAACCCACTTTAATGTCTTAACGAGATGGTAATATACTCCCACTAAACTAGCAAATAGTTTCTCCAACACTAATAATAAGTGCTGGAAAAGAGTTTGGGCAAGATGGTTTCATATTTTTTGGAATTGCCCTTTAATAGAAGCCTACTAGGAGGACGTATTCCAGACGCTACAGGATGTACCGGGCGTGGTAGGGCTTAAAAGCCCAAAGATAGCCTTGCTGGTCCTGGATCGTAATAGTATACCTCTATGATTCCAGAAGTGGGTCTGACACTTCCTGTTATCTGCTAAACTTATTTTAACTAGAAAATTGAATTTCACCCCCCCACTCCCCATTATCAAAGAACTATATGACATGTTAGGGGATTATTGCACTTATGAGAAGATTTTTGCCAGAGCTAATGATAACCTTTCTAGATTTAACTAGGAATCCCTGGCTGTGTTATTTATTGAAATGATGTTATATTGTATTTCACTACTTATACTTCATTATATCTGTTAGATTATTTCTTGCAACTATACATTTGCTGGGAAGTAGGAAAAAATGTATACTGGAGACTGTAACACTCTTTAACTCCGGCTTAAGCTCTGACGACCTCATATTAGTCTCCATCTGTCGTCACCTATTGTACAAGTTACTATATGACAAATGCATTTATCCTGTAAAAATTCAATGAAAAGTATTTGAGTAAAAAGCAGATGTGAAATTTTATTTGCGTTCTTAGGCATTTGATAGCCATGATTTGTATTTTGAAGAATGGTGGACAGCAAGATCATATTAATGATAAATAACAGTGGTGACAGAGAGTCACCTTGGAGGATTCCACGTTTGATATTAACTATTCCATAAATTAAGTTTTCAACTAACAATTCTGATTGTCAATTATCAATTGCATTATTATTATCATCAGTAGAAAAAAAATAATCTTACAACAGTTTTTATAGTTTGCATTTCTTTTCAAGCACACAAGCAGACATAAATGCAATTTTGTACTAATGCTTTTTCTGGTTTCTTTCAGTTCTGTAGTGTTTTTTCAGACATATTTCAGATGATACATTTAAACTTAGTGTATTTTTTATATACACATCTGTGAAGTAGAAGTTTCAACAGCTCAGCCTATTCCATTTATAGCCACAATTTTAGCTGTCATGGGTTTTAACTGAAAGGTACAGAAAATCAGTAGGATTTCAACATATTTAGATTTTATTTGTTGAGAAAGTGTTTATTTTAAATATTCATGCAAAATCTAATCTAGGACAAAGGCATTCTATTTTCACTTGTACATTGTCCATCCATAGTCAAAATGTAGGTCCTTATATTTCCTCTCTTGCCAGGATTATCTTTTCAGGTGACTATGATGAATTTAGGTGATTAATATATACCTATGGAATCACTTAGCAGCCAGCTGCATTACAGTTGTGTCTAAAATTTAGCTCTCTGGCAAGAGAAAGAAATCTATTTTGCTAGAGTCACCTACTGGAGGTAGCTACCCAGTAAGTAAATGTCCGACCCTTTAATGAGCCTTCAGTTTAACATAACTACAGCTTGTTAAAGGGTCGCATATTGACTTACAGTACATGCAGCAATAGTGAGATAGTTTTCTTTCTTCTGGGAAAGAGCTACAGTAATTTGCATACTCTTTTTTTATGGATCATTGCCAAAAGACTCCACACAAAGCTGGCCTCTTTAATGAGAACCAGAGTCTCTCTAAATCCTGTCTACACAATCTAGATTTACATCTGCAGACTCTGTATAATTACTATACACTGGTATATGAGATATAAAGTCATACACACTGTTTTTCTTTATAAGACTTTGCAAACTTTATTGTGAAAAATCTAATAAAATTCTTTAAATAAATCCTATTTACAAACATTGATTTGTGCCAAGCATAAAAAGACACTTCTTAATAATTTTAGCATCTTTTCATTTCTTTTTTACAAATTCTGTTTTTATTGAAAAATTGCAAACAAGTAACATCGGTAGATGAAACTTTCAATACCTTCAGCATAAGGTATTTAACAACATACAAGTATAGCTAATACTTTTTGAATGAGCAAGAGCGGAGGGGAGGAGGAGACTAAGGGGAACATAATACTATTATTCTTTTATCAAATTATACAAGCAGACCTTCTCTTCAATTCCAAAATCACCCGATGGTGTTTGCCATGTTTGGACAATGTACTGCTGGGCAAACCAGAGCACATAGGAGACTTTAAATTACCAATTTAATTAAGATAAATTTGTTATTTGTCTGATGCACTAGGCCTTAAAACATATTCTGTCTACCAGTAGCCCTCAAATTTCCAAAATAATTGATTATGATCTTAGAACTATACGAAAAAAAAATGGAGCTTTAGTTTTAAAGTCTACATGCCTAATTACATTGATGATAAAAAATTTATTTATGTACCAAAAATCTAAATGAAAAATACAAGCAGCAATGCCCAATTAATTTTCTTAATTCCAGCCCCAACTCAACATTTTTAGTAAGCATTTATTGTGGCTTGGGAAGAGGAAGAGCAAATTGATATTTTAGAACACCGATTTCTGTCTGCTCAGTGCAACATAATTTGCATTCAGTTCAGCAAAGTTACCTGTAATGACAGGTGTGTCTTAAAATGAAACGGAATAAATAGTGAATTACTTCAGTGTCCCTTTAAAATACAAGGCTGCATAGTTATTCTGTTCAGTACTACTATTTTCAGTCTGCTATTTAAACTGTGATATGGGAGATAGGATTTTCTGAGTTTGATGTCTTACTCATACTGTGATATCTCCACAAGCTATCTCTCCACCACTAGAATTTCATTTAAGCCAAATAGGCCATTATGAAACGAGTACTCTAAAAAACGTATAAGAAGAAATGTATTGAGTTAAACATTTCTAGTGAGACAACATAATTTTTCACAAAGTATGAAAAAAACAACTAAGCACACAATGTGTACTGGTTATAATATTAAACAATATAACACATAGCATAATGTAATTACTATTTGCAAAATATTAGCCAGAAAGAGAAAGAGTAGTCAACACAGTAGAGCTAAATGAATAATATTTAAGATGAAACTTGAAACAGCCACTCCAGCAAATACACATTTTTTATTATTGCTCTCCCCTCACCTGTCTGCACATTGCACCCACTTCCATGTCTCCTGTCTGATATGTATTGGACACCATCTTGATTTTAAGATTTCTCTGTTCTTTTTGTGTTGTGTTAAGAATCCCATGGTGCATCAGTATAATGCCACATAAATAGCTATGGCCAGTATCATCTCTGTCTGCTGGGAATACACTGTAATTATTATTACCCTCTACGTTTACTTATGCAAGCTAAATACTATTAGTATATAGTCAGGGAGGTTGAACTTTCATATTCTTCATTAAAACTACATGACAGGAGCCTCAAATCATCAGCAGTAATTGTGAGAAGAGCCTGTGGGGTACAGTCAATAAAATCTCCTCATACATGAAGTCTTGAGTTTGAAACTGAGATTGTTCTCTGCAAAACATAACCAGTGTTATGATAAAAGGTTTGGTCTATATTCAGAAATCTTAAGAATCTCTTTATTTCATTATTCATAAATAAAAATATCCAATGAGACATGTACCAGTAATGCATTTTATCTAAGTAAACAGTACAACAACAAAAAGTAAATGAGCCTCTATGTTAATGACTTCAAAATAAGTAACTAACAATAGGTGTTTCAGTTAAGGAGATGAAATTTAAAGTGTGGATCTCAGGTTCTTTGTCCATTAAATGAAGGCACACAAAGCCAGGTTAGTGATAAATCTGACACAAAATCTGAGGAGTGAACCTTCAGCCCTTTTACCCACGCCCCACTCCCCTGTCCTCACCTCTACTACCCCCTACCCCCTGGTATCCTCACTGACCTTCAGGATGATGAAGCAGAGGACATCCAGAGCTCAGATGCTGCGATGCTGTAGCATTTTCACTGATTGTAAGAATAGATGCAGGGCAATTGCAGTAACAGTATCTTTCTAGCTTATCATTTGATCAGCATCTCTTCTGACAAACAGAAAAAAACTCTTGAGGTTTAGAAGCAGCTGACTCACTACACCAGGGATCCTTCCAAATACCCAGTGGAGTAGAGAGAGAGAAGCAAGACTGAGTATTTGTGTATTCTTTGGAATATTTACTGAGGTTGATGCAGAATATAAAAAGCAGGTGGTAGTATTCTAATATTAGTCTTGAAATATTCAGGATTTTAAAGAGTTTTATATATATATAATTGTAAATATGAAAAGGTTTAGAATTATGGGCTGGATATAAATATAAACGAGCAGATGTGCCCCAGCTGGCTTCACTCTCATTGAAATCAATGAGACCTGAAGCCTCATATTACACTTTCGTGTCCGACCCAGATGTCGGAGGCAGAAGTGTCAGGAGTTTAATAGCACCTTTAACATCCATTGTTTTCAATGGGAGTGAAGCCAGCTAGGGAACTTCCATTTCTGTATCCTATGGTAACTTCCAGCCCCACTGCAGGAGATTGCTGGGAATCCCGTGTGGCGGGTCCCCAGCGATTAACTTTTAATGAACTATCCTGAAGATTGCTCATCAATAGTTTTTGTCCGGAAAAACCCTTTAAACAATCAAAATGATATTTAACAGCTGACACCACAGAGTGATCGCTTGGACACAACTCAGTGCTTATACTTGCCTTGATGCATAATGGCAGTTTGAAGAGGTAGGAAAATTACAACTTCCAACATGTACTGAAGGTCTGCAGCTGTCAGAACATTCTAAAGAAGAAAACAGTCAGTGTAATTTACATTAAGTACCAACTTTTTCTTGGAAATTGGGACACTGTCATGAATTTTTATCTTGGCAGTCTTAGCCTCTTGTGCCCTTTGTTTTTTCCAACTCCTTCTTACTGTCAGACTGCCACGGACTGTGACATCCTGCTGCTGCGCTCCACGGCAAACTCCAGGAAGTGGGTGGGCCGGTAAAGATATGCTGCATGTATGTAACACTACGGTGACTCCAACTGGAGCAAGAAACTTTAGGCTAGTTGGAAGAGAGATACAAATTCCGGTTAGGAGGCAGGGCAAATAGAATGAGCACTGCACATTGAAGTTAAGAGGTGGCCTTATGGTGATAGAAGACAGGCCCCTCTACTGCACTGATATAGGCAAGTGGCAAGATGTCAGAATCAGAGTCAGGGTGGGAATGTGAGTGAATCCATTAATAGTGTTTGTGGGCTGCAGGAGCCCTCCAGGAAAATCACCGGCTTCCCTGAAGCTGTTTGGATCAAGGTATGGTTCATATAAACCAGTTTTTCTTGAGAAGAACAGTTTTGTCACTAATCAGGCTTTATGTGCCTTTATGGGCACAACACTTGAGACCCAAACTTTCAATCTCATCTCCTTAATTGAAACACCATTTAGCTTTTTTAAATTATTATTATTACAGGGGTTCACTTAGTTTTTTACCTTGCACAGTTTATTTTTTATCAATGTGCATAATAGAAGACATGGGAAATACAACTTTGTGTGTTATTAGTTCAGTTAGATTGTGACTAAGATAACAATTAGAGATGAGCGAGCACCAAAATGCTCGGGTGCTCGTTACTCGAGATGAATTTTTCGCGATGCTCGAGGGTTCGTTTCGAGTAACGAACCCCATTGAAGTCAATGGGCGACTCGAGCATTTTTGTATATCTCCGATGCTCGCTAAGGTTTTCATTTGTGAAAATCGGGGCAATTCAAGAAAGTGATGGGAACGACACAGAAACGGATAGGGCAGGCGAGGGGCTACATGTTGGGCTGCATCTCAAGTTCCCAGGTCCCACTATTAAGCCACAATAGCGGCAAGAGTGGGCCCCCCCTCCCAACAATTTTTACTTCTGAAAAGCCCTCATTAGCAATGCATACCTTAGCTAAGCACCACACTACCTCCAACAAAGCACAATCACTGCCTGCATAACACTCCGCTGCCACTTCTCCTGGGTTACATGCTGCCAATTCCCCCCCCCCCCACGACCCAGGGTCCACAGCGCACACCAAACTGTCCCTGCCCAGCCTTCAGCTGCCCTCATGCCACGCCACCCTCATGTCTATTTATAAGTGCGTCTGCCACAGGAAAAGCAGGCACACACTGCAGAGGGTTGGCACGGCTAGGTAGCGACCCCCCCATAAAAGGGGCGGGCCGATAGTCCACAATGCTGTACAGAAGCAATGAGAAATCCAATCCTGTGCCACCTCCATCTGGAGCAGCACACGTGGGCATAGCAATGGGGAACCTATGTGCCACACACTATTCATTCTGCCAAGGTGTCTGCACGCCCCAGTCAGACCGCGTTTTTTTATAAATAGTCACAGGCAGGTACAACTCCGCAATGGGAATTCCGTGTGAACCCACAGCATGGGTGGCTCCCTGGAACCCACCGGCGGTACATAAAAATATCCCATTGCAGTGGCCATCACAGCTGAGGTAGTAATGTCATGTTTAATGCAGGTGGGCTTCGGCCCACACTGCATGCCCCAGTCAGACTGGGGTTCTTTAGAAGTGGAAACAGATGCATTTACAACTCCCTGTGGACCCACAGCATGGGTGGCTTCCTGGAACCCACCGGCGGTACATAAATATATCCCATTGCATTGCCCAACACAGCTGAGGTAGTAATGTCATGTTTAATGCAGGTGGGCTTCGGCCCACACTGCATGCCCCAGTCAGACTGGGGTTCTTTAGAAGTGGAAACAGATGCATTTACAACTCCCTGTGGACCCACAGCATGGGTGGCTCCCTGGAACCCACCGGCGGTACATAAATATATCCCATTGCATTGCCCAACACAGCGGATGTAACGTCAGCTGTAATGCAGGTGGGCTAAAAATTCATTTGATTACACTGTAGGCGAGGGCCCACAAGAATTGCTGTATCAACAGTACTAATGTACATCAGAAAAATTGGCCATGGCCAACCAAGAGGGCAGGTGAAACCCATTAATCGCTTTGGTTAATGTGGCTTAATTGGTAACTAGGCCAGGAAGCAGCCCAGTTAAAATAAAAATTGGTGGAGGTGAAAGTTTCAACGCTTTAATGAGCATTGAAACGTATAAAAATTGTTTAGAAAAATTATATGACTGAGCCTTGTGGGCCTAAGAAAAATTGCCCGTTCGGCGTGATTATGTGAGGTTTCAGGAGGAGGAGCAGGAGGAGGAATATTATACACAGATTGATGAAGCGAAAAGGTCCCCGTTTTGGATGGTGATAGAGAACGATGCTTCCATCCGCGGGTGCAGCCTACGTATTGCTACAGAATTATTAACATTTCAGCGGTAGCATTAGGGACAGGCCCCACTAACATATCACTAGCAGCAGTATAGGGGGAGCGCAGTCTTAGTTCCATTTCAGTTATAGTAGCACTCAAGACAGGCCCCAGTAACAATTCCGAAGCAGCAGTATAGGAGGAGCGCAGTCTTAGTTCCATTTCAGTAATAGGAGCACTCAAGACAGGCCCCAGTAACATTCCCATTGCAGCAGTTTAGGGAGATAACAGTCTCTTTCACATTTCAGTAGCTGCAGTACAGACAAGGCCCCAGTTACATTTATGTAGCAAAAGTGTAGGCCAACCCCACACACCTTTCTGTACCATGAGTGCAGGCGAAGAACATAGAAATTACAATGATTACACTGTAGGTGAGGGCCCCAAAAAATTGGTGTACCAACAGTACTAATGTACCTCAGAAAAAATTGGCCATGCCCAACCAAGATGGCAGGTGAAAACCATTAATCGCTTTGGTTAATGTGGCTTAAGTGGTAACTAGGCCTGGAGGCAGCCCAGTTTAACGAAAAATTGGTTCAAGTTAAAGTTTCATCGCTTGTAAGAGCATTGAAACGTATAAAAATTGTTTCGAAAAATTATATGAGTGAGCCTTGTGGCCCTAAGAAAAATTGCCCGTTCGGCGTGATTACGTGAGGTTTCAGGAGGAGGAGCAGGAGGAGGAGGAGGAGGAGGAATATTATACACAGATTGATGAAGCAGAAATGTCCCTGTTTTGGATAGTGATAGAGATTAGAGAACGATGCTTCCATCCGCGGGTGCAGCCTACCTATTGCTTAGGTATCGCTGCTGTCCGCTGGTGGAGAAGAGAAGTCTGGGGAAATCCAGGCTTTGTTCATCTTGATGAGTTTTAGCCTGTCGGCACTGTCAGTTGACAGGCGGGTACGCTTATCTGTGATGATTCCCCCAGCCGCACAAAACACCCTCTCTGACAAGACGCTAGCCGCAGGACAAGCAAGCACCTCCAGGGCATACAGCGCGAGTTCAGGCCACGCGTCCAGCTTCGACACCCAGTAGTTGTAGGGGGCAGAGGCGTCACGGAGGACGGTCGTGCGATCGGCTACGTACTCCCTCACCATCCTTTTACAGTGCTCCCGCCGACTCAGCCGTGACTGGGGAGCGGTGACACAGTCTTGCTGGGGAGCCATAAAGCAGTCAAGGGCCTTAAAGAGTGTTGGCCTGCCTGTGCTGTACATGCTGCCTGATCTCCGCGCCTCCCCTGCTACCTGGCCCTCGGAACTGCGCCTTCGGCCACTAGCGCTGTCGTATGGGAATTTTACCATCAGTTTGTCCGCCAGGGTCCTGTGGTATAGCAACACTCTCGAACCCCTTTTCTCTTCGGGTATGAGAGTGGAAAGGTTCTCCTTATACCGTGGGTCGAGCAGTGTGTACACCCAGTAATCCGTAGTGGCCAGAATGCGTGTAACGCGAGGGTGACGAGAAAGGCATCCTAACATGAAGTCAGCCATGTGTGCCAGGGTACCTGTACGCAACACATGGCTGTCCTCACTAGGAAGATCACTTTCAGGATCCTCCTCCTCCTCCTCCTCCTCCTCAGGCCATACACGCTGAATGGATGACAGGCCAGCAGCATGTGTACCCTCACCAGTAGACCAAGCTGTGTCTTCCCCCTCCTCCTCATCTTCCTCCTCCTCCTCCTCCTCCTCCTCACCGCACTGAGATATAGACAGGATGGTGCTCTGACTATCCAGCGACATACTGTCTTCCCCCGGCTCTGTTTCCGAGCGCAAAGCGTCTGTCTTTATGCTTTGCAGGGAACTTCTCAAGAGGCATAAAAGAGGAATGGTGACGCTAATGATTGCAGCATCGCCGCTCACCACCTGGGTAGACTCCTCAAAGTTTCGAAGGACCTGGCAGATGTCTGCCAACCAGGCCCACTCTTCTGAAAATAATTGAGGAGGCTGACTCCCACTGCGCCGCCCATGTTGGAGTTGGTATTCCACTATAGCTCTACGCTGCTCATAGAGCCTGGCCAACATGTGGAGCGTAGAGTTCCACCGTGTGGGCACGTCGCACAGCAGTCGGTGCACTGGCAGATGAAACCGATGTTACAGGGTGCGCAGGGTGGCAGCGTCCGTGTGGGACTTGCGGAAATGTGCGCAGAGCCGGCCCACCTTTCCGAGCAGGTCTGACAAGCGTGGGTAGCTTTTCAGAAAGCGGTGAACCACCAAATTAAAGACGTGGGCCAGGCATGGCACGTGCGTGAGGCTGCCGAGCTGCAGAGCCGCCACCAGGTTACGGCCGTTGTCACACACGACCATGCCCGGTTGGAGGCTCAGCGGCGCAAGCCAGCGGTCGGTCTGCTCTGTCAGACCCTGCAGCAGTTTGTGGGCCGTGTGCCTCTTCTCTCCTAAGCTGAGTAGTTTCAACACGGCCTGCTGACGCTTGCCCACCGCTGTGCTGCCGTGCCGCGCGACACCGACTGCTGGCAACGTGCTGCTGCTGACACATCTTGATTGCGAGACAGAGGTTGCGTAGGAGGAGGAGGAGGAGGGTGGTTTAGTGGAGGAAGCATACACCGCCGCAGATACCACCACCGAGCTGGGGCCCGCAATTCTGGGGGTGGGTAGGACGTGAGTGGTCCCAGGCTCTGACTCTGTCCCAGCCTCCACTAAATTCACCCAATGTGCCGTCAGGGAGATATAGTGGCCCTGCCCGCCTGTGCTTGTCCACGTGTCCGTTGTTAAGTGGACCTTGGCAGTAACCGCGTTGGTGAGGGCGCGTACAATGTTGCGGCAGACGTGGTCGTGCAGGGCTGGGACGGCACATCGGGAAAAGTAGTGGCGACTGGGAACTGAGTAGCGCGGGGCCGCCGCCGCCATCATACCTTTGAAAGCCTCCGTTTCCACAACCCTATACGGCAGCATCTCCAGGCTGATAAATTTAGCTATGTGCACGTTTAACGCTTGAGCGTGCGGGTGCGTGGCTGCGTACTTGTGCTTGCGCTCCAACACTTGCGCTAGCAATGGCTGGACGGTGCGCTGAGAGACATTGGTGGATGGGGCCGAGGACAGCGGAGGTGAGGGTGTGGGTGCAGGCCAGGAGACGGTAGTGCCTGTGTCCTGAGAGGGGGGTTGGATCTCAGTGGCAGGTTGGGGCACAGGGGGAGAGGCAGCGGTGCAAACCGGAGGCGGTGAACGGCCTTCGTCCCACCTTGTGGGGTGCTTGGCCATCATATGTCTGCGCATGCTCGTGGTGGTGAGGCTGGTGGTGATGGCTCCCCGGCTGATCTTGGCGCGACACAGGTTGCACACCACTGTACGTTGGTCGTCTGCACTCTCAGTGAAAAACTGCCAGACCTTTGAGCACCTCGGCCTCTGCAGGATGGCATGGCGCGAGGGGGCGCTTTGGGAAACAGTTGGTGGATTATTCGGTCTGGCCCTGCCTCTACCCCTGGCCACCGCACTGCCTCTTCCAACCTGCCCTGCTGCTGCACTTGCCTCCCCCTCTGAAGACCTGTCCTCAGTAGGCGTAGCAAACCACGTGGGGTCAGTCACCTCATCGTCCTGCTGCTCTTCCTCCGAATCCTCTGTGCGCTCCTCCCTCGGACTTACTCCAATTACTACTACCTGAGTGATAGACAACTGTGTCTCATCGTCATCGTCCTCCTCACCCACTGAAAGCTCTTGAGACAGTTGCTGGAAGTCCCCAGCCTTATCCCCCGGACCCCGGGAACTTTCCAAAGGTTGGGCATCGGTCACGACAAACTCCTCCAGTGGGAGAGGATTCGGAACCATTGCTGCCCATTCTGGGCAGGGGCCCGAGAACAGTTCCTGGGGGTCTGCCTGCTCCTCAGAATGTGTCATTGTAATGAAGTGAGGAGGCAGGGAGGAAGGAGGAGCAGCAGCCAGAGGATTCAGAGTAGCAGCAGTGGACGGTGCAGAATTCTGGGTGGTCGATAGATTGCTGGATGCACTTTCTACCATCCACAACAGGACCTGCTCACACTGCTCATTTTCTAATAAAGGTCTACCGCGTGGACCCATTAATTGTGAGATGAATGTGGGGACGCCAGAAACGTGCATCTCTCCTAATCCCGCAGCAGTCAGCTGCGATACACCTGGATCAGGAGCTCGGCCTGTGCCCACACCCTGACTTGGACCTCCGCGTCCTCACCCGCGTCCACATCCTCTAGGCCTACCCCTACCCCTCAGCATGGTGTATTACCAGTAGTGCAGAAACAGAACGCTGCAATTAAATGTGCCGCTTATTGGCCTGTGGTTGGAGGCTGACTTCGCTTACGGAACGCACAGCAGAGCCAGGAAAGAATTTTGCGCAAGCCTGCTGTAACACTTAGCTGGCTGCGTATGAATTAGGACAACTACCCCCAGCAGAGACGCAGTACAGTCAGGACGGTCACAGGTAGCCCAAATAGATTTTTTTTCCCAAATTTTTTTGGAAAAGCCCACTGCCTATATAGACTGTATATGTCTTTCACTGTCCCTGCCTCACCACCACTACTGGCCCTGGACTATGTAAAATTACTGCAGGACGCAATGCTCTGGACGCAATGCTCTGCACGGCCGATATACAAAAAAAAAATGTGCAACACTGCAAAAAGCAGCCTCAACAGTACTGCACATGGTCAGATGTGGCCCTAAGAAGGACCGTTGGGGTTCTTGAAGCCTAAAATCAATCCTAACACTCTCCCTATAGCAGCTCCGGCATCAGCAGCACTTTCCCTGATCTCTGTCAGAATGCATCTGTGGCGAGCCGCGGGGGGGGGGGGGGGGGCGATTTATATACTCGGGTGACACCTGATTTCACCAGCCACTCACTGCAGGGGGGTGGTATAGGGCTTAAACGTCGCAGGGGGAAGTTGTAATGCCTTCCCTGTCTTTCTATTGGCCAGAAAAGCGCGCTAACTTCTCAGAGATGAAAGTGAAAGTAACTCGAACATCGCGTGGTGCTCGCCTCTAGTAACGAGCATCTCGAACCCGCTAATACTCGAACGAGTATCAAGCTCGGCCGAGTACGTTCGCTCATCTCTAATAGCAACTTTATCACCAGTGGTTTGACAGGGGAAGGGAACTGTTGTCTTTTGACCATGGCAGTCAGTGGCCTAAGAAGAGAACATTGAGAAAACACTTAGATTGAGTCATATTTACTCATCTGTACTACTGATGCCTGATCTAACACACACATATATATATATATATATATATATATATATATATATATTTAGATAAATATTTAAAGTACTTACATTTACATTACAGCTATCTATTTTAGGTTTCTTCCCATACAGTATTATTTCTTTCCATTTTCTATATCTTAATTCTCTGAAATAAATATGTCTGCTTCCTACTTCCAAAATTAAATGATGTATTGGAATAAAACTTTGTTGCTAAATTGCTGTCTTTTAGTCATTTTGTTAAAAGCTTGGCTTCGCCTTCTGTCACTGAGTTATCTTTAGCTGCAGTCTTTCTTTGGCAAACTCCAAATATGCCATTGCAGCAATGACTTTTTAATAAAATGTGTCTGAATATCTGAAAATACCTTTTGATTATTTTGTTCTTGGTCTTAATATGTTGTTTGGAGCTCAGAGACATTGTATTAAGTGTTAAAATATAGAACCATGCAGCGCATATCTGTACTTTGGTCAAATTATATATTCTTGAAAAGTAATCATATTGGATGTGATCAGATGTGTGCTCTCCCAGACAGTTTGCACAGTGTATCCAAAATTACTTTTCACAGAGTATTAGGGAAAATAATTGGAATTACATGCATTGCATCATATCTTTTTTCTGCATCCTTTGCCTAGTGAAAAAAAAATCCAGGTTTATTTTGTAGATACAATGTGTTGTATACTAAACTGAAATTTATAATGCCATTACATTTTTCTTAGAAAGATTTAATAATTCTTTGAAACAGCATCTACTTGTGACAGTACAATATAACATAGAAATCATATTTAGCTTTATTTGCATATTCTACATTCAACCCAATGGTGTCATGATGTTAATAAGGAATAGGGGGCTTATGCTTCATGGCACAGGCATTTCCAGCCACAGAGCTCCATCAGATTGATCTGCTCTCTGTCAGCATCATTACTACAAAGTTATTGCTGTTCCTGCTCATAGCACGAGAAAATCGTATAGTATAAACTACATAGATTTACTGTGCTTTGTGAATGCTAGTGTAACTATAGAGATTGCAGTGGTTGCAGCTGTGACCAGGCCTTAAAGCCAAGGGGACCCACTGGTCCCTTTTACCACATTGGTTCCGCTCTGAATCTTGCTACATTTCTAGGTCATTTACAGTATGTTGGGGAAAGCATTTACCTTACCTAAAGATAACCAGCAATGTAGTCCTGAAAACATGGGTGGTACAACTGGTGGCTCAGCAATAAGCAGTGCATATGTTGGGGCTGACTGTGAGAAAAAGGATTGGGTAAGGTACTTATGTGATTCGCCCAGCCATTCATCATCTGCTCTCTCCTTAGCAGAAAAATAGAAGTGGAGAGGAGCTACTACCGTTAAAAAAAAAATTTCCATACTTTATTGAATAAAAAGCATACAGCTCACAGGTCCACGCTGGAACGCGTTTCGGCTACAGTAGCCTTTGGACAAATTTTTTAACGGTAGTAGCTCCTCTCCACTTCTATTTTTCTGCATATGCAATTTAGCCGTCTGCCGCCGGCTGTTTGAGAACGGAGCTCCCGTTGAAATTCAGATCTCCCTGCAACATTGGAAGATACTGCTGGTGAGGTGAGCCCATATTTTTCTTTTTTACTCTCTCCTTAGCCTTTGCAGAGGCAGGACAAGGCTAAAAGAAGAGGAACCAAGGAAGTTAAGCTCCCTTTTAGATTTCCTCACACATATCCTGCCAATGTCAAGCTTGGGATTGTAAAGTGTAGTGGCATAACACTACAAGAGCCTCTGCCAAAATCATCACACCTCAGAATGATCGAACTGTCTTTGTATGCTACAGTTGTAAGTATTAAAAAATCTACTAATAGCTGCTAGTAAGGCCCAATGTCAACGGACGGATTAGATTTGTGGAATCTGCATGGGTTACCAGCACAGAAGATCAGCAGTCCATAGGTAAGCATTGGCATCCGCAACTGAATTTAAGCATGCAGATTTGATTTGTGAACCGTTTGGTGCGGAAAACAAATCGCAGCATGCTCTATTCCAGTGCAGATTCCATGCGGACTAGCTCAATAGTAGTCAATACAATTACAGATGCACTGGGGATTTGAAGCTTAAAATCAATCAGTGAGGCGGGGAAAATGCTGGAAGGTAGGGTTCCAGATTTTTTTTCTGCGTGCATGATCCCCAGTGCATCCACGTACATCTGCACAGAAAAACCATTACATCTGCGATATACCACAAATGGTTACCGCAGGTCTCTTGCTGCGGAAATTTGCATGCGGAATCCGATCCACCCCTTGGACATGACGCCTAAGGCTATAACAGTAGTAACCACTCTACTGTGTGTAACTGTCAACAATGAAACCTGAGAGGTGAATTCTCAGCATAACAGACAAATAAATAAATAATAGTAATAATAATAATATAAATAATTAGAAATATAAACATACAAAAAAAGGAATGTATTAATTATAAATACATATATAAATATCTACATAATTAATATATCACTGGCCTTAAGGCCTCCCTCACACAGACATTTTTGTACACCATTTATTGCTGCTATTTATAGCTGCTAAGCGCTAAATAACACTCCTATTCATTTGAATGAGCTGCTTACACGAGCGTCAAAATGCAGTGTCTTCAGTGCTGCGCCTTGACAACGTGTGTGTCTTCAATGCTGCGCCTTGTTCTATCTTTGGCCATTTTCAGCTGTGCATCGCCTATTGAAATGAATGGGCAGTGGTTTCAGCGCTGCTGAAAACGTGGCACAGCTTGGTAGCACGTTTTTAAAAGCGCTAAACACAAGCGCTAGCTACACTACCTAAAAAAAAAATCAATGCTCACCTAGCTGGTGCTGTCCGTGTCCTTCCTGCAGCTCTCTGGAGCTCCACGCCGGCTTACAGGCACTTGTCATCGCCGACAGAGCATCTTTTGCTAGGTACAGGGTTTGAAGACCCCGCCTCCAGCAAGAGATTGCTCTGATTGGTTCATCGAGTGCTGGCTCAGCCAATCAGAGCCAGAGCTCGATGAATAAATCACAGCCATTCAATGAATGGCTGTGATTGGTGCATCCAGCGCTGGCTGTGATTGGCTAAGTTCGCCAGTGTAAGCGCAATTTTCGCTATTTCAGATATACTGTGCGTTTCCAAATTAAATAATATGTGTACAGGCCTGGAGAGCCTTCAAAGACCACACGGCTTACATCATGTGTCCCAAAAGAATCTCTAGCTTTATTAAGCGCGGGTAAAGCTTAAATAAGTTTCAACACAGGAAGTCAGGCAATTTAGGACACAGTTACATTATTTAGTGTGCTGATTGGTCTTTCATAGAGGGAGGTATTTGTGAGGTAGCTTGTGATGTCATCCATCTGGGAGGAACTTCGGTGAGCACGCTCAGTTCATTCTTGAATTTGGTCTCATGAGAAGAACATCCTGTTTCTCCTCTCTGCTTGTCGAAGACAAAGCATTCCTAGATAGGTTTTTGCCAGTTAGAACCGGTTTGACCAGTTTTATGGACAATCCTTAAATTCTTGTGGAGGTGGGGGGGTGATGTTCCCTTCCCCAGTGGTTCAGACTGGAAACACAACATAGCATCTTCACAGTTTACAAAAATACATAAAATACATATAGGATATCTCCCACAATTCCCTCCTTTGTTGTGCATATTTTCATTCTCCTGGATAGTTTTTCCTTCCTATTTGTGTTCTCGGGCCTTTCCCTACCGCCTACAGGGGACCCTAGCTGTCACCTCCGCCATGGGAAATGCCTCCTGCCTTATCCCTTCCTACTGCTGGGTGATATCCAGGATAAGGAAAATACCTCACAACACGTTACAGTTTCCCAACGGTATTCTAGGTAGATGGCTCCTAAAAGATCGATCTTTTTCACATTTTCTGCATAAGCCACCTTGTTCATAGTTTAGATAATACAACATGTTGAATGTGACTGGCTTTCCAAGTGTGATTTCAGGTTATATTGTTTGTTACATGTTAACATTGGTCTGATTACACAATATGGCTGAAACATTGGTACACTTACTGCTACCTTATTGCATCTGTTGACATTTTTCTGATCTTTGACACATTACCAGGGGCGTAACTATAGAGGATACAGAGGATGCAGTTGCACCCGGACCCAGGAGCCTTTTGGGGGCCCATAAGGCCTCTCTTCTTCATATAGGGAACCCAGTACTATGAGTAAAGCATTATAGTTCAGGGTCCGGTTCCAAGTTTTACATCGGGGCCCGGGAGCTTCAAGTTACGCTTCTACACATTACATATGAAACAGTATAACCCTCTTCATAGGATGTACGTCTTCTGTTACCCTTATGAGGAAGAAGAGAAATGACAGCCCAATGACCGCAAGAGTTCTACATATAACAAAGGATTATGGGCCACATTTGTCTCCTTCCTTGATTATCTTTATTCAATGTCTGACATGAACCCAAATTAGCTTTCTTCATGTTTCACTGAGGTTGTAGTGGTTAACAGCACTTGAAAGGGTTCTTTGTATCTCGATTCCAAGCTCTTCCTTGCGTCTTTTTAGGACAACCCAACCACCTGAAAGCAAACTATGCAACTCTTGATCTGGAAACAAGGAGAATGCACATTTATGAGTGACAGTTGATATAACTCCTGATATAAGGCACTCACATGGGAGGTGAGGCCCTCCTTTTTGGCCTGGAATAAGCGTAGGCCTATTACAGCAGCATTACCAAACAAAACCTTCATAGGGACTCAACTTAGTCTTACATTTGGGCGTGGTTCTAACCAAGTGGATGACTAATAAAATGCTTTACCTGTATTATTTACTATGACTTCTGGTGTATCCAAATATTCAAAATTACTTTCATAAAACATATTCTTAGGTCATATTTTTGGCGTGTTAAAAATTATTATTTTTTTTTATTTCTCAAGCCACGCCTCCAAATAACATGAAAAGAGGTCTATGCAAACCAACAACTCCAAACACCTACCTTTGGTAGATGTATGCTATCATTTTGCAGTCACTGATACAGATAGTCTGGCTCGCACCGAGAAGGTACCTTGACCAATTGGCCTGGATTGTAATGGGCGCATATCATGCACCCGTGTACAAACCCTATTGCAGCAGTGTTGAACCCTGGGGTAAGCCAAGCAGAAGACACCATACCACACATTACCTCCTTGCGTGAATGGGTTAGCTCATAGATCAGGTGTGACATCATGGAGTACAGCGTGCAGGGGAGGCACAGGCTTTTACCTTTCTGCCAGACCCCAGTAGCATTCCGCTCGCTTTTCCACTCCTCCTTTTTCTTCTTTTGAGGCCTGTTCCTGTAATTCAAGCAACAGAGAAATATCTACACCTATTTCAGGTGCAAGCAGGTTACCAGCCGTTACCTCATTCAAGGGAAGTCAGGCTGCTGCGGTGCCTGCTCTCTGGTTCCTTCCAGCCTCAGTAGTTGTCTCTGTGGCATAAGCCTGGACTCTTATGATAAGTCACCTGTGCGGAAAGAGCTAAAAACTTGTAGAACAAAGACACTGCTTCTGCGTTCTGGATTGGCTTACTCAAGGACCCCATGAAACTTCCACTGTGCCACAAAGGATGTGAAATCGTGTACAATTCCCAATGTGTACCTTAAGTCGGTGCAGACACAAACAGTCTTACCTGCAGCCAGCTTACATATTTCAGTGAGCGCCATCACCTCTATTTCCTGCGTAACTGAGTCTCTCAGGAGGAAAAGAGTGGTTTTTGTATAATTACCTCTTTTTGTTGGCTACCACTGCATAGCCTGTTTTGCTTGTCCATTTCACCGATATTTGGAACCATCTATGGGTAAAACTCAAGATTTACATTAATCATGGCAGTTACAACATTATTGTTAGGACCCCTAGTTTCTCTTTTCATTAATCTTCCGACAATCATACAACCATGTGCTTGCTATTTAATGTCATGGTCTGTGCTTGCTGCTCCTCCTCTCAACCTTCTAAATTCAGTAAAAGACATGAAACGGCATTTGGAACTATACCCCACTTGATTGCGATATGTGAGGGTGCTAGCAGGGCAGTCTCATACTTAGCTAGTCTGGAAGCTGAAAGATGTTTAATTTGTGCTCTATGCAGTATTTTATGACCCCTTGAGGAAGCATGACGTTAAGGGGCCCCACACCATCTCTGGTACCTGCACAAAAACGTGCTGCAAACAGGAGAGGAAATATTGTTATTACAATCTACAACCATAACAACTGCACCAATGATGGTTAACTACTGGTTTACTAAGGGACTAGTATCCCTGATACCATTTGGGATATATTCAATTACTGGCATCCAAAATTTACTTCTTTTTTTTTTATTTTTTTTTTTTTTCAATGTAACAATCTTCACGTAAAATACTGTTAATTGAAAATGAGATACACTCTAGAATATAACTTTTGTTACTAATTTGACTAAAGTACTTATCGGGTGTTTCAAGTACACAATTTTCTCATTTTAGTATCTTAATTCAATGATATTCAAAATAAAATACAACTCAATATTTTTAAATTCTCCACATACTCCAAGAAACTATATATATATATATATATATATATATATATATATATATATACACACACTGTGGCAATCCTGGACTATTATCTCACACAACTACCCTCAGGAATAAAATTAGATGCCCCTCCTTTGGTCACCTACATTTGTTCAAGTGAGAGACTTAACATGGAGTCTAAGCGTGACCTTCCCTCTATACATTACCACAATATACATATCTATACCAACATCCACTTAAATGGAGACACACTTCTCTCCTAGGCTGGTCTGTGTTGAGGGTGGAGCAAAACCTCTTCCTATTGTTCTTCCCTCCCATCTCCTTACATCACCTAGCTCCACTCCCTGTGGTCTGGCTCAGCGTTTGGTCTTTCTTTCCTCATTTCATTTCTAGCCACCGGACAGTATACACACCATATAACACAATCTAACTCTCATACGGGCCCTTCATTTATACACACAAATTCACACTCACTGGGGTTTTCATTTACTCATACACAGACTGATAAGTATCTCCTGTGAAGTAGAAACTGGGATTGTATTTACTGTTCATAGAACTTCCCATATTGAACAAAGTATATATATATAAGAAACACTCTTATGTACCGCGGTTTTTACATATTTTGTTCGGCATAGGCTATCCAATGACAAACACAATACAACTTATGCCCATTTCCACCCACATACTTATATCCACCACTCCAGATAGCAACTATTATCACCGTTCATTGTTAAACCTTCTCCCTTTCCTTAACTCATTGACTTGCTTTTTCCTTTCCCATTTTTGTGTGTCCAGTTGTGCTTACAAACATCATCTCATTGAATTTGCTTGAGAGTCTTACTTGATTTTTCCCACACCTCACGACACAGGTCTGGCTTATCTTATTAATAAGCACTTACAATTTCGGCCCTGCCCATCTTGTCGTAATTGGAAAAATCCTTAATTAATTGAGATTCTCTACTCCTGCACCTCATGGCACAGATCTGTACTTTTGGCACCACATTGTGGAACCTCAACAGTCCGTTCGGCCAGCCATAATCGGAGCAGAATCTCTGGCTAGCCCACATCTTCACTCCAAGCCTAAATTCCCTTGAGTTGATGTATGCCAACATGGCAAATGCAAGCATTCCATGTGCACCCCTCCCCCCACATAACAAAGGGAGACCTCATCAACCACATGTTGAACAATGGAGACTCTCTCACCGCATGGACACACTACTCTGTTTTTAACCAGCAACTTTAATCACTACTATAACCTTCAGCTAAAATTGCTTACATCAACTTTCCTTTTTACTTTCTTTTAACAAGTTATACTACACATTCTTATAAACCCCCATAGCTCACACCTTCTTACACTCATGACATTATTTTACAGACAACATAAAAACCACACAGTATATCTACTTCATTGTTCTTTTGATACAGACTTATCAAATTTCAACTCACCCGGCCTGGGGCGGATCATAGCAGAGAGGGAGAGATGGTACAGGTATAAGAATAACTTATTACCTTGTTTGAGCTCATCTGTCCGTCTCTGCTTCGAAGTCCCCCTTGTGTCCGGATAACGATGAAATATCTTCATATCTCTGTATCTTCATTATCCCAGCGGTGCCTCCAATTTTGTTAGCGCAATTTTCGCTATTTCAGATATACTGTGCGTTTCCAAATTAAATAATATGTGTACAGGCCTGGAGAGCCTTCAAAGACCTCACGGCTTACATCATGTGTCCCAAAAGAATCTCTAGCTTTATTAAGCGCGGGTAAAACTTAAATAAGTTTCAACACAGGAAGTCAGGCAATTTAGGACACAGTTACATTATTTAGTGTGCTGATTGGTCTTTCATAGAGGGAGGTATTTGTGAGGTAGCTTGTGATGTCATCCATCTGGGAGGAACTTCGGTGAGCACGCTCAGTTCATTCTTGAATTTGGTCTCATGAGAAGAACATCCTCTTTCTCCTCTCTGCTTGTCGAAGACAAAGCATTCCTAGATAGGTTTTTGCCAGTTAGAACCGGTTTGACCAGTTTTATGGACAATCCTTAAATTCTTGTGGAGGTGGGGGGGTGATGTTCCCTTCCCCAGTGGTTCAGACTGGAAACACAACATAGCATCTTCACAGTTTACAAAAATACATAAAATACATATAGGATATCTCCCACACCAGCTTAGCCAATTAGAGCAATCTCTTGCTGGAGGCAGGGTCTTTAAACCCCATCACTAGCAAAAGATGCTCTGTCGGCAATGAGAAGTGTCAGGAAGCCTGCCCGGAGCTCTGAAGAGCAGCAGGGACTCGGACAGCGCAGACAGGTGAGTATTAATTTTTTTTTCAGCTTCCTTGGCTGTGTTTTCAGCTGTGCCGAAAAACGCATTGAAAAACGCTGCGCTTCTGCAAACACCTGTGTGAGGGCGGCCTTAAATAGCCAGTGATATTTAACTTTAGCTATACCTCTGTGTGTGTTTAAATGACTGTTATCAGTTCTTTGAAAGTCACACTTTACAAAAGTCCGTGTATAAGATTGTGTATAAGAATTACTGTTCAGTGAGAAGATGATATAGAGGTTCTGTACATACAGCATAATACATTGTGTTTCCAATAACTGCACTGCCAGGACCTTTGACTCAAGTGCGGGATGCTTTGTGGTCTGACTTTTGACTCACATGGAGCTCAGAGTCTCCTGCTAAACACTGGCAGCTGCCTGCATTTGGACTATTAGACACCAACAGATTGCTGCACAGTTTCTAGCAAAAAAAGTGTGTCTAATAGTTTAAAAACATAGTATCTCTGGAAAGACACAATGTTTACCTAATCCCTTGATGCCATGCTGTGTAAATGTACTAGAGTTGGAGTTTGCACAGGTATCACTATACAGTTGCAATTAAATTTATTCAACCTCCAGTGCAAATTAGGTTTATTTGCAAAATTTACAAACATTCACCAGGTTTTTTTGCAATCAAATTAGAACAATTTAAATAACTCAAAACTAAATAACAAGTGATTTCTCTAAATTCAGGAGAAAATGCCAGTTTTAATTACTTCTGCAGTCTCAAAATTATTCAGCCAACCTATATAAAATTTCTCATAACAGTACACATTTGCAAATTTGGTGTTGTCTTATACACACCTGATGCAATTAATCAAGGACTTCAATAGTTGTATCAGGTGTGCTTGAGATTAATTACAATAAATACTTAAACTGGCTAAGCTTTGTAGACTGTGATGATTGATAGCATGTATTGGCCCTTTTACATCATTAGTAGGGATGAGCGAGTATACTCGCTAAAGCACTACTCGTTCAAGTAATGTGCTTTAGACGAGTATCTCCCTGCTCGCCCATAAAGAATCGGGGACAGCCGCGGAGCGGGGAGCTGCGGGGGAGAGCGGGGAGGAACGGAGGGGAGATCTCTCTCTCCCTCTCTCCCGCCCGCTCTCCCCTGCTCCCCGCCGCAACTCACCTGTCAGCTGCGGCGGCTTCCGAATCTTCAGGGACGAGCAGGGAGATACTCGTCTAAGGCACATTACTCGAGCAAGTAGTGCCTTAGCGAGTATACTCGCTCATCCCTAATCATTAGCTTTTGTTGTTTATAGAGGCAGAGTTTGCCACTGGATCGCAGGCTTCTCGCTGACTTTTTACTCAGTGCTTCAACTTCTATGTGAAGTGTTGCGCGAGGAGCATTTACATGAAACGAGAAGCCAGCGATCTAGTGATAGTTTTTCTGCTGACTAAAAGAATAGACTGCAAAATTGTTGTTGGGGTTTTTTTTACATTTGCACTGCACGATTATCTTTCAAATTTGTTTGTTTGAACACATTTTGAGTGATGTGCAGTTAGTCAAATCAGTGGTCGAAGAAGATAAACAGAGAGATCATTACTTTGCACAAACAAGGAAAGGGATATAAAAGGTAAACCGAGGCACTGAATATTCCTAGAGATTCAGTTGTAAAATAGTTTGCAAGTTCAACACCTGCCTACCTAAAATCACAAGAAAAAATGGCTCAAAAATGGGGATTCTGTTCAGCGTTTTGTGGAGGAATGAAAAAACTGGAACAATTTGAGTAGTATGTCTAGAGAAGAAGGAATGAAGAATACACTGAAGAGAACACCCTGCCTACAGTTCTTTTCTTCCTCGTGAAATTAAAAAAGAAAGTTGGCGAAGGGACATGGCTTAGCACTCAAGAGAATTTGAAGGACTCCATTGTTCCTGCTATCAACAAGGGAAGCCTAAGCCTTACTGATTATAAGTGACTTCAAGAGCCCCCATTATAGGTCACCCTGGTCCTCAGCAACCCAGACAGTCCTAAGGGCTGCACCTTCTAGCGTGCTGTGGTGCTGACTTGCCGTTTGCTGCTGCCTATTGAAGTGCAGATGCCTCTGGCCTGAATTTGCGACACTCCTTCACCACTCGGCAGATCCCAGGCCCTCCCACATATCAACTCACAGGGAAAGCCGCTCCTGCTCCCTTCCTCAGGAAGGAAAGCGATCCTCCGCTGCATCCACAGCCTCCGGCACATCTGAGGCTCGTACTTGCGGCGTTGCTGGCCACCAACTGCAGCGCTGAAGAGGAAGCATCTCCATACAGCACGTCACATCCTGCCGCTGAGTGTGCCCTGACAGGGAAAGGTGACTGCAGTGGGAATGCAGCCACCCTACCCGTGGCTCTGATATTGATAAAGGGCTCTGTAGCTCTGAGAATTGCTGCTGGGCCATTGAGCCTCATAATCACTGTGGCTGCTATTCTGTAGAACAGAGGAGATGAGGAGAGGGCTGCTGCTGCCCAACCATAAGTGGACGCTGCACAGGGAGTGAAGTGAGGGGAGAGGCACTGATAGTAGCTGCATCTCAGCAGTCAGACCCAGGAGAAAGCCTGCTGCAAATCTGAAAAAGGGGAATCCTTCTATTATACAGTATTACAGGCTTAACAAGAAAAGCAGTGAGGATCACTGGTACTGCCTTCCAGTTATATTTAAAGGGACACTTCTGCCAGAGTTCAGCAGTAAGCCCCTGCAGAAATTCTGCACAGCACTTCTTTGGAGGAAAGTTTCTGACAGTAATACAGCAATCTACAACTTCTAATAAGACACTATATCTGAAAAAGCTGCAACAATAGAATGTGACATGTGAATGCAATTCAATCCTAATTTCCCAGCATAATTATAATCAGAAAGGGAACATGGAAAAGCTCTCAAAACCCAGAATCATTGACAACACCAGGGACCTTAAGACATCAAAAAGACAACAAGATTCTACAAAAACATCCAGTAAATCTTCTCAGGATACTCCTCATACAAACCATCCCGAACAGATGCCACCAGAAGAAGATAACAAAATCCACACTGCCTCTTTGCAAGGCCCAGAAAGTGAATCTGAAGACGACCTACTAATAAATTAAGATATAAAAAATTGTATCATGGCTCTGCCTACTAAGGAGTGCATCAAAGATCTCTTTAAATAATTTACTCAAACAGTTAAGGAAGATATCTCAGACTTAGGGAAAGACATAAAAGAATTCCATGTTAGAATTTACACCCTTGAAGACTCATGTGCTAAGATGATCAACCACACAGAAAAAGTCAAAGATATTTTGAGCAACAAACATAAAGAGATGTACCTTCAAAGAATCCATTGAGATGGGGGAAAACAACATAAAAGGACGTGGGAACTCACTGTGTACCCAACGATGTCGAGGAGGAGGACATCCAAAGCAAAACCAGCGAGGCTGGAAGACTTTTTCCCGGCGCGCGGTACCCTCTCCAGCATGGAGACAGGAGAAGACTCGTCCGGCGAGCCTGCGCTGGAGGAAGCGCCAGAGGACCCAGCCGATGCAGAGGCAGGTGAGCCGCGGGACTTAGAGGAGATGTCAGATACAGCGGGGAAGCCTGCAGACACCCCAGACACAGCAGCAGTAGTTAAAGATAATAAAGGGGTCGGGGACAACACCAAACAGTCTAAGCAGCTTAAGCAGACCAGGGGACATAAGATGGCGCCGGACGCGCTGTCACTGAGCACCCCATCCCCCACAAACAGTCCAGAAAAACAAAGACCCAAAATGACTGATGAAAGCAGCCCAACTAGCCAGGATGATAACACCATTATAAAAGAAAGTGGTCTGGCAAGCCTATCAGCCTCTAATAAGCCTGCCTCAGAACTTTACATTAAAGAGATTGTAATGGCGCTGCATGAAAACATCCAGTCTGACATAAAGAGCTTAACTTCATATGTTGACACCACAGTTCAAGAAGTCAAAGGCCACATGGGGAAAACAGAATCAAAAATGGGAGAACTGGTCAAATCCCACAATTCCCTGATAGATGCCCACTATGACTTGGAGGGGTCTGTAGCCAAATTACAACAAAAGTTAACAGACCTAGAAGATAGGAACAGACGTAATAACGTCAAACTAAGAGGCGTCTCTGAAAAAGTATCGAACGCTGAAATTACAGGCTTTGTGACACGCTTTTTTCGTAAGATTCTGCCAGACATCCCAGATGAAGAACTTAAAATAGATCGAGCTCACAGACTGCCTCTCCCGAAATTCCTCAAAGCAGATACCCCAAGGGATATTATAGTGCGCATACATTTTTACAGCACGAAGAAGACAATTATGAGCACTGTCAGAAAGCTTAAGACACTTCCTAGCCCCTACTCTGATGTACGAGTATATATCGATTTATCTCAGGCTACTATGGAAGCAAGAAGAAGCTTTGCAGAGGTGACATCAGCCCTGAGGGACGCAAATATCCCTTATAGATGGGGTTTCCCTACAAAAATTAATGCCACCAGAGCAAATTTAACCCACATCTTCCACAATCCTAACTCGGCAGCAGAGACCCTGAACACATGGGGCATCAAAGTCTCAAACCGCGCCAAGGCTACCTCCGGAACATCAGCCCCTGACAAACCCGGAAAAACCTAAGGGTTGGACTGATCCAAAAGTCTTCCGCCCTGCTCCACTAAGTGGAACTTAACTTTCACATCCCGTCTTAAAACAAGATACTCTGAGCCCTCTCGATATGGTGACTTTGCTCCCCAACCGAATCACAAGCATAAGCTTGTGCAAACGTTCATCTGAAGTTGTTAAATTTTTCGCCTTGATATTCATGCAACAAATCTTTATTCCTTTAAGAGCACACCCCGCTTACTTGACCACAAGTTGTGTCGCATTTTTGTTGAAAGAGGGAAGATGCTCCTCACAAAGCAAGGTTGTTAAAATAGTCCGATATGCTGTTTTTGTTTGTTTTTGTGTTTCTTATTCTTTGGCAGATACGCATGGATTCTATCACCTCCTCACCTCCTCAGATATCCTTGCATCAACAAGAAAATGGCTACAATATTGATGTCATTAAACGCCAATGGCCTGAACACTCCCTTCAAAAGAAGCTCAGTGTGGAAGGAGGCACGACGTCTCGATGCAGAAATCGTTTGTATCCAGGAGACACATCTGTTGAATGTAGATAGTTTAAGGATGACCCACAGAAAAAATCCCCAGATTATACATGCTTGCGCTCCAAAAAAACACGCAGGTGTTTTAATAGCGTTTAAAGATACAGTCCCATTCAGTATAGACAAACAAATATGCGACCCAAAAGGCCGATTTATAATAATGGTGGGCACACTAAAAAACACACCAGTAACGATAGCCAACATATACGCTCCCAATTTAAAACAAATACACTTTCTAAACAGAATCATAAAAAGAATAAAAAGAGTAGGTAAAGGCTCAATTATCATAAATGGTGACTTTAATCTAGTACCAGAAAAAAGCATAGACACCACAAATCGTGAGACGAGAGGAGGAGCGCCTTTAGGCAAATGGATAAAAAATAACGCATTTTTTGACACGTTTAGATGTCTAAATGCTTCCGCCAGGGAATACTCCTTTTTCTCTGCACGAAAGTCCTTTTCACGTATAGATTTGTGTCTGGTAGACAAATCTCTTATTACTACAGTTATTAAATCCGAGATAGGCACAATAACATGGTCAGACCATGCACCAATAATGACCTCCCTTGCATTTGGGAAAAATCGTCATATCACCAAATTATGGAGAAACAACACATATATAATGAAAATACCTAAATTTCAAAAACACATACAAGAAGCACTTGACGAGTATTTTATATTAAACAATACAGACGAGGTCAGCCCAGAAATAATTTGAACAGCCCACAAAGCCTTCATGAGGGGCATCCTTATAAAGATAGGAGCCAGATATAAAAAAGAAAAGGTATTAAAAACGGAAACGCTATTAACCAAAATTCAAACCTTAGAAAAGCAACTACAATCCTCAGCATCCCAACAACACTATAACGACTTATTCAAAACTAGACTAGAACTACGTAAAGTTCTACAGGGGGACCATGATAGGGAAATTACATCTCACCGAGCCAATGTTTATGCATCTCTCAACAAACCCTCAAAATGGATGGCTAATTTGATTAAAAAGAAAGCAACAAAAACAAACACCCCGTTCCTTTGGAACTCCAAAAAAAAAGAATACAAAATAACTCATCCAAAACAAATACTGGAAGCATTTCGCTCCTTTTACAGTAAACTGTATAATCTTAAAGATGACCCACAACTTACCCACCCCAAGGCCGAAGACATAGAAAAATTCTTGAGCAAAATTAACTTATCCTTAATAAATAAAACACAAGTGGATAAACTAAACGGCCCAATAAAAACAATTGAAATAACGGATGCAATATCCTCCATGAAACAACAAAAGGAACCGGGACCTGACGGGTTCTTGGCTGAATATTATAAGGTGTTTTCGAGTTCTCTGTCTCCCTGCCTAGTGAAGACTTTTAACTCAGCTATGGAGAAAGGAAGATTCCCTGAAGAAATGCTCCAAGCCACAGTAATAGTACTGCCTAAGCCCGGCAGGGAGCCAGACGACCCAGCGAATCTTAGACCAATATCTTTGCCTAACACAGATGTCAAAATTTACGCAAAGGTATTGGCAAACAGGTTACTTGACATACTTCCAACAGTAGTGCATTCGAAAATTTTGGGTCTATTTTTGCCATAGGGCCATGGTGGCGAACCTATGGCACGTGTGCCAAAGGCTGCACGCAGAGCCCTTTCTGTTGGCATGTATACCGATGGCTGCTCACCACAATAATGATTACCAGTCAGGGTTCTGCGACTCCCTGGCCGGTAATCACTCAGCGGTGCCATTATTGGCACTGATCCCGGGTGCGCACTCTGATGGCAGTGTGGCATCTGGGATCTTCCTCCTCTGACCTCTGATCCTTGATTCTGCTAAAGGAGAAGGCAGAAGGAGGCTAGGCACACACACTACAGTCCGCAGCAGCACCAAGAAGAGAAGGTGCAGCACTCAGAACATAAGGATGAAATAAGTATACGGTTTCAGGGGGTGGCGTTATTACTAATGGGGCAGATATAGGGGACATTATTAGTAATAGTGTCCCCTGTATCAGCCACAGTAGTAATAGTATTAATATTGAGGCCACTGTGGGGGTCACTATTACTACTGGGACAAACATAGGGGACACTTACTACTGAGGACACTGTGGGGGACACTATTAAGGCCACTGGGGATCACTATTACTACTAAGGCTACTGTGGGGTCACTGTTACTATTGAGGCTACTTTGAGGGTCACTATTATTACTGAGGCCTATATAGGGAACACTATTGCTACTGATGCCACTGTGCGGGTCACTATTACTATTGAAACCACTGTGGGGGTCACTATTACTACTGAGACAAACTTAGGGGACACTTACTACTGAGGACACCGTGAAGGACACCATTACTACTGAGGCCAATATAGAAAACACTATTACTACTGAGGACACTGTGGGGCTCACTATTACTACTGGGGCCAATAAAGGGGACACTTGTACTACTGTGGACATTGTGGGGGGTCACAATTACTGCTCAGGCCACTGCAAGGGTCACTATTACTACTGGGACAAACATAGGGGACACTTACTACTGAGGACACTGTGGGGGACACTATTAAAGGGGTTGTCCCGCGCCTAAAGAGAAAATTTTTTTTTGCTCAGTCCCCCAGTACTTGTAAAGGAATACTGCTGACAGGTGTTATTAAAAAAAAAATTCCCTTACCTGAATCCCCATTCAGCAGCTTTAAAAAATCTTCTTTCCAAGATGGCTGCCACTGGTCTTCTCCCACGGTGCACTGCGGGTCTTCTCCCATGGTGCACCATGGATGTTCTTCTGCTGTCTGCGCTCCACTGCCGATTCCAGCCACCTCATGGGCTGATCGGCACCATGTGACGCGGGCGGAGCTACGCGATGACGCTGAGAACGGAGAGGAGCCAGGATGCAGCTTGTGAGCCCGGACCCTCCAGAAGAGGATTCCTCTCTGCGCAAGCGCGACTGTTGCGGCGACCAGAGGAGAAGTTTGGTCGTCGCCGTGGAGACGGGGACGCCAGCATCGGGAGGGGGTAAGTATATAACTTCTGTATGGCCAATATTTAATGCACGATGTATATTACAAAGTGCATTAATATGGCCATACAGAAGTGCATAACTGCACTTGCTTCTGCGGGACAACCCCTTTAAGATCACTTGGGATCACTATTACTACTAAGGCTACTGTGGGGTCACTATTACTATTGAGGCTACTTTGAGGGTCACTATTATTACTGAGGCCCATATAGGGAACACTATTGCTACTGAGGACACTGTGGAGGACACCATTACTACTGAGGCCAATATAGAAAACACTATTACTACTGAGGACACTGTGAGGGGTCACTATTACTACTGGGGCCAATATAGGGGACACTATGACTAATGAGGACATTGTGGGGGTCACAATTACTGCTCAGGCCACTGCAAGGGTCACTATTTCTACTGGGGCCAATAGAGGGGATACTATTACTATTAAGGCCACTGTGGGGGACACTATTACTACTGAGACCACTGTGGGGGACACTAGTAAGGCCACTTTTGGGATCACTATTACTACTGAAGCTACTGTAGGGGTCACTATTAATATTGAGGCTACTTTGGGGGTCACTATTATTACTGAGGCCAATATAGGGATCACTATAACTACTGAAATCACTGTTGGAGTCACTATTACTACTGAGGCAAACTTAGGGGACACTTACCACTGAGGACACTGTGGGGGACACCATTACTACTGAGGCCAATATAGATAACACTATTACTACTGAGGACACTGTGGGGGGTCACTATTACTACTGGGGCCAATATAGAGGACACTATTACTACTGAAGACATTGTGGGGGTCACAATTACTACTCAGACCACTCGGGGTCACTATTACTACTTAGTGCCAATATAGGGGATACTATTATTCCTAATATAGGACACTTACCACTGAGGACACTGTGGGGGACGCCATTACTACTGAGGCCAATATAGATAACACTATTACTACTGAGGTCACTATTACTACTGAGACCACTGTGAGGGTCACTTTTACTACTGAGGCCCCTGTAGGGGTCACTATTACTACTGAGGCCAATATAAGAAAAGCTATTACTACTGAGGCCACTGTAGGGGGCACTATTACTACTAATGTCACCTTCGGGGTCACTATTACTACTGAGGCTACTGTAGGGTTGAAATGCAGTAGTTTCTATTATTGATTTTAAAACATTGCATATTGCGTCTTATGTGGGGAGGGAAAATAAAGGAGGGGGAGGGGATGAGGGGGGAAAGAGACAGGGGCATTAGGAAAGTCCATAACCTTAAAGGGGTTGTCCCGTGCCGAAACGGCTTTTTTTTTTTTTCAATAGGCCCCCCCGCTCGGCGCGAGACAAACACAAGGGATGGGTTAAAAAAAAAAAAGTTTAGTACTTACCCGAATCCCCGCTCTGCGGCGACTTCTTACTTACCTTACCAAGATGGCCGCCGGGATCTTCACCCACGATGCACCGCGGGTCTTCTCCCATGGTGCACCGTGGGCTCTGTGCGGTCCATTGCCGATTCCAGCCTCCTGATTGGCCGGAATCGGCACACGTGACGGGGCGGAGCTACGCGATGACGCGTAGAAGGGGGCGGAGCCAGAACTCCGCTCGTGCCGAGACCCAAGAGAAGGGAGAAGACCCTTCTGCGCAAGCGCGTCTAATCGGGAGATTAGACGCTGAAATTAGACGGCACCATGGAGACGGGGACGCCAGCAACGGAGCAGGTAAGTGAATAACTTCTGAATGGCTCATATTTAATGCACGATGTATACTACAAAGTGCATTAATATGGCCATACAGAAGTGCTTACCCCCACTTGCTTTCTCGGGACAACCCCTTTAAATTTCAAATTTCAAAGGTACCACAAACATTTGTAATTGCATTTTGAGCGCAGTTGTCAAGGTTCTTTAATGTTAATCTTTGTTTTAGACTTCATTGTGAATAGGAGGCAACATTCAAAGAGGGCAATATCATTGACTGTCGAGACCTGTTACAACATAAGCTAAGCTCGTACACAGAGAGAGCAGCGTCAGAGATATCTACCCAGTGGAGAGGATGGGGCGGAGGAAAAGGGTGGAGAAGTGGAGAGAGGGAAGCTTGCATTGGATTAGTCAAAGCCTGCTGGCACTTTTGTTATTTGAGTCCATGCTGTCCAGTCTCTCATAAACTGGGCTAGAGTATTTTTTTGGTGAGCTATTAATTTCTCATGGATACAATTTAGGTTAACAGCATCTTGTATTTCTTCCACAGAAGGAATATTTTTAGATTTCCAGTTTCTCGCTATTAAAGTACACGCAGAATGGAAAATGTGATATATAATTACTAGAGATGAGCGAACGTACTCGTCCGAGCTTGATGCTCGTTCGAGTATTAGGGTGTTCGAGATGCTCGTTACTCGAGACGAGCACCACGCGATGTTCGAGTTACTTTCACTTTCATCTCTGAGATATTAGCGCGCTTTTCTGGCCAATAGAAAGACAGGGAAGGCCTTACAACTTCCCCCTGCGACGTTCAAGCCCTATACCACCCCCCTGCAGTGAGTGGCTGGCGAGATCAGGTGTCACCCGAGTATTTAAATCTGCCCCGCCCGCGGCTCGCCACAGATGCATTCTGACATAGATCAGGGACAGTGCTGCTGCTGCTATGGGGAGAGCGTTAGGAGTTATTTTAGGCTTGAAGAACCCCAACTGCGTCTCTGCTGGGGGTAGTAGTCCTAATTATTACGCAGCTAAGTGTTACAGCAGGCTTGCGCAAAATTCTTTCCTGGCTCTCCGTTGCCCGTTACATCACCGCCGTCATCCCGTCCACAGGGAAACAGTATACATATATACGCTGCCTACAGTATCTGTCTGCTGTCTCAGCTCAGCCTTTAAAAAAATAGAAGCAAAATACTTAAGGCCTACTAGTGGCCTTTGGACACTTGACTGCTTCTGCGCTGTGAATTCCACTAGCTCAGTCATACGCACCTACGTCTCACTACAGGCTTGCGCAAAATTCTTTCCTGGCTCTGCTGTGCCTTCCGTAAGCGAAGTCAGCCTCCAACCACAGGCCAATAAGCCGCACATTTAATTACAGCGTTCTGTTTCTGCACTACTGCTAATACACCATGCTGAGGGGTAGGGGTAGGCCTAGAGGACGTGGACGCGGGCGAGGACGCGGAGGCCCAAGTCAGGGTGTTGGCACAGGCTGAGCTCCTGATCCAGGTGTATCGCAGCCGACTGCTGCGGGATTAGGAGAGAGGCACGTTTTTGGCGTCCCCAGATTAATCTCACAATTAATGGGTCCACGCGGTAGACCTTTATTAGAAAATGAGCAGTGTGAGCAGGTCCTGTCGTGGATGGCAGAAAGTGCATCCAGCAATCTATCGACCACCCAGAGTTCCACGCCGTCCACTGCTGCAACTCTGAATCCTCTGGCTGCTGCTCCTCCTTCCTCCCAGCCTCCTCACTCCATTACAATGACACATTCTGAGGAGCAGGCAGACTCCCAGGAACTGTTCTCGGGCCCCTGCCCAGAATGGGCAGCAATGGTTCCTCTCCCACCGGAGGAGTTTGTCGTGACCAATGCCCAACCTTTGGAAAGTTCCCGGGGTTCGGGGGATGAGGCTGGGGACTTCCGGCAACTGTCTCAAGAGCTTTCAGTGGGTGAGGAGGACGACGACGATAAGACACAGTTGTCTATCACTCAGGTAGTAGTAATTGCAGTAAGTCCGAGGGAGGAGCGCACAGAGGATTCGGAGGAAGAGCAGCAGGATGATGAGGTGACTGACCCCACGTGGTTTGCTACGCCTACTGAGGACAGGTCTTCAGAGGGGGAGGCAAGTGCAGCAGCAGGGCAGGTTGGAAGAGGCAGTGCGGTGGCCAGGGGTAGAGGCAGGGCCAGACCAAATAATCCACCAACTGCTTCCCAAAGCGCCCCCTCGTGCCATGCCACCCTGCAGAGGCCGAGGTGCTCAAAGGTGTGGCAGTTTTTCACTGAGAGTGCAGACGACCGACGAACTGTGGTGTGCAAGGTTTGTCGCGCCAAGATCAGCCGTGGAGCCACCACCACCAGCATGCGCAGACATATGATAGCCAAGCACCCCACAAGGTGGGACGAAGGCCGTTCACCGCCTCCGGTTTGCACCACTGCCTCTCCCCCTGTGCCCCAACCTGCCACTGAGATCCAACCCCCCTCTCAGGACACAGGCACTACCGTCTCCCGGCCTGCACCCACACCCTCACCTCCGCTGTCCTCGGCCCCATCCAGCAATGTCTCTCAGCGCACCGTCCAGCCGTCGCTAGCGCAAGTGTTTGAGCGCAAGCGCAAGTACGCAGCCACACACCCGCACGCTCAAGCGTTAAACGTGCACATAGCCAAATTGATCAGCCTAGAGATGCTGCCGTATAGGCTTGTGGAAACAGAGGCTTTCAAAAACATGATGGCGGCGGCGGCCCCGCGCTGCTCGGTTCCCAGTCGCCACTACTTTTCCCGATGTGCCGTCCCAGCCCTGCACGACCATGTCTCCCGCAACATTGTACGCGCCCTTACCAACGCGGTTACTGCCAAGGTCCACTTAACAACGGACACGTGGACAAGCACATGTGGGCAGGGCCACTATATCTCCCTGACGGCACATTGGGTGAACTTAGTGGAGGCTGGGACCGAGTCAGAGCCTGGGACCGCTCACGTCCTACCCACCCCCAGAATTGCGGGCCCGAGCTCGGTGCTGGTATCTGTGGCGGTGTATGCTTCCTTCACTAAACCACCCTCCTCCTCCTCCTCCTACTCCTCCTCCTCCTACGCAACCTCTGTCTCGCAATCAAGATGTATCAGCAGCAGCACGTCGCCAGCAGTCGGTGTCCAAGCGTCAGCAGGCCGTGCTGAAACTACTCAGCTTAGGAGAGAAAAGGCCCACGGCCCACGAACTGCTGCAGGGTCTGACAGAGCAGACCGACCGCTGGCTTTCGCCGCTGAGCCTCCAACCGAGCACCCTCATGTCTATATCTCAGCGCGTTGAGGAGGAGGAGGAGCATGAGGAGGATGAGGAGGAGGGGGAAGAGACAGCTTGGCCCACTGCTGAGGGTACCCATGCTGCTTGCCTGTCATCCTTTCAGCGTGCATGGCCTGAGGAGGAGGAGGAGGATCCTGAAAGTTATCTTCTGAGTGAGGACAGCCATGTGTTGCGTACAGGTACCCTGGCACACATGGCTGACTTCATGTTAGGATGCCTTTCTCGTGACCCTCGCGTTACACGCATTCTGGCCACTACGGATTACTGGGTGTACACACTGCTCGACCCACGGTATAAGGAGAACCTTTTCACTCTCATACCCGAAGAGGAAAGGGGTTTGAGAGTGATGCTATACCACAGGACCCTGGCGGACAAACTGATGGTAAAATTCCCATCCGACAGCGCTAGTGGCAGAAGGCACAGTTCCGAGGGCAAGGTAGCAGGGGAGGTGCGGAGATCAGGCAGCATGTACAGCACAGGCAGGGGAACACTGTCCAAGGCCTTTGACAGCTTTATGGCTCCCCAGCAAGACTGTGTCACCGCTCCCCAGTCCAGGCTGAGTCGGCGGGAGCACTGTAAAAGGATGGTAAGGGAGTACATAGCCGATCGCACGACCGTCCTCCGTGATGCCTCTGCCCCCTACAACTACTGGGTGTCGAAGCTGGACACGTGGCCTGAACTCGCGCTGTATGCCCTGGAGGTGCTTGCTTGTCCTGCGGCTAGCGTCTTGTCAGAGAGGGTGTTTAGTGCGGCTGGGGGAATCATCACGGATAAGCGTACCCGCCTGTCAACCGACAGTGCCGACAGGCTTACAATCATAAAGATGAACAAAGCCTGGATATCCCCAGAGTTCTCTTCTCCACCAGCGGACAGCAGCGATACATAGGCTGCACCCTAAGCAATACATAGGCTGCACCCGCGGATGGAAGCATCGTTCTCTATCACCATCAAAAACGGGGACCTTTTAGCTACATCAATCTGTGTATTATATTCATCCTCCTCCTCCTGCTCCTCCTCCTGAAACCTCACCCAATAATGCCGAACGGGCAATTTTTCTTAGGCCCACTAGGCTCAGTCATATAACTTTTGTAAACAATGTTTATACGCTTCAATTCTTAATTCAATAAAGCGTTGAAACTTGCACCTGAACCAATTTTTATTTGAACTGGGCTGCCTACAGGCCTAGTTACAAATTAAGCCACATTAACCAAAGCGATTAATGGGATTCACCCGCCCTCTTGGTTGGGCATGGGCAATTTTTCTGACGTACATTAGTACTGTTGGTACACCAATTTTTTGGGGCCCTCGCCTACAGTGTAATCCAATTAATTTTTAGCCCACCTGCATTAAAGCTGACGTTACCTCAGCTGTGATGGGCACTGCAATGGGATATATTTATGTACCGCCGGTGGCTTCCTGGGACCCACCCATGCTCTCGGTCCACACAGAGTTGTAACTCCATGTGTCCACTTCTAAAGAACCCCAGTCTGACTGGGGCATGCAGTGTGATCCGAAGCCCACCTGCATTAAACCTGACGTTACCTCAGCTGTGATGGGCAATGCAATGGGATATATTTATGTACTGCCGGTGGCTTCCTGGGACCCACCCATGCTGTCGGTCCACACGGAGTTGTAACTCCATGTGTCCACGTCTAAAGAACCCCAGTCTGACTGGGGCATGCAGTGTGGGCCGAAGCCCACCTGCATTTAATCGGACGTTACCTCAGCTGTGATGGGCACTGCAATGGGATACATTTATGTACAGTCGGTGGGTTCCAGGGAGCCACCCATGCTGTGGGTGCACACGGAATTCCAATTGCGGAGTTGTACCTGCCTGTGACTATTTATAAAAAACCCCGGTCTGACTGGGGCATGCAGACACCTTGACAGAATGAATAGTGTGTGGCACATGGGTTCCCCATTGCTATGCCCACGTGTGCAGCTCCTGATGGAGGTGGCACAGGATTGGATTTCTCATTGCATCTGTACAGCATTATGGGCTATCGCCCCGCCCCTTTTAAAGAGGGTCGCTGCCTGGCCCTGCCAACCCTCTGCAGTGTGTGCCTGCGGTTCCTCCTCATGGCAGACGCACTTATAAATAGACATGAGGGTGGTGTGGCTATGAGGCCAGAGTGTGGCATGAGAGCAGCTGAAGGCTGCGCAGGGACACTTTGGTGTGCGCTGTGGACACTGGGTCATGCAGGGGGGGTAGGGCAGCATGTAACCCAGGAGAAGTGGCAGTGGAGTGTCATGCAGGCAGTGATTGTGCTTTGTTGGAGGTAGTGTGGTGCTTAGCTAAGGTATGCCTTGCTAATGAGGGTTTTTCAGAAGTAAAAATTGTTGGGAGGGGGGGGGGGCACTCTTGCCGCTATTGTGGCTTAATAGTGGGACCTGGGAACTTCAGATGCAGCCCAACATGTAGCCCCTCGCCTGCCCTATCCGTTGCTGTGTCGTTCCCATCACTTTCTTGAATTGCCCAGATTTTCACAAATGAAAACCTTAGCGAGCATCGTCGATATACAAAAATGCTCGAGTCGCCCATTGACTTCAATGGGGTTTGTTACTCAAAACGAACCCTCGAGCGTCCCGAAAAGTTTGTCTCGAGTAACGAGCACCCGAGCATTTTGGTGCTCGCTCATCTCTAATAATTACCCTATGGCTTCTAGGAATATTTCCTATATCTATAAGGAGGAGGGCTAGTTCTGGCTCAATTTTCTTCAGAGAAGGTAAGAGGTTAGATATGAATTGCGAAATCCTTCTACAAAAGCAAGTCATCTGGGGCACGACCAGAATATGTGTAGCAAGGATCCAACTCCACCGCACTTCTCCAGCAAAGGGGAGACAAATCTTTTCTCATTTGCGACAGCCTTAGAGGAGAGCAATAACACCTTGTCAGTAGTTTCTGGTACTGCTCCCAATGGGAGGCACAGGAGGTGGATTTGTGGGCCCACCTTAGGGCCTCACACCATGTCCCCGGGGAAAATTTTTCGTTTAGATCTCTTTCCTAGTTCAGGAAGTTAACCATTTTTTTAAAGTTTGAATGCCAGATAAACTAGTGTAGATAGGTTTTGATAGTTTTTTCTGTGGTGCTAGATTTACATTTAGTAGGTCGTTTAATGGGCATGGTAATGTTGCATGGAAAGTTTTACAGGCTCCTAAGAAATTGCGAATTCACAGGTACGTATAATATTCTGAGTGTGGGACTGCATATTTTGCTTGTATCTGGAGGAAAGAAAGCATGGAGTCTTTATTATACAGGTCTGAGATTTTCATAGATGCTCTATGTGGCCAGTTGCCCAGAGAGAGGTCAGGGATTAGATATTTTAGGCTGAGAAGTGGGAGAGGAATTTTTGTTGATATAGTTAGCTCCGAGTTTGGTCTAGCACCCATTGCCCCTCACCCCTGCGTAGTAGCCCTCACTGTTGGAGGGTGATGGGTGTTCTCCTGGGCCTGAACAGCGTTTGCTAGGAGATTTGCTATCCATTCAGTTATGCCTGTTAACAGTGATTCCATAGGAGCCCACGTTTTGTCTGTGTCAGTTCTGCACCAGTGTCTGCTTTGATTGATCAAAAATGCTTTATGATAATTACGGAGGTTGGGAAGACCCATACCTCCAAATTTTAGTGGTCTGTTTAGGATAGAGAATGCCACTCTAGGCTTTGCTCCTCCCCAGACAAATCTGTTCGTCTGTTGGTGGAGAGACGAGAAGGTAGAGTCAGGGATAAGGACAGGCAGAGTTCTGAAAAGGTACAATACGCGGGGGAGAATAAGCATTTTGTATAAGATAACTCTGCCCATCCAGCTAGGTTTGAACCTGGCCAAGCGGTCTAGTTCTTTTTGTATTGAGATCTCCAGTCGGGGAAAGTTTGCAGATGGAAGATCATCGACTGAAAGAGTCAACACTATTCCCAGGTAGGGTAAAGATGTCGGGCACCACTGAAATGGGAACGCAGATCTCATAAACCTCTCGTCTTTTTTTGCTAGGTGAATCCCCATCATTTGTGATTTGGTGGGATTCCCCTTATAGTAGGAGGTAGCTCCAAATTGATGCAAGGTAGAGATCACTTGTGGAAGAGAAGTCCCTGGGTTTGTTAATGTTAGAATTACGTCGTCGGCAAATAAATTAATTTTATGCTCATTTGTCCCAATAGGGATGCCTTGGATAAGTGGGTTGGATCTTATTACTTCTGCCAATGGTTCCATCAACATTGAGAATATTAGAGGGGATAGTGGGCACCCCTGGCGCGTACCGTTGGTAATTTGGAACGGTTTAGATAGTATGCCATTCGACAGGACGGATGCAGACGGAGTCGTGTAGAGAGCGGATATGGCTGAGACAATTGGTCCCGAGAGTCCAAACTTCTCCAGTGTCTGGCGCATGAAGCCCCAGTGCACCCTATTGAATGCCTTCTCTGCATCGAAGACGAGGAGCAGAGAAAGCATTCGCACAGCGCTCGTTTTAGCTATCAAATTTATCAGTCGTCTTGTTCTATCCGGAGCCTGACGCCCTCTCGTAAAGCCTACTTGGTCGTTTTTAATTAGTTGGGGTAAGATAGGAAATAGTTGGTTGGCTATAATTTTTGCGTATAGTTTAATGTCTGAGTTAAGAAGAGATATGGGTCGAAAGTTGCCTGGTATTTCAGAGGGCTTGTCTTTCCTGGGTATAGTGACTATAGTTGCTTTTAGGTTTTCTGGGGGAGCGTTGCCTTTTGACATAACGATTAAAGAAGTTGCATAAGTAAGGGAGCAAGACTGGCGTGAATGTTTTAAGGTTTTCGTTTGCGAAGCCATCTGGGCCGGGGGATTTGCCCATTTTAAGTGATCGAATGGCCTGTTCTACCTCCTGCGTTGTGATAGGGAGGTTCAGTTCTTGATTTTGTATCTGTGAGAGGCGTGGCAAGGATAAAGTCGAGAGGAATGCGTTGATTGTTTCTTCATTGGGTTAAGGGGTGTCTTTGTCGTGTTTTAGGTTATAGAGCGAATTATAGTATTTACTGAATTCGTCGGCAATTTCCTGTGGAGTATAGATTTTATGGTTTGAAGTCTGCAATATTAGGTAAGGGATTTTGGCATTTGCTCTCGCTGCTTTAACTCTATTGGCCATTAGTTTGCTTGCCTTATTGTGCGAATGGTAGTGTACCATTTTAAGTCTTTTTAGGTGATTCTCATGGTCTATTGCGAGATGCGCTTGTAATTCTGTTCTTGCTTTTTTCAGGGGTAATAAGTTTATTAAGGCGGGATCTGCCTTGTGGGTTGCAGCCAAAGTTGATACTTTAGATAGGAGATCTGTTAGTGTTGCATTACGTTGTTTTTTATAATTTGCTGTTTGCTGGATGAGAAGGCCTCTCACAAATGCTCTATGTGCGTTCCATAGTGAGGGGGGAATGGTGGATGGGAGAGAGTTAAAAGCGAAACATTCCTTAAGCATTTTTTCAGTATTAGCAATGTTGTTTTTTAGGGACATTATGTACGTGTTGTTCCTCCAAATGAAGGTACTCGAAGGCGCATGGGCCAGCTGGAGGGACAGAGTGATCGGGGCATGGTCTGACCAGGTAATGTCCCCTATTTCGCAATTCACTGTCATCGGTAGGAGCCATTTAGTTGTTAGAAACATGTCGATGCGGGAGTAAGTGTTGTGTCTATGCAAGTAAAATGTGTAGTCTCTCTCGGAGACGTGTTTACATCGCCACACATCATAAAGGTCTTTCCTTTGAAGCCAGTCGGAAAGGTGAGGGGGAGGTCTGTCGCTTCTCAATGTGGAATCCAACCTTGGATTGTGAATGATATTGAAATCCCCACACATTATAAGTTTCCCTTCAACTAGGTGGGTAATTTGTTTGAGGAAAGCATTTAAAAAGGCAAGCTGTCCGGTGTTGGGGGCATAAACATTTACTATGGTAAATTTCATATTGTTAATCTTACACACCAAGGCGGAAAATCTCCCTTTATCGTCTAGCAGCTCCCGAAGCAGCTGGAAGGCGATAGGTTTTTTATTGCAATAACAACTCCCGCCTTTTTCTTAGGGCCGTTGGCTTAAAAAAATTTGGGGAAATCCTTGTTTGATAGTCTAGTGGTGTCAGATTTTTGAAAGTGGGATTCCTGTATACAGGCTATATCAGCCTTGGACCTTTTAATTTCCCTCCAGAGAAGAGATATTTTGTATGGGCTGTTCAGGCCCTTTACATTAAGGGAGATAACCTTCACTGCCATTTGGTATAGTACAGTAGTGCTTTAGGAGAGCTAGGAGTCAACAATAGTAACGCCCTGGGTACAGTTTAGCATAGTGTAAAAGTAAACAATGGGATACCTTTGAGAAAACATAAAACATTTGAAGTGTAAATAGAAACAAACATGTAGTCCTGCAGTGGGTCATACTGCGCACATTTGGGGGAAAGTCTGCAGGGAAAGTGTGGCAAACTTGTAGTTGTCAAACAGGAATCGACGGTGTAGTCACTTTAGCTTGTGTCTATCCACTCCTGTGAATTCTTGGGAGAGGTTTTGTTCTCCCGGGTCTCTCTCCAGTCCGGTCGTGTTGAGCAAGAAATGTTCCACTTTTCCAGCAGCTCCATACCCTTTTTGGGTGTGACGATTATGTGGGTTCTTCCACTCTTTGTAATGATGACTGTCGTTGGGAAGCCCCATTTATATCTTACATCATGGTTTCGTAAGGCAGTAGTTATGGGGGGGCAAATTTTTTCCTGGCTGTTATTGTGGCTTGAGAAAGGTCAGCGAAGAGAGTAATGTTCTGGAAAGGGGCTGGTAAAGCCGGCAGCTGTCTCGAGTGGAAGAAGAAGTGGATTCGGGCAATTGTGCCTCGTGGGTAGGAGGTTGGGATATTCTGAGCTCTTGGTAGTCTATGAACTCGGTCAATGGTGAGATCTAGAGGAGAACATTGCGGGATGACCGCTTTAATCAGATCCTGCAGAAACTCAGCGAGCTTGGGAGGCGGGATCGATTCTGAGATACCTCTAAATTTAATGTTGTTTCGGCGATTTCTGTCTTCAATATCCGCCAGTTTATTTCGCAAGATTTCAACTTTGTCTTCTAAATTGTTATGTGAGTCCACCAATGAGTTGTGGGCTGATGCGAATTCTCCCATTTTACGCTCTGTATGGTCTACTCGGCCTCCCAGCTCCTCCACTGACGCGCTTATGCCAGCCAGACTGTTGGCAATATCTTTTTGTCTTGTAGTGTGTAATGCCAGCATAGCTTCTTTCATAAATAATTCAGAGGCTGCTTGATTGAGAGCTGGTATATCTTGTAGAGTCGTTTCCAACGTGAGATCAGAAGTAGAGGAGTAACGAGCTCGTTGTTTTAGCGGACTGGAGGAATTTGATTTACTGTTCTTTGTTGCTGCTATATTGGACGGCGAATGCTGTGGTCCTCTCTTGCTGTTTGTTCCAGCGTGGATAGCGGACGAAAGATCAGTGAGGTTTATGCATGGTCGGCTTGAATGGTTGTTATTAGTTATAGATGGTGATTCACTCCAGGACCTCTCAGGGTATGTTGCAGAAGTAGGATCTCGTGTGTCTGAGAGGGTATAGTCACTTTGTATTATGTTTTTTTGACCTTACGGTGAGGGATATACTTTTTGGGATTCAGCATATATATCAGTCCTAGAAGCAGACGCTGGAGTAAAAGAGGCTTTAGTTGTCTGCTTATAGTGGTTGTTAGTAATCGCCTCTGAGTTTGTGGACTGAGGGTTGGTGTGGATTATCTCTTCAAGGGGTTCTGTCGCATCCATAGGGGACTCCAAGGCAGAGCAAGAGTGCCTGTTGGAGTTTATATATGCAGTCATGGTCGGCGACCCATTGCCTGAGAGCAATCCACGCTGTTACTCAGGGTAGTATGTCCTCGTTCTGGGTTAGTAGCAGCGGCTACAGCAAATGGCCAAGTCGGGCGTTCCAGCCCATTGTCAGGATGAGCAGAGGAAGCTTTGTGCGCCACGGCCGAGCCACCGCCATCAGCTGCAGCACAGGTCCCCGTTGAAAGTCTCGTGGGGGAGCTGCATGTAGCAGGGGAAGTTGCGTCGCTGCGGTTTGAATGGGCTCTGGTATTAGTGGCCGGATACCCAGCAGGAGAGATCATGGAGGAGCTGGCCGTGTCGGCTGTAGGGGGATCTCCCGAGCTCCGGCACATGCGGCCGCCCGACGTATCTCCGGCACCCGTGGTTAGCGGTGGATCTTCCGGGGGAACAGAGGGGCAATCTGTCCCACCTAGTGGTAGTTTAGGGAGGCTTCTTCCTCCATGGCGGCTCGGGTCCTTTTCAGCAGGGCTGAGTGTGGTGTTCAGCGGCTCCTCCTCTCTCGTGGAGCGCGGGAATCCATGGCTGCCATCTTCTGTCTCCTCACCCCGGCTCCGTGTGGTATAAAAATCGGTGAGTTTCTTGGGGGGGGGGAGCTTTTTCACCCTTTTGGGCATGCTGTAGGTAAAGAGGGGGGATTCCAAAGAGAAGTGGGGGTATTTGTGGCTTTTTTCCTCGTCGCTTAGGCAGTCGCTTTGCAGGTTAGAGGAAGAGCTGTGTTAGGACATGTCCATCCACTTCTCCTCCTATTGAGGACACTTTGAGTGTCACTATTAATACTGAGGCCACTGTGGGTGACACTATTACTTCTGAGGCCAATGTAGGGAACACTGTTACTGTCACTCTGTACATGGCAGCATTCCGCAAGCCGACTTACGGTTTATTTACATGTGGTGGAAATGCGGCGGAATGTCCACTGCAGAAATTTCAATGGCAAATGATGCATATTTCCACATCTAAAAAACAGTCAATCAACCACGTACCCACAGCTGATTTGATACTATGTGGCATCCCTCACCTGCTCCGAAGGCTGCTGTCAGCCTCTTCCTTTTCCTGTCCAAGTAGCCTGGTCAGGTGCAGGGGCACTGGTCAGCTGATGCTGGTCAGGTGAAGCCACTACAGACTGCTGGGAACCAGAAGCTAGGGAGAGCTGACACTGGGAAGCCTTCAGAGGTGGTAAGGGAGAGCGCTGCATACTATGAAACCTGCTGCGAATACGTGGCTGATTTCCACTCAAAATCCATTGCTCCAGCTAGGAGAAACCACAGGGTGTTTCTCCCTGTCTATTTTGAAACAGACATGTGCTTTTTATAACGAAGGAGGTAAAATCATACTTTATAATAAGCCCTTTCCCCTGATATGTTGGCACTTTGTGATAAATAAGTTGGTTATGGGTTGCAATTTGGGCGCTCGATCTCTAAAAGGTTGGCTATTACTTTTTTCATTCCACTATTTGGAGTTACCTGGTATAACTCTGTCTGGCATCTTTTTGCTGTTTGTATGCTTTTTCTTCATATGGCACTGGAAACCTGCAGCATGTTGACGGCAAGATGAAGTCAATCAAGTATCAGGAAATCCTAAAGGAAAACATCATAAACGTCCTTCTGAGAAAGCTGAAGCTTGTGCATCATTTGACTTTCTAAGAAAATAATGATCCCAACTATAATGTGTCTGTTTGAATCCTCACTGTTCACTTATCTTCTTTGACTCTTATGAGTGCATCAGATGTTAGTGTACACCTGTGGGCAATTAGGGAGGAGTTTTAGTTCCCTCCTGACCAGAGTTCGGTGCTGGTCAATTGTTTTCAGTTCAGTCCCCTTCTGTTGTGGAGTGAGGACGTCACTAAATATGGTTTCCATGGTTCTTTCAGTGATCCTCTTAGTTAAGTTCAGAGCTTCTGTACTGAGATTTATTCTTGGAGGTTTTTGGTTTATTCTTATGTTGTTTTTTTTTTCGTCATGTGCTAGGGTTCGTGAGTGGTGCATGAACGCAGGTGGGTGCGTCCTTATCAGGGCAGGTCATCCACTAGTAGGTAGAGGTTGTCCCCCTTTAGTTCCCCTTAGGGAAATGCTGCCTCATTTGTTTACTTATCCTTGTGTCAGGGTAAAATTCTAAGTACAGCACCAATCAGGCCCATCCCACTTGCCCCGCTGCCGGCGGTAAGAAGAGACACCACACGGAGGTCTGGTATAGTTTCTCACACGGGGACATGGCTGCGCTTCCCGCTTTATTACAGATTACATGAGATCTTATACCCTTTTGTCTCATCACCAGGAATGGATGATGGGCTCATAACCATATATGGGAAGTCCGGATTTCCGGCCTGAGACAGTGAAAACAGTCGTTATCTTGATATGGCGCCTCTGGCTTATGTACAGAAAATCACGTATTCAATTAACTCCAGTGCAAAGAATCACCCACTCAATTCTAAGAAAGCGGCCAAGCATGCATTCTCCATATATGGGAAGTCCGGATTTCCGGCCTGAGACAGTGAAAATTCAGATGCATAGTTGAACATCTTGATATGGGCTTCTGGGAAAACAGCCAAGTACACGCGGCCTTGTCCGATTCTTCTTGTGTTCAAGATACATTTTGTCTTCGCCTTGCAAGGCCTCTTGGCATATCTGAAGTAAGGCGACATATAAGTTTTTCTCATTTGGAATTGAATAGAACTTGCATACAGGTATAAAAGTATAAAGAACATATGGCAATATATACATATACCCTCACAAACCCCCCTAAAAACTTATATGGAGATCAAGCACCAGACCTTGCACTCTTCCTCGGTCGTCTCTCCCTTGCGTCAGGGTTTCTCCACTGCCCGTAAGTCCCTACTCCTAAGAGGGGGGGGGGATCCCTACCTCACCTCAGAAGGAGGCCATGGATTCCCTGGGCTTATTTCCGGGCATCCATACCCTCTATCTGTACGAGTTAACACCCCGCAGGGTGTGCCCTCGCCGGAACCTAAGGTCTTCTGCACTAACCCTAGGCAAATGGGAATTCCACTGACAGTCCATCTTAGGAGACTGAGGCGGCGCAGTACTAGTACATCTCTCCATTCTTCTGGTAACGTACGTGGTTGGCATTATCGGAACTGGCTCTTCATCTTTTTCAAACAAGGGAAACGTTGGTGTCACATTATCCAGTCCCTTACGCATACTCTTTTTGATCAAAGGGATAATACACATACAGAAAATTACATACCCCACCTCTTTCTGCTAAAATCATATCCAGGGCCACTCTATTTTGGAACGCCATGGATGCAGTGGGCCCTAACTGGTCAGCTAACCCTTGCAAAGCATCTCTGGTGTAGTTTACAAACCTCTGCTGATTGTAATAGATATAATTCATCCAATCTACATTATTATTAACAGTGACAATAACAAATAAGGACTCAAAACCTGCTTTAACCTGATCTCTAGAATTAAATTTATCTGGCACCCCCCTTGGCACTCCTATTGCATCTATGTGTACATGTGGATCAAAGTTACCACCTGGAGCGTCAACTTCCCTCTTAGCACGATGCGGTGTTGGATTCTTACCCTCAGTGTAATCTTTATATTGCACATTTGCTTGTATTAATTTGTTCTGAAACAGGGGGCTAGTGTACAGTAGTCAAAGGTGTGTGTTAGAGGAATTGTACCACATTATAGCATGTAAAGGATATACAGGATCATGAGTTTTTTCAGTGCGAAGTGTGGATCCAAGTGGGCTTTCCTTCGAGCTTGACTGCAGTTGGGGTGGTGAACAACATCTGGTAAGGACCTTTAAACCGGGTTTCTCTCTCAAATCTTTTCACATAGACCCTGTCACCTGATTTTAGATTGTGACACTCATCTGTAGGACCTGGGAGAAAAGCAGAGACTGCAGAATGGATTATTGACAATTCCTTGGAGAGGCCTATGACAAAATTAACAAGAAAATCATTCCCCAAACTCGGCCACTGTGGCATGTATCGTCCTAAGAAAAAGAAAAACTAATGGAAGACACTCAATTCAAGATTTGCCCATTTCCTCCATTGCCTTTTGTATCTACTTTCCCCCTACTCCGCGGATGGTAGTGTGTGTGAAAAGTCTGAAATATACCCAAACAGACATGATGTGTTGCATTATTTCACCTGTGCAGTGTGTACCTTTGTTTGACTCAATCACTTCCGGTACCCCGTATCTGCGGATTACCTCATTCATGAGCTTCTGTGCGATTACCTGGAAATTTACTTTGGTAACAGGGTAGGTCTTTCCAACCTGAAAGGAAATCAACAACAACAAGCACATATTCATACTTCCCAACAAGTGGGAGCTGAGTGTAGCCAATTTGCAATCCCTGAAATGGGTAGAGTGGCCTCGGCAAGTGTTATGTGGCAAATTTACTTCTGCCCTGTTGCTTACGGCAAAGATCATGCAAAACTGGACAAATGATGCAGCAGCTACAGAAAACCCAGGAGCCACCCGTCCTCGTTCAAGCATCGTCATCATTACTGCTTTGAGAGGTGCGTCTTTCCGTGCGTCAGCTGGGCCATCATGGGGCACAGGGACCGTGGTAGGCAAGTGCTGTTGACTGTTCACCATATGCCGTCCCTTTTTAGTCCATTTTTCCTTTTTCTTCCTTGCTGGCTTGTAACTGTAAAGTCTTTAGCATATCAAAGTCCAAGATTTTTATCAAAGTCCAAATTTTTATCAAAGTCCAAATTCATATCAAAGTCCAAGTTCATATCAAAGTCCAAGTTCATATCAAAGTCCAAAGTTATTGTTAAATTCTTCTTTTCTTCTTTTCTTCCATGGCTTGAGGGCCGCTGCTTTTGCTGTTTGGTCTGTGATGACGTTGCCTCTCGCTTCTCTGGTGTAGGAATTGGTGTGAGCTTTCCACCTTGTCAGGTAGAAGTAGGGCCTCCATGAGACCGCTGCATCATTCTTAATTGGCTGTCCTGCTGTGGTAAAAAACTGTCTGGCCTTCCATGTTGGGCCGTAATCATGAGCTATGCCAAATGCATACCGGGAGTCAGTGTAAATGTTTGCCGTCTTACCTTCCTCAACTCTACACGCCTCAGCGAGTGCCTTTAGTTCCGCTTCTTGTACTGCGACATGCGGAGGCATTCTGCTTTTAGGACATCTTGTTGTGTAACCACTGCATATCCAGTGTGGAGTCGTCAATCACCCTGGGTACCATCTATAAAAAACAACTCAAAATATGCATTATTAACAAGGGCTTTCAGTAACTTTTTTAAAACTTAAATTTTCTTGTTGCATCACTGCTGGACAATCATGCTGGTATTCTATTTGAAAAAGATCAGAATCTTATTGCAAAAAATTAAAAAATTAAAAAATTGCTTGCAAAAAATTTAAAAATGGCTGAATTTAAAAATGGCTGACTTGCAATACCTAGATCACCTATGCCTTCTCCTCCCCCCCTTTGAACCCAGGTACGCAAATTGGAAGAAATAGTAGCCGGGTTCAAGTTAGTACAACATTGTAAAAAGATTTGATGGATGCAGATAAGGCCTGTAAAATGTTAGCACCAATACCAGAGACATGAGTTACATCGGGGAAGAATAACCTACAAAACATCTATTCATATTTGAAATGTGATATCCTTTAAGTGAATTCATTATTAGTCTGTTCCTGCCTGCAATGTCTTATCAAATTTGAGAGAGAAAAAAAAACAAAACAAAACAAAAACTTTTACTAGCTGCTCAAGATCCTCACCCCCTCCCTTGTCGAGAAGAGGGATGAAACATTACGTACTATTACATCATCTAGCTCCACCCCTTCGATATTGGCTCCTTGCGTCTTTTTTCACAGCTCATTTCAGCTTAAGAGTCTACACGTCCACATCTCAACCAAGCAAAGTCCCATGCATGGGGGGAACTTTTATCCCCAGTCATTACCTGCATCACACACTCACCACAGCCCGAACACGGGTCACTAACTCTCATCCATCCATTCTCTCAAGTCTGCTCCGTCACCTTTGAAGGTGTACCAGTCCATACAGACGCACAGACAAAAAAAGTCTGACAAACATACATACATCAGTTGAAAAACATTGAGGTGAGTGCTATAATGTTATAAAGTACATGATTCTATTGAGATGAGATTGTGAATGAGTGCTATTTTTGACAAATTATGTGAAAAAAAGTTTGCTGAGTGACTGAGACATTCTATATTTCTTATCTACTGAAGCTATTATATGCTGTATTAAACGCTGAAGTATTTTAGAATGCGTGGGTATTTTTCAGCCCCCCTTGTCTTTCTTTCTCTGTATTTGACCCTGAACAAAAAGTGAAGTATGAAAGCCCCCACCTTTTCAAAACATCTCTTATCTCTCTACGAATATGAAACACAGACTGAATTGTTTTAGCTTAACTATTCCCTGCATTTGAACTCATAATTAACACATATGCTGGGACCTTGCAACATTCATTTTCAACCCCTGTATAAGTAAGAATATACCTTAGAAATTGCTATATTTCCTGCCTACTAAGACAGTATAATTAATTAAATTCATTTCAAGCCTCCATTCCATTTAAGCAAGCAGAGATATTATCCAGGGTTATTATTGCATTCTTTCTCTGCTTTGTTATCGCTTGACCTTGAAAACTAAACACAAGCTCTAGCTTTACATAAACAAGCCTTCTCATCTAAAAGCAAGCTCAGTTAACTATTTGCACATACAGTATATACATATATACACACATATATATATCTATTATCTATCTTGTATTATACACCTTTTCTTCTTTCTCTCTGCCAACAAATCACATGCATTGTAACTTTCTTCTCGACTTTGCTTGTTCCCCTTATTTCTCTCCCCTACCTTACTGCCAATATAACCTTCAATAGACACTCTCCTGAGGCCCTCTTGATCACTTACTGTACTTTTCAACATTTCACTTACGGATACTTTCTTAAACAAATAATGTGTACATACAACTTTCTCTGACTGTCTCTCTCTCTCCTCCTCCTCCAGCACTTTCTAGCAAACCTTGATCTTCCAAGGCATCTCTCGATCCTAAAAACCTCCTCCCAGACACCATTTTTGTAATCTACCGTGCGGGTCGATGTCACACATTTTCATAAGTTTTCTTACATTTTACAGATTGGAACTCTCCTCCACCAATTTATCCGCACGGCGGCAGCCCTTGAGGGGCTCTATCTTCTTTAATAAGATCTTACGCATATTATAACAACAACAACAATAATAATAACACGCTCCATAGAATGCATCCCTCTTAATTTTCAAATTGTCAGCCCCTTATATACCGGCAAAACAACCGAGGGTCCCTTCTCCTATAGAACCAGCCTCACAGAATGCATCTCTCTGAAATCAAATCGGTAGCCCCATATATAAGGCAAAACAACCGAGAGTCCCTTCTCCTATGAAGCCTGTCTCACAAAATGCATCCCTCTTAATTTTCAAATTGTTAACCCCTTATATACTGGAAAAACAACCGAGGGTCCCTTCTCTTGTGAGACTAAATGAAAAGAAAGAGAAAAAAAAATTCTGCAGATACAACAAACAACCTTCACTATTGCTAAAACGCTACGGACTTCAAAGTACAAATAGACTACAGACTAGTTTCTGGGTGAGCGATTGGTGCGCATATCACGGTCAGTGGTCCATGACGGCAAACCCGGAGCCCACACGAGTTACCGTGTAGAACTCTTAACCCAACCCGTCCGGTCACAAACCACAGATAGTCAGTCCCACTGCAAGACTCTCAGCGTAAAACACAACATAAATATATGCTGGTCTTACCTGGAGTTCTGTGAGTTGATCAGGCTCGGTTTGCAGCAGGACGGTTTCTCCGTGGCGTGGATCCGGGTGGAATGCGTTGTAAGCTCCGGTGTTTTACCGCCCCACGTTCGGGCGCCAAATTGTCAGGGTAAAATTCTAAGTACAGCACCAATCAGGCCCATCCCACTTGCCCCGCTGCCGGCGGTAAGAAGAGACACCACACGGAGGTCTGGTATAGTTTCTCACACGGGGACATGGCTGCGCTTCCCGCTTTATTACAGATTACATGAGATCTTATACCCTTTTGTCTCATCACCAGGAATGGGTGATGGGCTCATAACCATATATGGGAAGTCCGGATTTCCGGCCTGAGACAGTGAAAACAGTCGTTATCTTGATATGGTGCCTCTGGCTTATGTACAGAAAATCACGTATTCAATTAACTCCAGTGCAAAGAATCACCCACTCAATTCTAAGAAAGCGGCCAAGCATGCATTCTCCATATTTGGGAAGTCCGGATTTCCGGCCTGAGACAGTGAAAATTCAGATGCATAGTTGAACATCTTGATATGGGCTTCTGGGAAAACAGCCAAGTACACGCGGCCTTGTCCGATTCTTCTTGTCTTCAAGATACATTTTGTCTTCGCCTTGCAAGGCCTCTTGGCATATCTGATGTAAGGCGACATATAAGTTTTTTTCATTTGGAATTGAATAGAACTTGCATACAGGTATAAAAGTATAAAGAACATATGGCAATATATACATATACCCTCACACTTGTACTGCAGGGACTTCCTGGCAGTGTGGAGTGAACACTGCCAGAGACTTTATAGTGCACACACAAAGCAGACATGACAGATCACTCAAATTCCTCCAAGGCTTGGTCTCAGAAAAAGCCCTGCAAGATTTTGGAGTGGCCATGACAGTCACCCAACTATACTATATGTGAAAAGTGTATTTTACTATATATTAACTGGTCTATGTGAACTACCAACAGACATCTCAGTTTTGGCATCAAAATGTATGACTATAATAACTGTATTGTTTGAAATTATGACCAGTTCTTTTTTTCATGTCTTTTTTCTACTGACCTTAAGGATAACAGCCCATAGGTATTGCAGATAATGTATTCATCTATTTCTATAATGTGGTACAACAGTCTGCTTATTACTTTTATGAAATCTACCAACAAACACCATATCTCTCTCCCGTTTAAAATATTTAAGTATGTACTTTACGACAGCAAATTTGTTTCCTTTAAATTTTGCTTGAGGATATTTGTGGATTTAAAGTTTAGAATCACTATATGAATCATATTTATTACTATATGTTTTCTTTGTTTGCTCACTTGTATGCCTTAAATATAAACTTTCAAGGTGTAATGAATCAGCTGATACTCGCCTCTCCCTGTTTGTTCTCCACCACTGCCATTGGTCTCTGCTGCATTTGTTTACAGGCTGCCTGTGATGTCCTGTAAACCTGCTGCTGCAGCCAATCATAGTGCTCAGCAATTGTTGCTAAGCCCTGTCATTGGCTGCAGCAGCTTGTTTGTAGATGAGTCAGACTGACTGTGACCTCTAAAGGGGATATCACCAGGAAGACCAGAGCCGGCAGCAGGGGACAAGTAGGGAGCTGACTTGTTACTTTACAGCATGGGGGACCTGGAAAGAGGCCTTAACATAACTTTGACAACCCCTTTAACTTTAGAAGATAGAGTTCAGGTGACTGAATACTAAAAATTCTGAAATTTTGTAATACACAGTCACAAGTCAATCCCTAGTGCTTTAATAGTGCTCATTGACTTCTATGTGTAGAGGTCAATGTGCAGGGAGGAGTAAGAGATAAGCTGTGATCACCACCTATTGTGAATGGTGGATCCTGTTATCTATATATAGGTGTTATCTTTCATTGCATTCCCGCTTGAGAAGGTAATGAGATAACTGCTGAAATTATTTTCTATATATAACAGGGACGTATCAGATTATTATTAGGCTTAGTGGTTAGGGCTCTTTCACATGAACGTCGTTTTAACGCTCAGATAGCCACACTAAACTATGCTAAAACAGGGCTATCCGAGCGTTACATCGGGTGAATGAATAGCAGCTGCTATTAGCAAGTATGCCGCTCCCTCTCCCCTTGCTAGCCAGCTACCATAGGAGTCTATCAGAGCTGCCAGTGCTGTGCCATTTTTTGATGCACGTTTTTTCGGTGCGTCAAAAAAAATGTTTATCTGAAAGAACTAGAGATGAGCGAACGTATTCGTCCGAGCTTGATACTCGTTCGAGTATTAGCGTGTTCGAGATGCTCGTTACTCGTGACGAGGACCACGCGATGTTCGAGTTACTTTCACTTTCATCTCTGAGACGTTAGCGAGCTTTTCTGGCCAATAGAAAGACAGGGAAGGCATTACAACTTCCCCCTGCGACGGTCAAGCCCTATACCACCCCCCTGCAGTGAGTGGCTGGCGAGATCAGGTGTCACCCGAGTATATAAATCAGCCCCTCCCGCGGCTCGCCACAGATTTATTCTGACAGAGATCAGGGACAGTGCTGCTGGTGCCAAAGCTGCTATAGGGAGAGCGTTAGGAGTATTTTAGGCTTCAAGAACCCCAACGGTCCTTCTTAGGGCCACATCTAACCGTGTGCAGTAGTGTGGAGGCTGCTTTTTGCAGTGTTGCACATTTTTTTTTTTTGTATATCGGCCGTGCAGAGCATTGCGCCCTGCAGTAATTATACATAGTCCAGGGCCAGTAGTGGTGGTGAGGCAGGGACAGAAGACATATATTTATTTAATATAGGCAGTGGGCCTTTCCAAAAACATTTGGGAAAAAAAATCTATTTGGGCTGCCTGTGACTGTCCTCAGTGTACTGGGTCTGTGCTGGGTGTAGTTGTCCTCCTAATTCATATGCAGCCAGCTAAGTGTTACAGCAGACTTGCGCAAAATTATTTCCTGGCTCTGTGTTGGCTGTTACATCACCGCTGTATTCCAGTCCACAGTGCAACAGTCTGCAGTTATTTTACATACTCCAGGGCCAGTAGTGGTGAGGCAGGGACAGAAGACATATATTTATTGAATATAGGCAGTGGGCCTTTCCAAAAACATTGGGGAAAAAAAATCTATTTGGGCTGCCTGTGACTGTCCTCAGTGTACTGGGTCTGCGCTGTGTGTAGTTGTCCTCCTGATTCATACGCAGCCAGCTAAGTGTTACAGCAGGCTTGCGTAAAATTATTTCCTGGCTCTGCTGTGCGTTCCGTAAGCGAAGTCAGCCTCCAACCACAGGCCAATAAGTGGCACATTTAATTACAGCGTTCTGTTTCTGCACTACTGGTAATACACCATGCTGAAGGGTAGGGGTAGGCCTAGAGGACGTGGACGCGGGCAAGGACGCAGAGGCCCAAGTCAGGGTGTGGGCACAGGCCGAGCCAGTGCGGTGGCCAGGGGTAGAGGCAGGGCCAGAACGAATAATCCACCAACTGTTTCCCAAAGCGCCCCCTCGCGCCATGCCACCCTAGAGAGGTCAAGGTGCTCTACGGTGTGGCAGTTTTTCACAGAGACGCCTGACGACCGACGAACAGTGCTGTGCAACCTTTGTCGCGCCAAGATCAACTGGGGAGCCACCACCACCAGCATGCGCAGGCATATGATGGCCAAGCACCCCACAAGGTGGGACGAAGGCCGTTCACCGCCTCCGGTTTGCACCACTGCCACTCCCCCTGTGCCCCAACCTGCCACTGAGATCCAACCCCCCTCTGAGGACAAAGGCACTACCGTCTCCTGGCCTGCACCCACACCCTCACCTCCTCTGTCCTCGGCCCCATCCAGCAATGTCTCTCAGCGCAGCATCCAGACGTCGCTAGCGTCACTGTTTGAGCGCAAGCGCAAGAACGCCGCCACGCACCCGCACGCTCAAGCGTTAAACGTGCACATTGCCAAATTGATCAGCCTGGAGATGCTGCCGTATAGGCTTGTGGAAACGGAGGCTTTCAAAAGCATGATGGCGGCGGCGGCCCCGCGCTACTCGGTTCCCAGTTGCCAATACTTTTCCACGTCCACGACCACGTCTCCTGCAACATTGTACGCGCCCTCACCAACGCGGTTACTGCCAAGGTCCACTTAACAACGGACACGTGGACAAGCACAGGCGGGCAGGGCCATTATATCTCCCTGACGGCACATTGGTTGAATTTAGTGGAGGCTGGGACCGAGTCAGAGCCTGGACCGCTCACGTCCTACCCACCCCCAGAATTGCGGGCCCCAGCTCGGTGCTGGTCTCTGCGGCGGTGTATGCTTCCTCCACTAAACCACCCTCCTCCTCCTCCAACGCAACCTCTGTCTCGCAATCAAGATGTGTCAGCAGCAGCACGTCGCCAGCAGTCGGTGTCGCGCGGCGTGGCAGCACAGCGGTGGCCAAGCGTCAGCAGGCCGTGCTGAAACTACTCAACTTAGGAGAGAAGAGGCCCACGAACTGCTGCAGGGTCTGACAGAGCAGACCGACCGCTGGCTTGCGCTGCTGAGCCTCCAACCGGGCATGGTCGTGTGTGACAACGGCCGTAACCTGGTGGCGGCTCTGCAGCTTGGCAGCCTCACGCACGTGTCATGCCTGGCCCATGTCTTTAATTTGGTGCTTCAGCACTTTCTGAAAAGCTACCCACACTTTTCATACCTGCTCGGAAAGGTGCGCCGGGTCAGCGCACATTTCCGCAACTCCAAGACGGACGCTGCCACCCTGCGGACCCTGCAACATTGGTTTAATCTGCCAGTGCACCGACTGCTGTGCGACGTGCCCACACGGTGGAACTCTACGCTCCACATGTTGGCCAGGCTCTATGAGCAGCGTAGAGCTATAGTGGAATACCAACTCCAACATGGGCGGCGTAGTGGGAGTCAGCCTCCTCAATTCTTTACAGAAGAGTGGGCCTGGTTGGCAGACATCTGCCAGGTCCTTGGAAACTTTGAGGAGTCTACCGAGATGGTGAGCGGGAATGCTGCAATCATTAGCGTCACCATTCCTCTGCTATGCCTCTTGAGAAGTTCCCTGCAAAGCATAAAGGCAGACGCTTTGCACTCTGAAACGGAGGCGTGGGAAGACAGTATGTCGCTGGATAGTCAGAGCACCCTCATGTCTACATCTCAGCGCGTTGAGGAGGAGGAGGGGGAGGAGCATGAGGAAGAGGGGGAAGAGACAGCTTGGCCCACTGCTGAGGGTACACATGCTGCTTGCCTGTCATCCTTTCAGCGTGTCTGGCCGGAGGAGGAGGAGGAGGAGGATCCTGAAAGTGATCTTCCTAGTGAGGACAGCCATGTGTTGTTGATGCCTTTCTCGTGACCCTTGCGTTACACGCATTCTGGCCACTATGGATTACTGGGTGTACACACTGCTCGACACACTGTATAAGGAGAACCTTTCCACTCTCATTCCCAAAGAGGAAAGGGGTTCGAGAATAATGCTATACCACAGGGCGCTGGTGGACAAACTGATGGTAAACTTCCCATCCTACAGTGCTAGTGGCAGAAGGCGCAGTTCCGAGGGCCAGGTAGCAGGGGAGGCGCAGAGATCAGGCAGCATGTACAGCGCAGGCAGGAGAACATTCTCCAAGGCCTTTGCCAGCTTTATGGCTCCCCAGCAAGACTGTGTCACCGCTCCACAGTCAAGGCTGAGTTGGCGGGAGCACTGTAAAAGGATGGTGAGGGAGTACGTAGCCGATCGAACGACCGTCCTCCGTGACGCCTCTGCCCCCTACAACTACTGGGTGTCGAAGCTGGACACGTGGCCTGAACTCGCGCTGTATGCCCTGGAGGTGCTTGCTTGTCCTGCGGCTAGCGTCTTGTCAGAGAGGGTGTTTAGTGCGGCTGGGGGAATCATCACGGATAAGCGTACCTGCCTGTCAACCGACAGTGCCGACAGGCTTACACTCATCAAGATGAACAAAGCCTGGATTTCCCCAGACTTCTCTTCTTCACCAGCGGACAGCAGCGATACCTAAGCAATACGTAGGCTGCACCCGCGGATGGAAGCATTGTTCTCTATCACCATCAAAAACGTGGAGCCACCCATGCTGTCGGTCCACACGGAGTTGTAACTACATGTGTCCACTTCTAAAGAACCCCAGTCTGACTGGGGCATGCAGTGTGGGCCGAAGCCCACCTGCATTAAACATGACATTACCTCAGCTGTGATGGGCAATGCTATGGGATATATTTATGTGCCGTCGGTGGCTTCCTGGCACCCACCCATGCTGTCGGTCCACAGGGACTTCACAATGAGGAGTTGTACCTGCCTGTGTCTATGAATTAAAAAGCCCGGTCAGGTTGGGGCATGCAGTGTGGGCCGAAGCCCACCTGCATTTAATCGGACGTTACCTCAGCTGTGATGGGCACTGCAATGGGATACATTTATGTACAGCCGGTGGGTTCCAGGGAGCCACCCATGCTGCGGGTGCACACGGAATTCCCATTGCGGAGTTGTACCTGCCTGTGACTATTTATAAAAAACCGCGGTCTGACTGGGGCATGCAGACACCTTGACAGAATGAATAGTGTGTGGCACATAGGTTCCCCATTGCTATGCCCACGTGTGCAGCTCCTGATGGCGGTGGCACAGGATTATATTTCTCATTGCTTCTGTACAGCATTGTGGGCTATCGCCCCGCCCCTTTTAAAGAGGCAGTGTGTGCCTGCGGTTCCTCCTCATGGCAGACGCACTTATAAATAGACATGAGTGTGGTGTGGCATGAGGGCAGCTGAAGGCTGCGCAGGGACAATTTGGTGTGCGCTGTGGACACTGGGTCGTGCGCGGGGGGGTTGGGCAGCATGTAACCCAGGAGAAGTGGCAGCGGAGTGTCATGCAGGCAGTGATTGTGCTTTGTTGGAGGTAGTGTGGTGCTTAGCTAAGGTATGCATTGCTAATGAGGGCTTTTCAGAAGTAAAAGTTGTTGGGGGGGGCCCACTCTTGCCGCTATTGTGGCTTAATAGTGGGACCTGGGAACTTCAGATGCAGCCCAACATGTAGCCCCTCGCCTGCCCTATCCATTGCTGTGTCGTTCCCATCACTTTCTTGAATTGCCCAGATTTTCACAGATGAAAACCTTAGCGGAGCATAGGTCCCATACAAAAATGCTCGGGTCACCCATTGACTTCAATGGGGTTCGTTACTCAAAACGAACCCTCGAGCATCGCGGGATGTTCGACTGGAGTAACGAGCACCCGAGCATTTTGGTGCTCGCTCATCTCTACTAGTTTCACATGTGCTGCGAGAAAATTGCGGCAAAATTACATCTTTGTTTCTGTGATTTTTGAGTGACAGCTTGTTTTTCGTGTGGGTCGTGTGGGGCCCAACCGCCCCACACGACCCAGCGTCTGCTGCACACACAAAAGTGTCACTGCGCTCCCTTCAGCTGCCCCCATGCCACACGCTCACTTCATAGCCACACCACCCTCATGTCAATTTATAATTGCCTCTGTGATGAGGAGGAACCGGAGGCACACACTGAAGAGGGTTGGCAGGGCCAGGTAGCGACCCTCTTTAATAGGGGCGGGGCGATAGCCCACAATGCAGTTGAGAATCACTGACAAATCGACGTTCAACCTTCATTCCAATCCTGTGCCACCTCCGTCAGTAGCTGCAAATGTCGCCAAGAGTTACGTAGCGATGGGGAATCCATGTGCCCACACAGTGTTCATTCTGTCTAGGTGTCAGGTCGCTCAATCGACACTGCAAGGGGAAAGCCATCTGCACTATGCCCCCTTTCCAAGTCACTCAGTGTCTTAGTGGCAGACAGGTAAAGCACCACGATGGGAACTAAATGTGCGCCCACAGCAGGGGTGGCTCCAAGGAAGCCACCGACGGTACCAAAAAAAATACCATTGCAGTGCCTCCCTTAAAGCTGAGGTAACGCGAGAAGAAAGGAAGGTTGGCTTCGGGCCACACTGCAAGCCCTAGTCACGCAGGCTGAGTTATTTTCATAGTCACCGGTAGGTAGAACTCCGCTATGGGAAGTCTGTGTGCACCCACAGCAGGGGTGGGTCCCAGGAAGCCACCGATGGTACATAAATAAATCCCATTGCAGTACCCCTCATAGCTGATGGCACGTCAGAAGAAATGCAGGTTGGCTTTGTCCCAGTCAGTCTGGGTAATTAATATTTGTCACAGATAGGACGAACTCCCCTATGGTATGTCTGCGTGCACTCAAAAGGATGGGTGGCTCCCTGGAACCCACCGACGGTACATAAATATATCCCATTGCAGTGCCTCCCTTAGAGCTGATGGAATGCGAGAAGAAATGCCGGTTGGCTTCGGCTCACAATGCAAGCCCTAGTCAGGCTGCGCAGAGGCTAGTATTAGCAGCATTTCAGTAGTAGCAGAATAGACAGGCCCCAGTAACAATTCCGTGGCAGCAGTATAGGGAGAGCCTAGTATTAGTAACATTTCAGTGGTAGCAGTATAGAGAGGCCCCAGTAAAATATCACTGGCAGCAGTATAGAGGGAGCACAGTATTAGTTCCATTTCAGTAGTAGCAGAATAGACAGGGCCCTGTAACAATTCCGTGGCAGCAGTATGGCCAAAGGCCTGTAGTAGTAACATTTCAGTAGTAGTAGCAGTCAAGACAGGCCCCAGTAACAATTCCGAAGCAGCAGTATAGGGGGAGCACAGTATGAGTTCCATTTCAGTAGAAGTAGCAGTCTAGACAGGCCCCAGTAATATACCACTAGCAGCAGTATAGGGGGAGCACAGTATTAGTTCCATTTCAGTAATAGTAGCAGTCAAGACAGGCCCCAGTAACATATCACTAGCAGCAGTATAGGGGGAGCACAATCTTAGTTCCATTTCAGTAATAGTAGCAGTCAAGACAGGCCCCAGTAACAATTCCAAAGCAGCAGTATAGGGGGAGCATAGAATTAGTTCTATTTCAGTAGTAGTAGCAGTCTAGACAGGCCCCAATAACATATCACTAGCAGCAGTATAGGGGGAGCACAGTATTTGTTCCATTTCAGTAGTAGTAGCAGTCTAGACAGGCCCCAGTAACATATCACTAGCAGCAGTATAGGGGGAGCACAGTATTAGTTCCATTTCAGTAGTAGTAGCAGTCAAGACAGGCCACAGTAACCTCCCCGTTGCAGCAGTTTAGGGAGATAACACTTTTCACATTTCAGTAGTTGCAGTATAGACAAAGCCCCAGTTACATTTATGTAGCACAAGTGTAGGCCAACCCCACACACCTTGCTGTACCATGAGTGCAGGCGAAGCCCATAAAAATTACTAGGATTACACTGTAGGCGAGGGCCCAAAAAAATTGGTGTACCAACAGTACTAATGTACCTCAGAAAAATTGCCCATGCCCAACCAAGAAGGCAGGTGAAATCCATTAATCGCTTTGGTTACTGTGGCTTAATTTGTAACTAGGCCTGGAGGCAGCCCAGTTAAAATAAAAATTGGTTCAGGTGCAAGTTTCAACGCTTTAATGAGAATTGAAACGTATAAACATTGTTTACAAAAGTAATATGACTGAGCCTTGTGGGCCTAAGAACAATTGCCCGTTCGGCGTGATTACGTGAGGTTTCAGGAGGAGGAGCAGGAGGAGGAGGATGAATATAATACACAGATTGATAAAGCTAAAAGGTCCCCGTTTTTTATGGTGATAGAGAACGATGCTTCCATCCGCGGGTGCAGCCTACGTATTGTTTAGGTACCGCTGCTGTCTGCTGGTGGAGAAGAGAAGTCCTGGGAAATCCAGGCTTTGTTCATCTTTATGAGTGTAAGATTGTCGGCACTGTCGGTTGACAGGCGGGGACGCTTATCCGTGATGATTCCCCCAGCCGCACTAAACACCTTCTCTGACAAGACGCTAGCCGCAGGGCAAGCAAGCACCTCCAGGGCATACAGCGCGAGTTCAGGCCACGTGTCCAGCTTCGACACCCAGTTGTTGTACGGAGCAGAGGCGTCACGGAGGACGGTCGTGCGATCGGCTACGTACTCCCTCACCATCCTTTTACAGTGCTCCCGCCGACTCAGCCTTAACTGGGGAGCAGTGACACAGTCTTGCTGGGGAGCCATAAAGCAGGCAAAGGCCTTGGAGAGTGTTCCCCTGCCTGCGCTGTACATGCTGCCTGATCTCCGCGCCTCCCCTGCTACCTGGCCCTCGAAACTGCGCCTTCTGCCACTAGCGCTGTCAGATGGGAATTTTACCATCAGTTTGTCCACCAGGGTCCTGTGGTATATCATCACTCTCAAACCCCTTTCCTCTTCAGGTATGAGAGTGGAAAGGTTTTCCTTATACTGTGGGTCGAGCAGTGTGTATACCCAGTAATCAGTAGTGGCCAGAATGCGTGTAACGCGAGGGTCACGAGAAAGGCATCCTAACATGAAGTCAGCCATGTTTGCCAGGGTACCTTACGCAACACATGGCTGTCCTCACTAGGAAGATCACTTTCAGGATCCTCCTCCTCCTCCTCAGGCCATACACGCTGAAAGGATGACAGGCAAGCAGCATGGGTACCCTCAGCAGTGGACCCGGCTGTCTCTTCCCCCTGCTCCTCCTCAGGCTCCTCCCCTCCACCTCCTCTTCCTCCTCCTCAACGCGCTGAGATATAGACATGAGGGTGCTCTGACTATCCAGCGACATACTGTCTTCCCCCGCCTCCGTTTCCGAGCGCAAAGCGTCTGCCTTTATGCTTTGCAGGGAACTTCTCAAGAGGCATAGCAGAGGAATGGTGATGCTAATTATTGCAGCATTGCCGCTCACCATCTGGGTAGACTCCTCAAAGTTTCCAAGTACCTGGCAGATGTCAGCCCACCAGGCCCACTCTTCTGTAAAGAATTGAGGAGGCTGACTCCCAATACGCCGCCCATGTTGGAGTTGGTATTCCACTATAGCTCTACGCTGCTCATAGAGCCTGGCCAACATGTGGAGCGTAGAGTTCCACCATGTGGGCACGTCGCACAGCAGTCGGTGCACTGGCAGATTAAACCGATGTTACAGGGTCCGCAGGGTGGCAGCGTTCGTGTTGGACTTGCGGAAATGTGCGCTGACCTGGCGCACCTTTCCGAGCAGGTCTGACAAGTGTGGGTAGCTTTTCAGAAAGCACTGAACCACCAAATTAAAGACCTGGGCCAGGCATGGCACGTGCGTGAGGCTGCCGAGCTACAGAGCCGCCACCAGGTTACGGCCGTTGTCACACACGACCATGCCCGGTTGGAGGCTCAGCGGCGCAAGCCAGCGGTCGGTCTGCTCTGTCAGACCCTGCAGCAGTTCGTGGGCCGTGTGCCTCTTCTCTCCTAAGCTGAGTAGTTTCAGCACGGCCTGCTGACGCTTGGCCACCGCTGTGCTGCCACGCCGCGCGACACCGACTGCTGGCGACGTGCTGCTGCTGCTGACACATCTTGATTGCGAGACAGAGGTTGCGTAGGAGGAGGAGGGTGGTTTAGTGGAGGAAGCATACACCGCCGCAGATACCAGCACCGAGCTGGGGCCCGCAATTCTGGGGGTGGGTAGGACGTGAGCGGTCCCAGGCTCTGACTCGGTCCCAGCCTCCACTCAATTCACACAATGTGCCGTCAGGGAGATATAGTGGCGCGTACAATGTTGCAGGAGACATGGTCGTGCAGGGCTGGGATGGCACATCGGGAAAAGTAGTGGCGACTGGAAACCAAGTAGCGCAGGGCCGCCGCCGCCATCATGTTTTTGAAAGCCTCCGTTTCCACAAGCCTATACGGCAGCATCTCCAGGCTGATCAATTTGGCTATGTGCACGTTTAACGCTTGAGCGTGCGGGTGCATGGCGGCGTACTTGCGCTTGCGCTCAAACAGTTGCGCTAGCGACGGCTGGACGCTGCGCTGAGAGACATTGCTGGATGGGCCGAGGACAGCGGCGGTGAGGGTGTGAGTGCAGGCTGGGAGACGGTCGTGCCTGTGTCCTGAGAGGGGGGTTGGATCTCAGTGGCAGGTTGGGGCACAGGGGGAGAGGCAGTGGTGCAAACCGGAGGCGGTGAACGGCCTTCGTCCCACCTTGTGGGGTGCTTTGCCATCATATGCCTGTGAATGCTGGTGGTGGTTAGGCTGGTGGTGGTGGCTCCCCGGCTGAAGACCTGTCCTCAGTAGGCTTAGCAAACCAGGTGGGGTCAGTCACTTTATCGTCCATCTGCTCTTCCTCCGAATCCTCTGTGCGCTCCTCCCTCAGACTTACTGCCCTTACTGCTACCTCACTGATAGACAACTGTGTCTCATTGTCATCGTCCTCCTCTCCCACTGAAAGCTCTTGAGACAGTTGCCGGAAGTCCCCAGTCTCCTCACCCGGATCCCGGGAACTTTCCAAAGGTTGGGCATCGGTCACGACAAACTCCTCTGGTGGGAGAGGAACCATTTTTTCCCACTCAAGGCAGAGACCCGAGAACAGTTCCTGGGAGCCTGCCTGCTCTTCTGAATGTGTCATTTGCTTGGAGGGAGGAGGCTGGGAGAAGGGAGGAGCAGCAGCCAGAGGATTCAGGGATGCAGCAGTGGATGGCGAAGAAGACTGGGTGGTGACGAGGATAGTTTGCTGGATTCACTTTCTGCCATCCACGACAGGACCTGCTCACACTGCTCAGTTTCTAATAAAGGTCTACCGCGTGGACCCAATAATTGTGAGATGAATCTGGGGACCCCAGAAACTTGCCTCTCTCCTAATCCCGCAACAGTCGGCTGCGATACACCTGAACCAGGAGCTCGGCCTGTGCCCACACCCTGACTTGGGCCTCCGCGTCCTCGCCCGCGTCCACGTCCTCTAGGCCTACCCCTACCCCTCAGCATGGTGTATTACGAGATTAGCAGAAACAGAACGCTGTAATTAAATGTGCCGCTTATTGGCCTGTGGTTGGAGGCTGACTTCGCTTACGGAACGCACAGCAGAGCCAGGAAACAATTATGCGCAAGCCTGTAGTCAGACCTAGGTGCGTATGACTGAGCTACTGGAATTCACAGCGCAGAACCAGTCAAGTGGCCAAAGGCCAGTGGTAGGCCTTAAGTATTTTGCTTAAATTTTTTAAAATGGTGAGGTGAAAAACCAGACAGACACCGTATGCAGCGTATATATGTATACTCTTTCCCTGTGGCGGGATGACGGCAATCATGTAACGCACACAGCAGAGCCAGGAAACAATTATGCGCAAGCCTGCTGTAACGCTTAGCTGGGTAATAATGAGCGACTACTACCCCCAGCAGACACACAGTAAACTGTAGACGGTCACAGGCTTAGCTGGGTAATAATGAGCGACTACTACCCCCAGCAGACACGCAGTAAACTGAAGACGGTCACAGGCAGCCCAAATATAGTATTTTTTTTCCAATTTTTGGGAAAAAGCCCACTGCTTATATAGCCTGTATATGGATTTCTCTGTTGGAGGATGACTGTGGTTATTGAAAGCACAGTGCAGCCAGAAAAAATTATGCGCAAGGCTGGGTATTAATGAGCGACTACTACCCCCAGCAGACACGCAGTAAACTGTAGATGGTCACAGGCTTAGCTGGGTAATAATGAGCGACTACTACCCCCAGCACACACGCAGTAAACTGAACACGGTCACAGGCAGCCCAAAGATTTTTTTTTCAAATTTTTTTTGAAAAAGCCCACTGCCTATATAGCCAGTATATCTCTTTCCCTGGACCACTGTCCCTGCCTCACCAGTACTACCCCTATACTCAGTAAAATGACTGCAGACTGAGGACACTATGGTCTGCACGCCCGATATACAAAAAAAATGCGCAAAACTGCTAAAAGCAGCCTCAACAGTTCTGCACACGGTCAGATGTGGCCCTAAGAAGGACCGTTGGGGTTCTTGAAGACGAAGATAACAGCCTAACACTCTCCCTATAGCAGCTACAGCAGGACGGCACTTTCCTTAATGTCTCTCAGCGTGCATCTGTGGCGAGCCGGGGCCGGCCCCAGTTTATATACTCGGGTGTCACCTGATCTCCCCAGTCACTCACTGCAGGGGGGTGGGATAGGGCTGGAACTTCACAGGAGGGAGTTTTAATGCCTTCCCTGTGTTTCTATTGGCCAGAAAACAGCGCAAACTTTTCTGGAAAGAAAATGGAAGTGACTCGAACACCGCGTGGTGCTTGTCTCGAGTAACGAGCATCTCGAGTACCCTAATGCTCGAACGAGCATCAAGCTCGGACGAGTACGCTTGCTCATCTCTAGAAACTAGCCTTAACATTTAAAAGTCCTATTGACTTTCATGTTAAAAAATCGCGGGAAAAAAAACGTGCGAGTAATCGTCAGTGGTAGTAATGTTTTTGCGAAAAAAAGCAGCGCTGATGCTGAAAAATCAAACAAAAAAATGTGATTTTTATCACGATTTTCATGCAGCAATATAGTTATTGCCAGTGTTAAAGGGGTTGTTCCGCGCCGAAACGGTTTTTTTTTTTTTTCAACCTCCCCCCGTTCGGCGCGAGACAACCCCGATGCAGGGACTTAAAAAAAAAAAACGCACAGCGCTTACCTGAATCCCCGCGCTCCGGTGACTTCTTACTTACCGGTTGAAGATGGCCACCGGGATCTTCTCCCTCGGTGGACCGCAGGGCTTCTGTGCGGTCCATTGCCGATTCCAGCCTCCTGATTAGCTGGAATCGGCACGTGGCGGGGCGGAGCTACACGGAGCCGGCATCCTGCACGAGCGGCCCCATTGAGAAAACAAGAAGACCCGGACTGCGCAAGCGCGGCTAATTTGGCCATTAGACGCCGAAAATTTGTCGGCTCCATGGAAACGAGGACGCTAGCAACGGAGCAGGTAAGTGAAAAACTTCTTATAACTTCTGTATGGCTCATAATTAATGCACAATGTACATTACAAAGTGCATTAATATGGCCATACAGAAGTGTATAGACCCACTTGCTGCCGCGGGACAACCCCTTTAAGGAGCCCTTAGGAAACCATAGATTCTTTTAGATGCAAATATTTCTTTAACGTACCTACTTAGTGTCAAAACGCTGCTCATGTGAAAGGGCACTTCACACTGGCAATGGCGATTTGCCGCGAGAAAACGGGGCAAAATCGCATCTTTTTTCCTGCGATTTTAGAGTATCAGTGCTGCTTTTTCTTGCTAAAACATCACTGCCGCTTGTGATTTTTCTTCTGCGATTTTTCAGCACTTTCTAATTGTTAAAAACGCACAGCATCGCTAGAGAATCGCAAGTTTGTGCTTGTGGTGCGATAAAAGAGAGGCTCCATAGGAAAATATGGGAGAAAAAAAAATGCAAAACAAAGATAGAGCATACCGCAATTTTTATTTTTTGCAAAATTGCATGAGTGAACATATCGCAACTGTGAAGAAAACCATTGAAAATCATTGGTTTCATAATTCTGTGCTTTCGCTCACTGTCACATCACGTGAAAATCACACAATTTTATTGCCAGTGTGAAGATACCTTGAGGGCGAGCACCCACTGGCGTTTTTTTACCTGCGTTTTGCGTTTTGCGTTTTTCCTGCACAGGCATAGAGATAACATGTGTTCCTGTCCACTGGCGTTTTTTTTGCGTTGCGTTTGCGTTTTTAACATAGGAACTGTCAGTTGCATATGTGTCCTTATTTTTCTCCTAATGCACCCATGAAAGTCAATGAAAATTAATGGAAAAGCCGCGAAAACACCGCGAAAACGCCGCGAAATACGCGCGGAAAAATCACGGGAAACGCGGCGAAAACGCAAACGCCAGTGGGTGCTCGCCCTTAGTGTGGAAAATGCAATATTTTCAATTTGTTTTTTAAATCTAGACAGTGACATTGAAAAGTAGAAAAAATCATCCAAAAGTCTTAAAAAATATGTTTAAGGGTGCCTACCCACTGGCGATTTTTTTTCCTTTGCGTTTTTGCGTTTTTTCTGAAGAGCAATTAGTTTAGAATGTGTTCTTGTCCATTTGCGTTTTTTTTTTCGGTCCGTTGCAATTTTTCACATAGGAACTGTCAGTTGCATATGTGTCCTTATTTTTCTCTTAATGCACCCATGAATGTCAATGGAAATTAACGGAAAACGCGCAAAAAAGCCACGAAAACACGCAAAAAACGCCCTTATATAGAACCTTGATTCACACAACAGGTCACTTTCTGATGGCACATTGCTTTTAACTGAAAGTACTGCACCTTGCACAGCTGAGGGAAAAGGGACATGACACTGCTGCTATTTCTTCCAGTCACACAGCAGAACAAGTGAAGCACAAAACAAGTGCTGAGGAATATAATGGAAGCCTCTGTAAATAATGTGAGGTAACTTTCACATAGCTTGTACTGTCCAACCAAATCCGACAAAATAATTTATTAGCTGTCTTTAGTGTTGCATCCAATATGAATAACAAAGGTGGATGCTTTTGAAAATGCTGTAGACTCATATAAACTAAATTTAAAAAAAAAACAAAAAACTCTGCTTTATTTTAGTCCTAGCACTCCATTAATTTGGTCCAGATGCTTATAATTTGCAGAAGAGTTGGGTTTTCATTTTCATATAATTATGGTGAACGTATAGTTCTGTTGGGCTGCTGTACAACATGTCAACATGTACTGTGTTCCTGCAACCATGTAGTTCTGCTCAGAAAAAAAGCAGCTCTGCCAGACTCACAGATTTTTCCCTCAACTCATTCACAAAATAGCACTGGCACCAGACAACAAGGAGCAGGAGGTCAAGATGTTATTGTGTCTCCTGAGTCCTCACTAGCTTCCTCTTAGGCCTTAGTCACACGGGCGTTTTTTCCTGCGATTTGCAGATCGCATGACGGATGCGCATCCGCAAATCGCGTGACCGGGGCCGAAAAATCGCCCGAAAAAACTGCTCCTAATCGCGTTTCAGTAGAAACGGGCCGGAGCTGTCCAGCACATTGAATTCAATGGAGCCGGCAATACAGCCAGCTCCATTGAAAGCAATGGGCTGCGGGCGATCTCACAATGAATTTTCGGGAAGGTCCTAAAAATATAAGCCCTTCCCGGAAATTCATCCAGAAATGTGTAAAAACAAAAAAAATATATATACTCACCTGGTCCCGGCAGACGGAGTTCAGCGCGGCCGGCCGGCAGTTCTCCTGAACTGCTCTGAGTAGTATTCAGCAGCCGGGGATTTAAAATCCCCGCCTGCTGAAAGAGCTGCCTCTGATTGGTCACAGCCTCACCAATCAGAGGCAGCTCTCACTTACCCATTCATGAATTCATGAATGGGTGAGTGAGTGCTGCCTCTGATTGGCTCAGCGTAGGTACCAATCAGGGGCGGCTCTCAGCTGTCATCCCCAGCTGCTGAATACTACTCAGAGCAGTTCAGGAGAACTGCCGGCCGGCCGCGCTGAACTCCGTCTGCCGGGACCAGGTGAGTATATATATTTTTTTTGTTTTTACACATTTCTGGATGAATTTCCGGGAAGGGCTTATATTTTTAAGCCCTTCCCGAAAATTCATCGTGCGATCGCCGGCAGCCCATTGCTTTCAATGGACCTGGCTGTATTGCCGGCTCCATTGAATTCAATGGGCAAACATCATTCTTCTCTGCCACAGCTGTTACAGCTGTGGCAGAGGAGAATGATTTGTCTACTATATGTTCTCAATGGGGTCGGCGCTGCTGCCGCCGGCCCCATTGAGCGCATATAGAGAAGAGAACAGGAATCGCAGATCGCAGATAGGTGCGATCTGCGATTTCTGTTCTATAATTTATCGAACGAGCGCATAAAAAGCGCTCATGTGTCCGATACCATTGCAAAGCAATGGTTTTATAAAATCGCCGGACGCATGCGCATGCGCAAATCGCGCGAAGAAACGCCCATCTGGCTGAGCCCTTAGGCTGCTCTCACACTAGCGTGTGTCGGCACTTGCCATGTGCATAGCACATATAAGTACGAAGTACACTGCATGTCGACAAATCCACATACCCTATCTTGGCATGTATCATGTACATCACTATCATGTATATTAATGCAACTGAGGACAATGTTCGGCTGCAAATGGACCTAGACAAGTTGGGAACTTGAATAGAAAAATGGCAAATGAAGTTCAACATTGATAAATGTAAGGTTATGCACATGGGCGGGAGAAATGGATTTCACCAACATACACTAAATAGTGTACTGCTAGGGAAAAGTGATATGGAAAAAGACCTAGGGATACTAGTTGACTGTAGACTTAACTGGAGCAATCAGTGCCAGTCAGCTGCTGCAAAAGCAAATAAAGTCTTGGGGGCATTAAAAGAGGTATAGGGGCGAGAGATGAGAACATTATTTTTCCGCTATATAAGGCACTTGCCTGGCCTCACATGGAATACCGTATACAGTTCTGTACACCAGTGCTCAGGAAAGATGTTGCAGTACTTGAGGGGGTTCAAAAAAGGGCATCTAACTTAATAAACGGAATGAGAGGACTGGAATGCCCAGAGAAAATTGGGATTATTCACCCTGGAAAAAAGAACAGTTATGGGGTGACCAAATAACTATGAATAAATACATGAGGGGACAATACAAGGATCTCTCCCATGATCTATTTAAAGCCAGAACTGCTACGGTAACAAGAGGCATCCACTTTGTCAAGAGGAAATAAGGTTTCATCACCAACATAGAAGGGGGCACTTTACTGTAAGAACTTTCTGCCTGAGACCGTGTTGATGGCAAAATCAGCAAAATATAACAAAAACTATGTAAGGACAGCGCTCGCAGAGAGAATTCAATAAATATAGCCTCTTTGGCTGAATAAGTAAGGTGTAGACTTACCCGGTGTTTAGTAGGACCCTAAATAGGGACCCACTAACACCCCATATCCACGTGAGCTTTGAAAAAAATAATTGATTGATCAATCCTCCTCCAGAGTTCCTTTTTATCCTGTCAGGCTAGAGACTAGGAGAGCCAGCAGATTCTATCAGCCGTATCCTTGCAGGGATCCGTGTATAAACAATGAAAGTATATAGGAAAAAAAGACCTGCGCTCCTTGTCAGGTTGTATCTATTATTGGTACCAGAGGATACTTTCTTTAAGGAGCGCAGGTCTTTTTTTCCTATATACTTTCATTGATGGCAAAATCGATATAGGAGTTTAAGGGGGGACCAAATACCTTTCTAGATTGCTACGATATTACAGGATATAGACATTAGGTGACCAGTGGGGTTGTATATCCGGGTCTTGGAGTTAGATGGGAGCTTTCAAAGCATTGATTCAGGGATTATTCTGACTGCCATTATAGAGTTGGTAAGGAATCCCTCCCCCCAAATGGGATATATTGGCTTCTGCCTCGTTGGGCTTTTTTGCCTTCCTCCGGATCAGCAAGAGGGGTGGAAACAAGTTGAACTGGATGGACATTGTCTCCCTTCAGCCTAACATACTATGTTACTATTCCCAACAGCTCCTCCCAGTGATGCTCATTCCTGTTTTTTTACACAGGAATGAGTATCATTGGTAACGCTCCCAGAGCTGCCGGATTTGGCTAGGGAGTGTTCTTCCCTTCTCCATTCACAATAAGCAGACAGTCATTCAAAAGTGAACGACTGCTGTTTACACTGAACAGCACATTGTTCAGTTTTCTGTATGCAATTCTGGTTTAGTCATTCAGTTGCTACATGCATTTACACAAGACGATTATCGTTCATATTCCTGCAAGAGCATGGAAATCTGAACGATTATTAATGATTATCATCCCATGTTAAAGGGCCATAAGGCTATGCATCACAGTTCTTCTTAGATCCTTACTCCTGTATTAACCCCCCTCCTTGCCAGTGACTGAGAATTTTCTAAGGGCTATGCTTTCTGACGTAAAAACTACTATTCTGTTAGTGCAAACATTATTATTTGCTATAGGATGTGCTTCTGGGGTCCGAATTCTTAGTTATAGGATAAGCCGAGCTTGGGAGATTAACGTCAAACCACACAGTTATGAATGTGATCCAAAGTTATCTGTTCATTGGTTGACTGGCAGCAGTTTTTATAGGGACACATACTTCAATTACAATAATTCAAATCTATTATAATTCCTTTATTAACATTGGTTGATGAAACATAAACATAATATGAATAAGCAAGGTAAGGAATTTAACATCTAAGATGTCATGCAAACGCATGCAGGCGCAGTAACAATCATACATAATTAACTTCTTGGACCAGTAAATCTAAACAATAAGTTGTTTAGAGAGAATGTTTAGGAACATATGTGAATAGCTAGGACAATGTTAGTTTGACCCACTGGTCAGTCTAAATGCTACATCTGTTGCAGCTATGGCCTTAGTGATTCACTCAAGGCCTTTTGAATAACCATTTAATATCCATAAATCTTCAAAAAGAGGACAAATGAATACAGTGAAAAGAGGCACAGAAGATGGCTACTTGTTTACAAAATGACTATACATAGGATAGAACATGGAGTCATATTCACTTCACTAACAATTCAAAAACACATCCAAACTGATTTTCTGAATAATCAGGCAGAATGCAATACCTTTGGCACAATGCACCTGCCCACATAGAAAATTAATAGCACATAATGAATTAGTCAATTTAATCAATACTTTAGAGGAAGAGATGGATACTCTGCTTTTAAAAGTGGGTGATTGGGAAGATTGTTCCTGCCACAATAACATTAGATTCTGTGGCATCCCAGAAACTGTAAAAAATTAGCACCTTTTGGAATTCCTTATGGATTATTTTTTCGCAATATTACCAGATGCATGTCAGAGTAATCTCTTGATTGACAGAGCACATCACATACCTAAACCAAAATCTCTGCCCATCTTAGTTCCACAAGACATTATTGCACACTTTCATTTCTATCACTATAAAGGTAAACTTATGATGAACTTCCTATATCCTTTCCCAACAGAGGAGGGGCAGTGTAGGAAGGAGCTCCATGAGTGACCTCTTATACAGCAACCCCACAGCACTAGAGATTATGGGTCTTGTTTCTGCAATTTGTCAGAGTGACAGAAGAAGATGATGACAGCAGTGGCTATGCTCAATCCTTGACTAACAGCACGCCCGGACAAAGCTCCAGGATGGGTGAGTCCACAAGAAGTAAAGGGGATCCCTTGATACCCCAACCACAGAGGGACAATGAGAAGAGTGGCAGAAGGGGAGGCAGGGAGGGAGTCCCCGAAGGCATGCGGCTGCCACCACCTTTACTTTTGTTTTGTGCTGCTAGCCTTTACAGGTGCTGATCTGGACCTGAGGATTCACTGAGGACTAGACTTCGAAGTGGAGTCCTTGTAAAGCTCTCCCTGCAGTCTCAGAAAAGGACTGAAGGACAGAACGGAGGCAATGTTGGAGATGGGAAGGGAATGCTCGCCAGTAAGAATCTGGCAGAAGAGTCATTTGACAGTGCATCGGAGGGTGCTGCTGAGATGACACCTCCTGGCAGAACCGGCCCTATAACACAATACACAGCATGGCAACAGGGGTTTACTCATAATACAACTCCTGGCAGCATGCACAGTGGCTCACCACAGTTTCTACCAGACTGCCTGACAGCCCAGCTCAGCAAGAGGGGAGAGTCCATTGGGGTGGTGGTGACCCTCCTGCAGCCACAAAAAGGAGGGGAGAGACAGCAGAAGGGGAATGACGGAGAGCTCATTTGCTAGTAAAGGACTTTAACTTTTCCTGCAATCAGCGGCAGCACCTTGCCCTGCTTCTAGCACTGATAATGATGTGCCTGAGCCAGAGGAGACACTGGAAACTGTGCTGGTGGGCTCCCAGGACACCAATCTGACTGATCTTTCCAGCACAGCAGAAGAAGATGACAGCAGTTGTGGCTCCTCACATTCTCAGCCTGACTGCTCTTCTGGACAGCGCAATGAGAGTGGTGAGTCTTTGATGGAAAATGGGAGAGCTCCACAGAGGAGAGGGAATGGGCAGAGGGGGAGTTGGGGAGAGTAATGCAAAGTCCTACATCTGGGCAAGAAAAATGAAGAAAGCACATACAGAATGGGAGGAATTGGGCTAAGCTCCAGCACATCTGAAAAAGACTTGGGTATACTAATAGATCATAGAATGAACATGAGTCAACAATGTGATGCAGCAGCCAAAAACGCATACACAATTCTGGGATGTATTAAGAGAAGCATAGTCTAGATCGCATGAGGTAATTATCCCCCTCTAATCTTCCTTAGTCAAACCTCATCTGGGATACTGTGTCCAATTCTAGGCACCCCACTTTAAAAAAGATAAAAACAAACTGGAGCAAGTTCAGAGAAGAGTCACCAAGATGCTAAATGGTCTGCAAATCATGTCCTATGAAGAACAGTTAAAGATCTGGGAATGTTTAGCTTGCAAAAAAAAAGCTGAGAGGAGACTTAATAGCTGCCTACAAATATCTGAAGGGCTGTCATAGTACAGAGGGATCAGCCCTATTCTAATTTGCAAAAGGAAAGACTAGAAGCAATGCGATGACACTGGAAGGGAGGAGACCCAAATTAGATATTAGAAAAAACTTTCAGACAGTGAGGGTGATCAATAAGTAGAACAGGTTACCATGGAAGGTGGTAAGTTCTCCTTCAATGGAAGTGTTCAAACAGAGGCTGGACAAATATCTTCCTGAGATAAATTAGTGAATCCTGCACTGAGCGGGGGTTGGACCCGATGACCCTGGAGGTTCATTCCAATTCTACCAGTCTATGAGTCTCTGAGAGTTTCCCTGCAACTATAGACCCATCTGGACCTTTATTACACCTGTAAATAACTGAGATCCCTCCCTCACCCTCCAACCTAGACAAAGTCCAGGGGCTGTAAACCACCTGTAAACACAACAAAGGAATCTCTGGGCTACTCCTCAGATCTTGCAAGTTGTCTCCTGTCACAGCAACATCCCAATTCAATAAAACAAAGTGACTCTCTTTACTCCAAACATGGACCCTGCGACTCTAACATCAGAAGACTAAAGTAAAGAGCTACACTCTACTGACCAACTAGCTATGGAAAATGTAATAAAAGGAACAGTGCTAGCCCTGAGACACTCAATCCAAATGCACATGAGGAATATTTGCGTTACTCTTAATGCATCTGTCCAGGAACTCAGAGATAGAGTTGACCATACAGAATCCAAAATGTCAGAACTGACCAAATCACATAATGATTTGATTGATGCCCATTAATCACTAGTCTTGATCGATGACCATTACTTACTAGAGGACAAAGTCCAACAGCTTAAACTAAAGTTAGCCAATATCCAGGACCGCAAACTCATTGTTGACAGCGCACAGGCTCCCCAGACCTAAATTTTTATCTGCTGCAACGCCACGTGATATCATTGCTCGCATTCACTTTTTCCATGTCAAGGATGCCCTAATGTCAACAACTAAAAAAATGGACTACCTCCCAAGCCCTTACTCAGGTTTACAAATATTTACGGACTTGTCGCAAGTCACTATTCAGGCCAGAAGGTCATTTCAACCAATAACCACCACCCTCAGACAAGCAGGCATTGCCTACAAGTGGGGATTCCCCACCAAATTATTAATAAACAAGGACAGTCACGTGAATATTATACACAACCTTTCAACAGGAGAAGAAATCCTTGAATCTTTGGATATCCCCTTGGCTAAAACAACCAAAAGAAACCAACCCTTAAACCCAACAAAGTGCAACCCAGAGTGGAATTGCAAGAAGCATACCTGTTGATTACAAGAACCAGAGTTACCAACATGAGAGGTTGCCTCCCTATCTGATAGACTTTCCACCCCCGACCTACTGCAGGTTTTTAACCCGCCATGTTATATTTATGTTATGACCTGGGACCCCTGTGGACCTGCCATTGTGATACCTGTCCACGGTTTCGGGCCGCCTTGGTGGCAGGTGTACAGACTCCTAAACCAACTGTTATTTGTTCAATTTTATTTGTTTGATATATGCTCTCTCTAACACTGAATCTGTTGCTCCATGTCCCAAACTTTGCATTTATGTCTTTTTTTAAATGACGTTAACCATTTTCTCCTTCAATGCACATAGCCTTAACTTACCATATAGAAGGAGGCTTGCCTGGAAGGAGGCATTAAGGCATGGAGCAAACATAACCTGCTTTCAGGAATCCCACTTCAAAGCCTTGGCCCCACCTACTATGTCGCATGTGAAATTCCCTATTATTTTCACCGCTAATGCAGATAAAAAACAAGCAGGTGTCATCATAGCTATAAAAGACTCATTATTAGAGATGAGCGAGCATACTCGCTAAGGCAAACTACTCGAGCGAGTAGTGCCTCATTCTAGTACCTGCCTGCTCGTCTCTAAAGATTCGGTTGCTGGCGCGGGTGAGAGGTGAGTTGCGGCGGTGAGCAGGGGGGAGCGGGGGGGGGATCTCTCCTCCGTTCCTCCCCGCTCTCTCACCGCCGCTTCCCGCGCCTAGCCTGCAGCCGAATCTTTAGAGACGAGCGGGCAGGTACTCGAATAAGGCACTACTCGCTCGAGTAGTTTGCCTTAGCGAGTATGCTCGCTCATTTCTACTCGTTATATTATCCTCTCTTGCACATCAACTCCACCCCTTTATCATTAGCCAATATATATGCACCCAATTCTAGACAGATCCACCTCCTAAACAGAGTGCTAGGTAAAATACGGAAATTATCTAAGGGCAATAAAGTTATATGTGGTGATGTAAATATAATTCCAGATAAGAAACTTGACAGCGCAGGCTCTAGCAACAGACACAGTCCCATGTTAGGCCAGTGGCTTCATAACAGAGCACTATAGGATATCTTTCACTGTAAAAACACTTCCTCACAGGAATTCTCATTCTACTCCTCATGTCACAAAACGTTCACTTGATTAGACATGAACCTGGTAAATAGATCTATGCTTCCCAATATTTCCTCTTCCAGGTTTGGCACTGCTACCTGGTCCAATCATGCTCCCTGCATTACCTCCCTCTTTCCTGCATTACCTCCCTATTTCTAGGCCCACCCCAATCCTCTCCTAAAAATTGGAGAATTAACTTATTTTTTTTTTTTTTTTTTTTTTTTTAAATTATTGTAGAAGAGTTGAAGAATTACTTTGGATGGAATGCTACCCTAGGGTCAAACACTATGATAGTGTGGGTTGCCCATAAGTCCATAAGTCCTATATGAGAGGGATTCTCATCAAATTAGGGGCTAGATAGAGAAGAGAAAAGCAAAAGAAATAGATGATCTTAATTGTAAAATCCCAAAAATTGAATTAGAATTAAGGAACAACCCTTCGAACGCAGCACATGATCGGCTCCTTAAATTTAGAGAACAATTACGCCAATCCCTATTCAGCAATTACGACAGACAATTAATCAAATTTAAAGCCACCATATATTCATCAATAGGCAAACCAGCCAAATTCCTAGCAAAACAAATTAATAGAGAAGAGGCCAAAACAAAGATTACCGTTGTGTAAAACCCAGGGGGGGGGGGGGGGGGGGGCAGGGCTTCAAAATTGCTCATCCGGAACAAATAGCCAAAACCTTTAGAGCATATTATGACAAATTATACAATCTAGGAAATGATTTGAACCTTCTTCAACCAACTAAAAAAATATAGACTACTTTCTACACCAAATACCTCAACAGCTATTTCCAAAGAAGATAATGAAAAGCTTAAGGCACCATTTACTCTATTAGGGCTCAGTCACATGGGCGCCGATCCGCCCTTGTTTCTGTATGATAAGATGGCTGCACTGCAGGTGTGGACGACTCTTTGAACCGCCCGGAAGATAGAACACATGGCTGGCAATGGAGCCAGTCGTGCGGAGATTCGTCCACACGCGGTGCGGTCGTCTTATCGTACAGAAACATAGAGATAGAGGAAGCAGTGTCTGCAATAAAACCTATGAAAGCTCCGGGCCCAGATGGGTTTGCAAATGAATACCTTAAACTATTTACATCCCATTTATCTCCATTTTTACTAGAAGCATACACTTCGACAGCATAATTAGGAAGGTTTCCGGATAAATTCTTATAAGCCACAGTAGTAACTTTACTAAAACTAGACAAAGACTTGAGTTCACCACGAAATTTTCATCCTATCTCCCTTCGAAACACAGAAATCTATGCCAAGATAATTGCCAAACGCCTACTTAATAGTTTACCTAATGTTATTCATTCTGATCAAGTAGGCTTCACAGAAGGTAGGCAATCTCTGGATAGCACACATACACTTATAAATTTGATACATAATGTGGAACAATCTCATACCCCAACAGTTTTTTTAGCATTAGAAGACGAAAAGGCTTTTGATAGAGTCCATTGGGATTTCTCATTTGCAACTGTCCAAAAATTTGGCTTTGGTGTTAACTCAATCAGAATAATTAAAGCACTCTATACTAACGCAACAGCCAGAGTACTAGTTCATGGAACTCTATTGAATCTCTTTAAAATTACAAATGGAGTCAGACAAGGTTGCCCACTATCACCGCTACTTTTCACCTTAGCTATAAAGCCATTGGCCGAACTGATACGTATCAATTCAAACGTACAGGGAATTACTGTAGGCCTCCATCAACACAACTTAGGCTTCTTTGCCGATGACATAATTTTTAACACTGACAAAACCCCTTCCATCCCTACATGAGACCTGTTGGATTATTCAAGGCTATAGTAAGGTCTCTTATAACAGCTTAAATTGCAGCAAATCCCAGATTTTGGGAGTTAATATAATATCTGACTATAGAAGTCCATGCAGAGAGAATTCCCCTTTGATTGGCAAATGGGTACTATTCCTTTTTTAGGCATAATTCTGACCCACCCATAAAAACTCTTGTTGGAAAAAAAGCTTTAGCCCCTTATTGAAGTCTCTACAGCATGAGATTCATCTTTATAAATCACATGACCTGTCTTGGCTGAGTAGAATTTCAGTTTATAAAACGGTGACACTCCCTAAACTTCTCTATCTTTTCAGATCCGTCCCAGTCACAGTACCTAAAAGATTCTTAGTAAATTTCAGAAGCAAATCATGGACTTTGTCTGGGAAGGGAAAAAGCCTAGAGTGGCACTCAATATTCTAGCATTGAGGATGGACAGAGGTGGAGTGGGGGTGCCGAAACTGGGGGCATATTATAAAGCCTCTATTATAAGTCAGAGCACACAAGGATTTAGGGTGACGTGGGCTAGAAGAAACAGCAATGGGTCAAGGATCCTTAAATACCATATTATGGGCAACCACTAATCCCTTTCAAAAAAGGCTCCACCATTAAAAATTCCAAATTTCAAATTATTCCCTACCACACAAGCTTCGCTAGAGAATTGGAAATTTTTAGTTAAAAAATCACACACTTCCAACCAAACAAATAAACCCAAATTATCTATTGAACTATTAGACATTTATATCAAAAATGTTTCACTAAATGCATGGAGATTTAGAGGAATAACTCTAGCCTTTGACATTCTGAAAGAGAGATTTAGCCTCACAGAGGCAGAAAGGCTGCATTATTTTCTAATACGCTTTTTTCTGCACTCATCAAACATCCACAAAATAGAGATTCTCCAATTGGTCTTCCAAGTCTTAAATAAAATATCTTCAACCAACAAATCCTATATGGGAGACATCTATGAATGCCTGACAGGCAACTATATGATCAATAAAAAAAATACATACGCTAAATTGGGAAAAGGACCTTGGGGTGGTGTTTGGCATGGAATCTTGGGGAGCTGCATTCAAATTGGCACCCTGGGCAACAAAGTGTGCGGGGATTTTGGAGACATATATTAAGATCACCACACATTGGTATCTTACCCCAGCTGCCCTTAAAAACAGAGGCCTTCAAGACAATGATCAATGCTGGAAAGGCTATGGTCACAAGGGCTCACTCCTCCACATCTTTTGGGAATGCCCACACTTGAACACATATTGGAGTGGGATATTTTTGTTGATTTGAGAAATCTCAAATTCCAATGTCTCCAAAGCCCCATAAAAGTGTTTACTATTCCTGGACCTTGAAAGTTGTCCTCCACCTCTTAAAAAAATGATAGCCACATCTGCATGTCCACATCCTAGGGCTCAGTCACATGGGCACCGATCCGCCCGTGTTTCTGGACGATAAAACGGCCGCACTGCTGGTGTGCATGAATCTCTGCACCGGCTGGAAAAAAGAACATATGGCTGGCAATGGAGCCAGTCATGCGGTGATTCGTCCGCACGCGGTGCGGCCATTTTATCGTGCAGAAACATGGGTGGATCAAAGCCCGTGTGACTGAGCCCTTATTTGATAGCCAAACGTTGGAGAGATGTAACACCACCTAATAGGAGTAATCTCCGTAATCTGATTTCTTCACATGCTACACTAGAGAAACTGATGGCGATCCGCTCCAATAATCTTGCAAAATACCAAGAGATATGGAGTACTTGGCTTTTAGAATGCCCAACATAAACATATATAGAGCGAGTTTATTGTGTTGTTTTGTTTTATGTTTGATTACTTATTCTCTCTTTTGCTATACTCCCTCCTAGCAATATTATAAATGAGAGTCTGTTCAAAATTCCTGTTTGTAATGTTAATAAAAATAAAACAAACATTTTAGGATGCTATTTCAGGATTTCAATTGTGATTTTCAGAAAAGTACTAAGATTTCTATATAAATGTACCATAAAAAATTTTTGTATGCTGTAAATTGATTCCTTTAAATATAAATGTTTAAAATAAAGGGCCATTTACACATGACAATTATTGTTCAGAATTTTTCAAATTCCCATGGGAGCAATAGTAATCCCATGTAATTGCAAGCAGTGACTGAATGATGAGCCATTCAGTGTAAACAGCAGTTGTTCACTCCTGAAAGACTGTCTGATTAAATTGAATAGAGGAAGGCGGTGGAAAAGTGCTCCCTGGCCTACATTGCCTCCACTTCAGCAGCGCTTTCAGTGATGCTAGTGATACTCACTCCTGCATAACAGCACAGGAGTGATCATCACTACATCGTTTGCCCAAAAGCTTATCCCATCTAAATGGGGCATTACTGTTTTATTCTTAAGTGTGTGACTCGGGATTAGTGACCTTGGATACAGGGATGTGAAGAGAGTCAATTGAATTTATTTACTCCTTATTTATTTGAATTTGTTCATATATTCCTTTTACCTAATATATCTGTATGATCTCCTTTTAGAATGTGCTCCATGATTGACAATGCTGTCCAGTGTACATCTTGTGCCACGTATGCAGTCCTCAACAACTATTTGAGGGTGCACACTGTTATATGTGATGTGAGTGTGTTGTGCATTTGGAAGCCAAGATCCTGGATCTAAGGGTGCATTCACATGAACGTATATCGGCACGGTTTTCACGCCGAGCCGATATACGTCCTCCTCATCTGCAGCGGGGGGAGCCTGGAAGAGCCAGAAGCAGGAACTGAGGCTCCCGCCCCCTCTCTGCCTCCTCTCCGCCCCTCTGCACTATTTTCAATTAGAGGAGGTGGGACGGGGGCGGGGCTAAGGTCTGTGAATTAGCCCCGCCCCATCCCACCTCTCCCCATTGAAAATAGTGCAGAGAGGTGGAGAGGAGGCAGAGAGGGGGCGGGAGCTCAGTTCCTGCTCCTGGGCTCTTCCACTCTCCCCCCCCTGCACACGAGGACGACGTATATCGGCTCGGCGTGAAAACCGAGCCGATATACGTTCGTCTGAATGCAGCCTAAATGTGCGACTTGTAACACTAAGATCCCTTGGCAATATGGCAAATAGTTTGCTGCTAATGGAGCAGACACTTATTGGCGCAAATATGGTAGTGAATATGAGTATGGGGGTGCAGAATGATCAGGAAGCTAGCTGGGTGACAGTTAGAAGGAGGGTTAGAGGGAAGAGATCCAGGGAGGCTAGTCCTGAACTAGCATAGCCTAGCAAGTTTGCAAAATTGCCAAATGAAGGGAATTTCATTACAGGATTAGCACTGCTGCAGAACAACATGACCTCTGATGGCCAGGGTGATGCCTGCTCCAGTAAGAAGGGTAATAGGAGCACACGGCAGACCAAATAGGTTCTGGAGTGAGACACTCAATTATTCAGGGCATAGTCAGGGCAATCTGCCAGAAAATAATTTTAAAAGAAATAAAAGTAGTGCAGCAAAAAACCTATATAAGTTTGGTATCATAGTAATCATACTGACCCATAGAGTAAAGTTATCATGTCATTTTTGTTTCAGTTTTGCACCATAGTAACCAGACACACCAAAAGATGGCACTATTTTGTTTTTCATTTTACTCCACTTAGAATTTTTTTAATGTTTTCCAGTACATTATATGGTACATTAAATAGTATCATTGAAAAATACAACTCGTCCTGCAAAATACAGCCCTCATACAGCTACGTTAAAGGATAAATAAAGGAGTTACAATTTTTGTAAAAGGGGGGAGAAAAAAAACAAAAATGGAAAAATGAAAAAAAACTTGGTCACTAAGGGGTTAATGGTACATGCTATTGGGTCACCATTACTAGTGGGGCACCCCAGGGTTGGTATTGGGTCTTTTTATTTTAATATATTTATTAAGGATGTAGTCAAAGGATTGCAAAGTCAAATATTAATATTTGCCAATGATACAAAATATTTATTTAACAGAAGAATGGACAGAATGTAGTTTCAAATGGATCTGGATAATTTGGGGGCTTGGGCAGAAAAGTGGAAAATAAGGCTTAACACTGACAAATGTAAGGTAATGTGCATAAGCAGTGGAAATACATGTCACCATAACACACTAAGGCCTCTGTCAGACAAGTGTTTTTTCCCACGTTGCTAGCAACGCACATAATGTATTTCTAATAGGAACCAATAGGTTTCTATAGAAGCACTCACATGAGAGAATGTTAGGTGTGCAAAATTGTGCACACCTAACAAAGACAGGACATGATGCAGCTTACATGTAGCTTTGTGGTGCACACAAAAGATAGGACCTATCCTATCTTTAGTGTCAGTTGCACAGGAATTTCCATTGACTCCCAGAAGTCTATGAAAGCTCCCTCTACCTCTCTCCCCATAGGATTTCCCTATATCAGGAAGGGAGAGGGGTTGGGGTTATAGGGCTTTCCCCAAGAGAGTGGGAGGAGGGGGCAGGGCTAGATGGATCCGCTCCTAGCCTCACCCTTCTAGCTCTGCCCCCACCTATTTTTGCTATGGGAATCCCTGTGAGATACTATGTACCTCCACCCCCTCCCTCTAACCCTGCCCCTCTCTGCGCTATGGGGATATCTCTCGGTGGTCCCCATAGCAGTGAGAGACAGAGAGGGCTATAGGTTAATCCCCCATAGCAGGAAGACAGAGTGGGGCTATGGGCGATTTATGCATAGCAGGGACAGACAAAGCGGGCTGTGGGTCAATCCCATGCAGCCCTGCTCTCTATTTTCCTGCTATGGGGAAATTCTGTAGCCCCGCGTGGCTTCTTTTATCTCCCCTGCTGGAGCAGCTGCCTGTTCACATAATATTTAAACATTGGGACTATAAAAACACACTCGCACTGAGGATTAAAACCATGGGGGCCATGGATATGACAGTTCCATGCTGTCGGCTGTCGAAAGTAGCCAAGAGCATGGAGCTGTCGGGAGGGACGTGGTTAATGACCCCTGATTATGCGATTGCCATTATTCAATGGATAACATAGATCACATAAAAGTAAATAGAAAGTAAAATAAAGTTAAAGATTCAGCTCCCCTCATAGATCGGATCCTTGAGGGGGCTGAAAATACTCACCTCCGTCCTCCGCAATGTCCGGCAATGTTCTGTTCCTTCCAGGACCTGGTGCCGCCTTCTGCGCATGTGAGTCAGATGAAGAACATCACACACATGTGTAGAAGACCGGGACACCAGGAAAATTTAAAAACTCTCTACTCCCGGCTAGTATGAGTAGCCGAGAGTAGGGAAATGTCACCAGGAACCGCTTTATGTGGTGTGCAGTCATATGATCACCACGATCCAATGGAAAGAAGTTAAAAAGTTTAAGTTTCATCTCTCCTCACAAATCATATGAAATTATGTACCTAAGGCACCCAGATTTATCAGCTGACGTTACCCCGTTTTCTACACACACATCAGTCAGCAAAAAGGGAGATGCATAAGGGAAAGCCGTGGATTGCCGGGATAATTTAAAATATCCCTGCTCCTGGCTACCTAATATAGCTGGGATTCTGGAGATTTCACAAGGGGCCACGGTACACAGTCCTTGGTCACGTGTTCACCGTTATTCAATAGATAAGGGCAATTACATAAAAGTAAAAAAGTTTAAGTTTCACCTAACATCACGGATCTGATCCATGACGGGAGGTGAAATTACTTAGCTAAGGCCTCCGGCAATGTTCCCATTTGGGTTCTTTACCCATGGGCCTTACCCAGCTTTGGCACATGCGCCCATTACCAAAAAAGTGGATGCAAGTGCAGAAGATGGGGAGGGCCTGGGAAATTTAAAATTTCCTTGCTCCTGGCTACTAAAGGTAGCCAAGAGCATGGAGCAGTGACCTAAGGCCACAATGAGCAGTCCCCGGTATCCAGTGGTATCCAGTGGTATCCAGTGGATAATGGCGACCATGTAAAAGTTAAAAACAGTTGAAGTTTAATGCCACAATTCGTTTGGGCCACAATGGGTATGTTTCTGAACACACAACAAACAGAGGGATCCATTTTGGGATGAAAGTCTTTATTCATATGTGTGCTGTACAAAAAAAATTATTTTAAAATCACACGATTGCCAAATTTTTCGTAATTTTTTCCTTCTGCTTTGCTTAGATTCATTCAAAAACTGTGGGGTCAAAATATGCAGTACACCCCTAGATGAATTTGTTAAAGCGTCTAGTTTTCAAAATGGGGTCGTTTGTAGGGGCTGTTGTTTTGGCCGCTCAAGGGGTTTACAAGTGGGCTATGGATCTTAAAAGGCCTTCAAGCAAGAGGTCTGTTCTAAAAGCCATCGGCTACTCCTTTTTGTTTGGGCCCCATTGTGCAGCCAGACGTAAGATTAGGGCCAAAATATGCACTATAAAAACAAATATGTCTTTAAAATGACATACAGTGGTGCCTTGAGATATGAGTTTAATCCATTCCGAGATGGAGCTCTTAAGCCGAAAGACTCGTATGTCAAAGCACTTTTCCCTATTGAAATGCAATGAAACACCATTAATGCATTTCAAATGCATTTCAATGGGGAAACAAACTATAAGTAAAAAAAAAAATCAATATTCACCTACTGCTGGCGTTCCGCGATGATCTGCGGCACTGGTGCAGGCTGTCGCTCCCTCCTCCACACCGGCAGAGCATTGCTTTCTGGATGCGGGGCTTGAATACCCTGCCTCCAGCAAACTAATGCTTTAATTGGTTAACTCAGCACAGCATCAGATTTCCAAAATTTGGCTTCATTATTAAAGCGCAAACAGTCTTCATCACTAAGAGGTTAAGATTAAGTGGATATTGTCAAAAGAAGATTGTCAGTCAGAAATATTAATTATTATAAATCATGTGGAGGAAGTTTGGATGTCTTCTCTGTTTCTTTCATTGGCTGCAAAGAAGACATTTGGCCGAGTCCATTAGGACTACTTAAGTGATGTATTATATAAATTTGGTATAGCAGGATTAGCCCATAAATCTATTATGGCTCTCTCTATACTTTTTTTCCTCTGCAGCTGTATTGACTTTTGGTTATATGTCTGAGGGCTCTGTCACACGGGCACATCGCCCTCCCCCCCCCCCTACACCGGCGCGGATTCGCCCGTGTGACTAAGCCGTTACTGCAGAAAGAAGACGGCCGTACCTGAAGACAGACGTCTCTCTGCAGCGCTGATGAAAGAACACATGACCGGCAATGAAGCCGGTCACATGTTCTTTACCCTGGCACTGCAGAGAGATGTCCGTCTTCAGGTATGGCCGTCTGCTATCTGCAGTAACACGGGCGCCAATGCGCCCGTGTGACTGAGCCCTAAAGTGTTTACTGTATCAAATCGAACTCATCAAGAGTGTTATCTATCCCTATTAATTGTTACCCCATTGATGGAAACTTTAGCTGAAAAGATTAGGAAATCTAAAGAAGTGGCCACGATTAGTATAGGAGATACCAAACCTAGAATAGGATTGATTGCGGATGATATAATTATTGATTTGTCTGATCCAGTTAATTTGCTTCGAGTAGTTTTAGAGATCTTGAACCAGTTGAGAGGTATATCCTACTACAAACTAAATGTTTCTAAATTCCAGATTATGGGAATGTACATACTTAACTCTATAACCTCCTTACTGAAATCTAAGTTTTCATTTTCTTTGATTTTGGGTTATTTGCACCATTTGGGGATTAAACTATTCCCCCCCCCCCCCATCTGTGTTATATTCAGTCAATTATCTCCCATTAGCACAAGAAGTTGAATCAGATTTAACCAAGTTTCTTAAACCAGAGGTATCTTTGGCTGAAAGGACATTGACTATTAAGAAGATGGTGATTCCCAAGATCTTATATATATATTTAGGAATTTTCTCATCATTTTCCCATCCTCCTACTTTCACAGACTACAAATAAGTTCTCAACAGAAATTTGCACACATCAGTAACCGTGGGTGGCAGCCTATACTCTTTACCTTCATATTTGTAAAGCTGGGTTGGGCCTTCCCCAAATATCCTATTATTTTATTCTGAAATTTTGTATCAAGAAGGACAATGAAAAACAAGAGCTGCTACAAAACATTGGGTAATGTGGAAAAATCACCCCCTAATTCTACTTCCATTGATGTATTGTTGTGGCTCCCAGAACTTGGTTTCTCAGTATCCAAGTCACCTTATCTGACTCTTGAAGCTGGGGTAAGAATATAATAGTGTATTATAATCTCCAAGTGAATTGTCCCTGTTAGAATTCCTGAAATTCCGTTGCAGGTTATATGCTATATTATCCCAGATACCTCGGACTCGGATATTTATACTACATTTAACATCCAAAATACAGACTTTTGTAAGTTCTTTAAGAACACACCAGGGTTGCCCTCTCTACCCATTACTATTTGTAATAGCAATTGTGCCCCTTGCAAGCTGATTAAGCAGGATATAGTGGGATTCAGGCGGGGGGAAATAATTGCATAATAAAGGCGGGGAGAGAATTGCATTATATGCAGATGATATTTTACTATTTCCAAGTGATGCTGGGAAGTCAATAGAAACGGCTATTAGAACAATTAAGGAATATTAATGCTACTCCAGGCAAGAAATCAACTGAAACAAATCCATAATAATAGCACTAGATAAGCCTGACCTGTCAATATAGAACAAGCCCTATTGACTTCTACTTCTGTTTATAAGTTTCTGGGAGTGAATATATCAAGAACTGTTTTGGACTATACTAAAATAAACCTGGATCCACTGTTTATATTTAAACAGAAGCTAGAAGTGTAGCGTAGACTTCCCTTCTCAGTGGTAGGGAGAGTAAATTTAATGAAAATGATTTGGATGCCACAATTGCTATATCTGTTGTATAACTCGCCACAATGGATTGTCCAGCATTTCTTTTATAAAACAGATGGCCTATTTAAAGACCTCATATGATGTAAAAAAGGTGCACGCATAAAATTGGAGACACTTTATAAACCAAAAGCGGAGGGTGGTTTAGCTCCACCCAATCCTGTTACATATTTCCTAGCCTAACAGATGCACCATTTTAGAGGATGGAAATTAGAAGAGACACAAGATGTTAATTATCAGTTACTAAGGTCCTAGAGAGGCATTGAACTAAAAGACTTTGATTATTGGAATAACAGAGGTATTAGACGTGGCTCACAAATACTATTGGGTGTAATAATAAAATCCTTTGATCAATTACAAACTAACCATACTTTGTCACTTGCACAATTCTATAAATACTTACAGCTACTACATGCCTATCAGGCAGAATTGGTCTCCATAGTAATGAAAAAAACAAATATTTCACTGGCACAAAAGGCATCTTCTTTGTAAGTAAGAAAATATCGCTTTTATATACCCACTAGTTGATATACCCAGCTTCACCTGAGTTCATTTGATACACGTGTTTGCATGTTGTTTGCACAGAAAATTTTATGAACTCATTGTTACTTTAGAGGAACCGAGGAAGAAAAATATGTATACAAAGAAAGGAGCATTCAATTCTTCTTACTTAGGACCTAAAGAATGCTCGCGCCAAATTGTACGCCTGTATAACAACAGAAAGTTACATTACATAGGGGTGCACTTACTTTTGCAATTGGCATTGAATAATCAAGTTGTGACCCCTTTGCTTTTCCTTTTTAGGACCTAAAAAATGCTCCTGTTAAATTTCATGTTTGTTCGGCATCAGGAAGTTAGAGAATTAGTGGCGAGTCAGTCAGTCAGTGAGGGCTTTCACCTTTATTTATATAGATTTACAATGCCATTTAAACTTGATATGGTTAAGAATAAGTGAGATGTGGATATTGTACTCACAGAGGATTCGTAGTGGGTTGAAATATTACAGATGACCCCTAACATTTTCTCTGAGTGAGTCTTATAAATTATCACAAATATACTTACTGAATGGGGTGTATCATACCCCATCATTTCAACATGAAATAGATAATCCTCTATGTATGAACTGTAATACCCAAACTGTGTGACTTATACACATGATGTGGCATTGCCTAAAACTAAATAGATATTAGACTGAGGTACACTCCCTTGTATACAAGGTTAACTTGGATTTCACACCACTAGTATATATCCTTGGATATGTAAGAGATTTAGGGCAGTCTCACATGACTAGATTAGAATTGTGGAATCAGTGATCCTCACCTGCATAGACGATCTACAGTATTCTACACACATTGAAAAAATAGAACATTTGCATATCTGCTCAGATGAGTGGATAGCAATTGCAATTTCTGTGAAAGGAATCAATGTTCTATTTTTGTGCAGATTCTGCATAGATGACTTTCATTGAACTCAATTGAAGCCTTCCATCCTGTGGCCAATCAGCAATTGACATTGCGGATAGGCCATGGGTACGCAAGCCATCGCCTAGTGATGGAGCAGGAAGTACTAATATATATTTTTTTAAATCTCCCCTGCGTATGACCGATGGCGAGTGTCCACTTTTATCCGCAGCAAAGAAACAACATATATGTGGGGTCACTTGCGTGGTCAGAGGCGGATTCTGCTTCCAGCACCCGCATGCGGAAGCTGACCCATCCGTGAGATCAGCCTTACAAGTGGAAGAGCAAGTGTTACCATGCAGGGCGGCGCGGGGTCCCTCGGTCGGGCGCGTCGCTCCGGCGCCAGCTCCGGCATCCTGGAGCTCTGGGCCGGCCGGTGTGCGGCGGCGTGGGCGGGTCCACCCGTAGGGTGCCGCCCACACCCCGTCCTCTCTCTTGTATTGTGAGTGGGTGAGTTGGCTCCTCCCACTCTCCGCCCATGGGCGGTGTCTTCTAGTTATAAGGCTGGCAGTGACCTGAGCTCACTGCCAGTTATTGGTTTTGTCAGCTCCTAGTAAGTCCTGTCTGCAGCCTGTCTCAGTCAGCTTCTAGTTTGCTTGTCAGCCTCTTCCAGTTTTGCCTTGCATTTGTATTTTCTGTCTGGTTACTCCATCTGCCTTTTCTGTCGGCACTCTGTCGCCCGCTAGTTAGATTCTACCTTTCAGTCGCCAGGTCCCTAGCCAGGGTAGGGACCGCCGTCCAGTTGTCCGCCTGGGGTTAGCCAGGGTCGAGGCAAGTAGGCAGGGACAGTGGGGTGCGGTAAGTTCAGGGAACCCCATCTGGCGCTCAGGAGGTCAGAGTGCCGTAACAGCAAGAGCAGATAGCAATAGCAAGACTGCTAAATACTGAAATGAAACTAATAGCCCAACACTGGCTAGATGAGAAAAAGTGATATATAGAGATGAGCGAGCATACTCGTTCGAGCTTGATACTCGTTCGAGTATTAGGGTGTTCGAGATGCTCGTTACTCGTAACGAGTACCACGCGGTGTTCGGGTTACTTTCATTTTCTTCCCTGAGAAATTTGCGCGCTTTTCTGGCCAATAGAAAGACAGGGAAGGCATTACAACTTCCCCCTGCAACGTTCAAGCCCTATACCACCCCCCTGCAGTGAGTGGCTGGCGAGATTAGGTGTCACCCGAGTATTAAAATCTGCCCCTCCCGCGGCTCGCCACAGATGCATTCTGACATTAGTTCAGGGAAAGTGGTATCTTGGTGGAGCTGCTATAGGGAGAGTGTTAGGAGTGATTTTAGGTTTCAAGAACCCCAACGGTCCTTCTTAAGGCCATAAATCTTCTCTATATGCGCTCAATGGGGCCGGCGGCAGCAGCGCCGACCCCATTGAGAACATATAGAAGACAAATCCTTCTTCTCTGCCACAGCTGTAACAGCTGTGGCAGAGAAGAACGATGTTTGCCCATTGAATTTAATGGAACCAGCAATACAGCAGGTTCCACTGAAAGCAATGGGCTGCCGGCGAGCGCGGGGATGAATTGTGGGGAAGGGCTTAAATATATAAGCCCTTCCCTGCAATTCATCCAGAAATGTGTTACAATAAAAATATATACCGGCGTATAAGGCGACGGGGCGTATAAGACGATCCCCCAACTGTCACCTTATACGCCGGCAATACAGTGGAGCAAAGAATAAAAATCATTACTTACTTCTTCTGACATTCTGCGGCGCTGCTGCAGGCTGTCGCTCCCTCCTGGTTCCCGGCAGAGCATTGATTTCTCTACGAAGGGCTGTAAATCCCCGCCTCCAGAAACACACGTGCCTTCAGCCAATCACAGCCAATGACAATGATGTCATTGAATGGCTGTGATTGGCTGTGTTTCTGGAGGCGGGGATTTCAAGCCCTGCGTCCAGAAAGCAATGCTCTGCCGTGGACCAGGAGGGAGCGAGAGCCTGCAGGAGCGGCGCAGAACGTCAGAAGAAGAGAGTAATGATTTTTATTCTTTGCTCCACTGTATTGCCGGCGTATAAGGTGACAGTTGGGAGGTCGTCTTATACGCCCCGTCACCTTATACGCCGGTATATATTTTTATTGTAACACATTTCTGGATGAATTGCAGGGAAGGGCTTATATATTTAACCCCTTCCTGACAATTCATCCTGCGATCGCCGGCAGCCCATTGCTTTCAGTGGAACCTGCTGTATTGCTGGCTCCATTGAATTCAATGGGCAAACATCGTTCTTCTCTGCCACAGCTGTTACAGCTATGGCAGAGGAGAACGATCTTTATGCTGACAGTGGGGGGGGGGGCACTCTTGCCGCTATTGTGGCTTAATAGTGGGACCTGGGAACTTGAGATGCAGCCCAACATGTAGCCCCTCGCCAGCCCTATCCGTTGCTGTGTCGTTCCCATCACTTTCTTGTATTGCCCCGATTTTCACAAACGAAAACCTTAGCGAGCATCGGCGATATACAAAAATGCTCGGGTCCCCCATTGACTTCAATGGGGTTCGTTACTCGAAACGAACCCTCGAGCACTGCGAAAATTTCGTCCCGAGTAACGAGCACCCGAGCATTTTGGTGCTCGCTCATCTCTAGTGATATACCTTAAACCTAAAACAGGTCATAAATATTAAAACACATGGTTAAAGTGGTTGAGTGCCACTTGGTTTTCACCATTGAATTTATTCAGTAATATTCCAATGGCCTGACCTTTAAGCTGTTATCGGTGAACCGGGTGGTATTGCAGATGAATAGACATAGAGAAAGTACCTTACTCAAGGGAATGAATATGACAGAGATATAAGTATTTACTACAAATTGTCCAAATTTCCTGCATTTTGTTACACATGAGCGAGTATCGCTGGATCGCTCACAACGCAGCCAGCAGGGAGGCAGGGTGACTAGAGGAGAGTTCTCCCCCTGCCCGCTCCATTCACTGTAATGGCTGCGTTTACACTGAATGATCATCATTCAGGGCTTTACGCATGCTTAAAACTAGACAAATCTTGCCCACTCATTCAGTTTCTGCGTGCTTTTACACAGGACGATTATCTTCAGTTTTTAAAACTCTGTGGGAGCGCAGAAGCCTGAACAACCAGAACAATAATTGTCCCGTGTATAAGTTTTACCTAATCAAAATGTCAATTCAAGTTTGATAATCAAATTACCAGTAGTTAAGAGAGAAGCATTAACACACACAAATAAGTAGCAGCAGTGGGTAGTCTCTCAAACTACTTACTACCACTTGTCTGTGACTATGTGTGTGCTTCTTATGCTCCACCCCTGGTGATGACATCAATGGTCCTACAACATATATAAAGCACAGAGTCTGACCGACAGAAGAACAACACAGTTAGGGCTCTTGGAAGGGGAGGACAAAATAACTGAACGAGAATTCAACTGTTACTTCGTGTGGACAAATAAACACATGGCCCCACACAAACGTGCCCAAAACAGGCTGGGTGTAACAGAAACAAGGGAACCAAAAACGTAATTTGGATTGAACGTGGTAAAGGAAACACCAACTGGACATAGAACTGCATTCTGCGGACTGGACTGATGGATAGACATAACATAGGGAATGACAAATGACCAAAACACTCACCTTGCATACCTGTACAAATAAGCAGATGATATAGCTATTAAAGTATGAGGTAGTGGTTTGTACATTGGCAATGAACATAAGCTACAAGGCTACGAGAAGGATCCTCGTGTCTTGCAGTCCCTACACTAGCAATACACATCTGCTAGAGGATCCTAAGGGACACCGTAGCCCAGAAATGGCAAATAACTCAGCAGGACAAAGCAGAGACACACTGACATAAAACAGACAGAAAATAAACGTAAGAATGGACATGAACCAACAAGACACCAAACACACAGCAAGCTGCAATGGACAAGGACACCAAACACACAGCAAAGCTACACAGATAAGGATACATGACTGCTCACCATGGAAACAAAACAGACACTGACAGGAGCTGTATATATATGTGAGCAAAGACCTGGGGGATTGGCTAGCAGGAGATCACCACACCCAACCAGCTCAATCATTCAACACCTGTGGGGCTCTGCTACTAGAAACCTATGTGGTACAACAGATCCCAGCATCACAACCTAACAACAACTAAGCCGTTATTATTTCAGAAGACACAACTCAGCAGTCCTGACAGAAAACACTGACCTACTTCCATCACAGAGATCGGGTGAGCTAAAGGACCTGTGGTGATGTCACTGCTGTGGGAGGAGCCATTCTGTAGAAGTGTATGTGTGTGAATTAGGAAATAGCAGAGCTTCATGTGCCATGTGCTGTGTGTATGATGTGTGGGGTCAGGATGGATATAGCAGAGCTGTGTGTGATGTGTGGGGATTATAATGGATGTACCATATAGCAGAGCTATGTGTGTGTGTATGTTTCAGTATATAGCAGAGCTGTGTTTTTCATGTGCTGTGTGTGATGTGTGAGGTCAGAATGCATGCAGTAGAGCTATGTGTGTGATGTGTGGGGATCATAATTAATGTACCATATAGTAGAGCTGTGTGTGAGTCAGGATGTAGCAGAGCTGTATGTGTCATGTGCTGTGTGTTTGTGATGTGTGGGGAACAGGGTGGATGTAGTAGAGCTGTGTGTGATGTGTGGGGATCATAATGGATGTACCACATAGCAGAGTTGTGTGTGTGTGTGAATCAAGATGTAGTAGAGCTGTGTTTGTCTTGTGCTGTGTGTGTGATTTGTGGAAATCAGGATGGATGTAGTAGAGCTGTGTGTGGGGGATGTTTGGGGATCATAATGGATGTACCATGTAGCAGAGTTGTGTGTGTGTGTGAATAAGGATGTAGCAGAACTGTGTTTGTCATGTGATGTGTGTGTGTAGCACAGCTGTGTGGTGCATTGCGCCACCAGAAACACTGAAGCTACAGAAATTGATGACTTGCTTTGACTGAAACTTTACACTCATGTGTCATTCATTATAATTTCCTAATAATTACTAGTAGACAGATGAACAAGCAACAGACACAGAGGATATCTCAATAGTTGTACAATAAGAAATTAAATCAGACAAGAAGTTGGACATTAAAACCAACCTAGTAAAAAAGCTGTCCAGCATTTTAGATGGATCAGTTGGAAAAGCTGCTGTTTGAAATTGATGACTTGCTTTGATTGAAACTTTACACTCAAGTGTCATTCATTGATGTAGGAATCTTGAAAGGTATGTAATAGATGTCAGCTTATATCTGTCTAGTATTATGAGGCTGAGCAGCTCAGTGATAACCAACACTAAAGTAATAATACACAGATGAAAACATCTGATGCACACTAATTCTCTAAGGAAGGCATCATATCCAATCTGGATAACTGCAACATTTAAGTGATGTTATGTATGTTGCATGCTATGTTTTGTTGAGAAATCTGAGCTTTTGTAGTTAACTATGCACATTCACTTACTTTTATTGTTAGTAGGTTTTGTGGTTAGTATAAAGAGGACATCAAAGTCAACTATAATCTTCACATTTCAGTCGCACAAATTGTAGACCAAGAAGGACCTTTTAATTTAAAGTATATAAAATGCTACAGTAGTTTTGGAGGCACAATAAGTAATTTGTTAGTTATATAAGACACTATGACTTTTAGGTTGCATTTACAATTTGTTGTCATGTTATATTCCTGTCAACAACTGATAGATGGCATCCACCCAGAGTTCTTAAATAATTCCAATCTGTGTCTGCTGCACCTTTGGCTGATTTGTTCAACCAGTCGCTACTATCAGGCTAAGTTCCTGATGATTGCAGAACAGCCAGTATTGCACCCATCCACAAGAAGAGTTGTATAAAAAAAGCAAGTAACTACAGGCCAGTTAGTTTGACGTGTGTAGGAGTTAATTAATGGAAACTCTCCTGAAAAAAGGATATTGGACCACTTAAAAACTAACAACCTGTGAACCTTAAACAGCACAAGTGGGGGGAGATCATGTCACATTAATCTTATAGATTTTTTGGATTATGTGACTAAGTGGGGGAATGAAGGTGGTGCTGCAGATATCGCCTATCAGGATTTCAGTAAAACTTCTGATACAGTTGCACATAAAGAGCTCATAGATAACTTCTGGAAACTTGGACTTGATAGTTCAGTGAATTTGCAATTAGTTAAAAGATAGATATCAGATTGTTGTTAACTGAATGTATTCTTAACAGGGACAAGTTCCAAGGGCCAGCAGCAAGGGTCTGTCTTTGGTCTTATTCTTTTTATAAGTTTGTAAATGACATAGGAGAAGGTTTTATAGGTAAGGTTTGCTGATGACACAGAAGCATGATGAAATGACTGTGGATGTGGAACCACTGTGTCAACCTACCGGGTAGCTGATGATCCAATCCAGCATGGCTGACAGCCGACCCCAGCGTGGGAGTTAAGATACCAGATGCACAAACCCATATATAGATGGAAACTAGGGAAAGTATCTTGCCCTGAGCTGATAACAAGGATAGGGAACCCCCTGCCTATATGCAGTGCTGGCTTCCTGATAAGGGCGGCCCCACAGTCTCCCTCTAGGTGCAGACTGACCCTGGCAGGAAAGAACACCTATATGACAAAAGATCGGGGAGTACAGAAACAAAGGATAAACAAGCTTACAAAGGTAAACAGAGAAGCAGACTCACAAGGATAAAAGATAGCAGGATACACGAATGGAGGAACAATAAGACATGGAACACGAGCAAATAGCAAGATAGTAAGATAACTGCCAGAGAAGCTGCTAAACATGGAGTTATAGAAACAAATCTCACAACAACACTGCATAATTATCTGAAAGGCCCAGGACAGCTATATAGGGGGTGATTAGAAAAGGTGTATAAGCTGAGCAGGAGGTCAAGAATCAATTAACCCTAGGAGTGCTAGAAGAGAGTAAGTATAAGGTCAATGAACAGAGAGAGCAGTACGATGCCCATGTCTGCCAGACACAGAAGCAGAGGATTGTGTCTGAACAGTGCATCTAACACATGGGTTGATACTCCTGGTGGTATCTTGGTCAAAGCAGTGAAAACTGCAGTTCAGTGTAATGCTATTGGGGGGCAAGAAATCCTTGGACTGAGTATTGTATTGACTGTTCTTTGTTATCCGAGACTTCATAAGAGAAGGGTTTAGGGTTACTGATTTCTGACAGACTTAAAATGAGTCCACGGTGCAGTCAGGCAACAAAGAAAGTAAGTAAGATGTTTGGCTGCATAGCTAAAGATATAACCAGTAGAAAAAAGGAGATTGGGATCGCATTGTATTATTCTCTAGTGAGACCACACTTTATTCAGTTTGGAGACTTCACTTACAGAAAGACATTGATAAAATAGAAGACTTTTAAAGAGGGCTACAAAAATTGTGGAAGGTGTCAAAAACAAAAGTTATGAGTAAAACGTAAATAATAGAGATGAGCGAGCACCAAAATGCTCGAGTGCTCGTTACTCGAGTAGAACTTTCAGTGATGCTCGAGAGTTCGTTTCGAGTAACGAACCCCATTGAAGTCAATGGGCGACTCGAGCATTTTTGTATATGACTGGTGCTCCGCTAAGGTTTTCATTTGTGAAAATCTTAGCAAATCACCAAAGTCATGTAAAAAACACAGAAATGGATAGGGCAGGCGAGGAGCAACATGCAGGGCTGCATTTCGGGCTCCGAGGTCTCACTATTAAGCCACAATAGTGGCAAGAGTGAGACCCCCGCCCCGCACTGTCAGCATAAAGATCGTTCTCCTCTGCCACAGCTGTGACAGCTGTTGCAGAGAAGAACGATGTTAGCCCATTGAATTCGATGGAGCCAGCAATACAGCCGGCTCCATTGAAAGCAATGGGCTGCCAGCGAGCGCGGGATGATTTTTTGGGAAGGGCTTAAAAATATAAGCCCTTACCTGAAAATCATCCTAAAATGTGTAAAAAAAAATAAATAAATAAATTATGTCAGCATTAAGATCGTTCTCCTCTGCCACAGCTGTAACAGCTGTGGCAGAGAAGAACGATGTTAGCCCATTGAATTCAATGGAGCCGGCAATACAGCGGGATGAATTTTCAGGAAGGGCTTAAAAATATAAGCCCTTCCCTGAAAAAGAAACATTTTAGTGCAAAGCAAAAAAAGAATTAAAAAAAAACGTACCTCTTCGCCGCTGCTGTGACCCCCGCGGGCATGAAGAACACATCTGCGGCATGACAGCTGCGGTAGAGAATCCTGCTGCTGGCATTCTGTCAATGGCTTTTCAGGGCCCTGAAAAGCCATTTAAATTAGTGCAAAAAATAATTAAAAAAAAAATTTCTCACCTCCCTTCAGTTGCCGGGGCTCAGCCGTGACTTCTAGCGCTGTCCCAGGCTCTGTAGTTCTGAGCTATCAGCAGCCGGGGATTTAAAATCCCCAGCTGCTGATAGCTCAGCAGCGCTACAGAGACGGGGACAGCGGCAGAAGTCCCCGCTGAGCCCCGGCAGCTGTTAGTGGCTTTGCAGGGAAGGGCTTCATAGGCCCTTCCCTGAAAAGCCTTTTAAAATAGTAAAAAAAATTTAAAAAAATAGGTACTCACCTCCCTTCAGCTGCCGGGGCACAGCCGCATCTTCTCCTGCTGTCCCCTGCACTGTGTTGCTGAACTGCTGATCTATCACCAGCCGGGGATTTAAAATCCCCGCCTGCTGAAAGAGCTGAATGTAATTGGCTGAGGTGCTCAGTCAATCACAGGCAGCTCTCACCTGTCATTCATTCGGGGAGAGCTGCCTGTGATTGGCTGAGCACCTCAGCCAATCACATTCAGCTCCTTCAGCAGGCGGGGATTTTAAATCCCCGGCTGGTGATAGATCAGCAGTTCAGCACCACAGTGCAGGGGACAGCAGGAGAAGATGCGGCTGTGCCCCGGCAGCTGAAGGGAGGTGAGTATCTATTTTTTTTGTTTTTTAAATCACTTTTAATTCATTTCCAGGGAATGGCTTATATGTAAAGCCCTTCCCTGAAAAAGAATTCAGGTGTGCCAGCAGACCATTGTCTTCAATGGAGTCGCCGACAGCAGCAGCGGCTCCATTGAAGAGAATGCCTGTATTTTTATTCTTTTTTACACAAAAATCTTTCTTTTTCAGGGAAGGGCTTATATGTAAAGTCCTTCCCTGAAAAGGAATGCAGGGAGCCAGCAGGCCATTGTTTTCAATGGAGCCGCCGGCAGCAGCCGCGGCTCCATTGAAAACAATGCGTGCATTCCCTATGGTGCACGCATGTCCTATCTTTGCAGGCACGCACCTGCAAAGTACGGACATGTGCACACACCATAGGGAATGCAGTGTTGTAAATATAAGCGTGTTTTTGTGCGTGCATATGCACGTACCAAAACACGCTCGTCTGAACGCACCCTTAAGGATGATTTTCAGGTAAGGGCTTATATTTTTAAGCCCTTCCCGAAAACTCATCCCGCGCTCGCCGGCAGCCCATTGCTTTCAATGGAGCTGGCTGTATTGCCGGCTCCATTGAATTCAATGGGCTAACATCGTTCTTCTCTGCCACAGCTGTTACAGCTGTGGCAGAGGAGAACGATCTTTATGCTGACATAAATTTTTTTTTTTTTTTACACATCTTAGGATGATTTTCAGGAAAGGGCTTATATTTTTAAGCCCTTCCCGAAAATTCATCCCGCGCTCTCTGGCAGCCCATTGCTTTCAATGGAGTCGGCTGTATTGCCGGCTCCATTGAATTCAATGGTCAGTGCTCGTTTAATCGAGACGAGTACCGCGTGGTGCTCGTCTCGAGTAACATGCATCTCGAGCACCCTAATACTCGAACCAGCATCAAGCTCGGACGAGTATGCTCGCTCATCTCTAGTAAATAACTTATTTTGTACAGCTTGAGGAAAAGAAATGAGAGGTCATGTTCAAAAATTTTAAATAAAAGTATAAATAAGGCTCAGGAGTAAAATGTATTTATTAGGTAGCTAAACACTAGAACAAGGGGGCACAGTATGAGATTAGCTGGGTTAAAAATAAAAAACAATGTCAAGAAATATTATTATTTTACTGAAAGAGTAGTAGATGTTTGGAACAAACCTCCAGCAGACATGGTGGGAAAATCAACAATAAATTAATTCAAGCTGCCTGGGATAAGTATATGTCTATCCTAAGAGAGAAATAAAAAGAAAAATAATATAGTGACACACTAAGGGACTCGGTCAGACGAGCAAGTGTTTTGCGCGCGCATAATGCATGCTTCTAAAAGAACCAATGGGTTCCCATAGAAGTGTTCATATGCGCGAAATTTGAAGCACAAAACGGCACACACATGAAAAAAAGATAGGATATGCACTCCATATGTTTCCATTGACTTCTATGGGAGCAGGAGTTAATGGATACTCCTGTGCTGCCAATAGCTTCCTCACTACTTACAGCAGGAGATTTTAAAAGGTGCTTTTGGCCAGAAGCACTTTTTAAATGTCCCGCCGTTAACTCCTTAGTTACCGTGGGGATGAGGACACTATCTTAGGGATCCGTTAATCCCCATGGGGTGTCCCCTCATCACTAAACACTGTGACAGTGTTCAGTGATGATGGGACTCCCCAAGGGGATGAAAGAATCCCCTGCCACAGCTATTGCTGCCCAATTAAAGGCGATGAGATGAAGGCAACCCCTGCAGCGGTAATTTTTTTTTGGGGGGGGTGGAGGGGGTGACAGCTGTGGCAGGGGATTCTTTCGTGCCCGTGGGGAGTCTCATCATCACTAAACACTGTGACAGTGCAGTCACAGTGTACAGTGATGAGGGGACCTTTGTGGAGCAGCTGCACTTCTCCAAGCACAGCTGCTCTAGTGAATGGGCAAAGTTTCATGCACTGCGCATATAAAAACTTTGCCCGCTCACGCGTTTTCGATTATGCGAGCGGCACCTTTTTTTGCGCTCAAAAATGCACACTCGTCTGCCCTTGGCCTAAATGGACATGTGGTATTTTTCTGCCATCAATTTGCTTTGTTTATATTATAGAATATAAACTTTTCAGCTTTTTTTTTTCAACAAACAACTTTACATAACATGTAGCACAGCTTTCTTTACAATAGTGGTCACGATGTGTCATATACGGCAATGTTAGAATAATTGTAACCTTGATGTGGAAAAATAAAGGAAAAATTATGCAATTTATGAGACAATGATGGTTATTGAACGTTTAATTGAACATTCTCTGACAATATGCATTTTAATTGGTGTGCATTGTACCAAGTAGCCATATCTTTCACAGATGTTTCAGTTTACTATGGAAAGGTGATTAAGAATTTGACATTGTAAAGGACCTTCTATTATTGTATTATTATACTCACTGCTTTAAGAATATTAGCTTCTTTCTCTATTGCCTTTGTATGATTAATTATATTGAAGCCTTAGCACTGAAGCTTTATATTTGTAGTGTATGTGCATAAACATACAATTACAAACACGTGCTTAAAGTGTAATTGCAATTTCTATAAACATTTGCTAGGTCATATGGACATGTCAAAAGTTTTGATTGCTGGGACCGGCTGCTGAGATCCCAACCAATCCCTAGAGCAAGCCAGTTGTCTCTAAAAAGAAACCAGACGTAAGATGTATATTCAAATGAAACCTTTTGAAATATATGGAGCTGTGACCATGCATGTGCACTGCAGATCAATTCATTTCAATGAGAGCACCAAAAATAGCTTAGTGCGAGTATCCGGCTATCTACGGCGCCCCATTAAAAGGAATAGAATCGCGGTGCGCATGTGCAGCCACAGCTGTATTCATTACTTAACACTTTGGATCCTCATTCTTGGTATTGCTGAGTGCCCCAGTGCTTGGATTCCCACTGATCAGCAAGTTATTCCCTGTCCTCTGGCATTTCAAAAACAGAAAAGGCATGCTGTGCATTAGCAAATCTGCAGCATTCCAAGAATCTGCTACAAATGTTTTCTTCTGTGAGTGAGGCTTCCTACACAAGGGGTGAGTGCAATATTGAGCCATGAAACTCCGCCCAATATCGTGCTCGCCAACATGTAATTTTCCTGTGAAAGTAGCGATCCTCTGGTGTGGCTCTCAGCCGTGTCGGAGGATCGACAAGTGTTTCCCATTGACATTTGCAATGTTTCAAAAATTTGTAATGGATGCACCTTAGTTTAAAAACGCAGCAATTTTTTGCCCTTTTTTTTTCTGCATTTCAAAAGCTATAACCATTTTTTACGAATTACACAATACTATCAAGCATGCTTGATAAAGGCCAAATAAATGGTCGAAACGTCGCTGCTTGTATCCATTTTATGGAATTGAAATAAAGGAATCTTTTTACAACATCTTCAGTCTGCTGCGGATCCTCTTCATATTTGGATAAACGGATACTAAAGGCTTGTCCACCTTTTCTGATTGGCTTCTGCAGACGGTTCCTCCCCACTTGTGGGTATGTAATATAGTGCTGCAGGGTACCTTGTGGAGTACAGAACGTGCTTCCAGATCCCTCACAGACCAGCACCAGGTCTACATAGCCCTCAGGCCCCACAGACCTTCATGGACCTAAACTCCACAGGCTAAAAGGACACTGAGTTTGTGAGGGAGGGGAAATTTAAACTGTGTAGCCGCACCCTTGCAGGTGCAGGTTAACTAAACCAAAGACGGTGACTGTGCTCAGAGGCCCCCCTACAGACCACTCTTGCTACTGCACTGTCACTATATATATATATATATATATATATATATATATATATATATATATACAGTATAAAGTCATTTTTATGTATCTGTATGCTTGACAAAGACCTTTTTGATCGAAATGTTGCTGCTGTTAAGCCATTGGAGGAATGAAGAGTTTTAAATTTTAAATGCTGTCACGTCTTCCTTATATTACAGCACAAAGACAGGTGTCTGTGTGCTGTGCAATGCAAGTATTGTTCGATTCCCTCAGGCACAGCTCTCAGTTACGACTATGTGCACCTAACCTAAGGCAGTCTGCACACTGGCAGATTTGAATTTCGGAATCCGTGATCGGCATCTGCGCAGACAATCTGTGGTAATATGGTAATACTCCCTTAATGTGTACTATGCTAAGAGAGCTATAAGTAATAAAAGATGCTTCTTTGAAAGTTCTGAAAAAAGTTAGGAGCGTATGAATTTCAATAACATCCAATGGCATTTGTGCAAAACTACGGTTCGTGTTTAGAGATGAGCGAGTATATTCGCTAAAGGCAATTGCTCGAGCGAGCATTGCCTTTAGCGAGTACCTGCCCGCTCGAGGCAAAAGGTTTGGGTGCCGACGGTGGGCAGGGAGCTGCGGGGGAGAGCGGGGCAGAAAGAAGGGCAGATCTCTCTCTCCCTCTCTCCCCCCCGCTCCCTCCTGCTGACTGCCGCTACTCACCGCTCCCCCGCGCCGGCACCCGAACCTTCCGTCTCGAGCGGGGAGATACACGCTAAAGGCAATGCTCGTTCGAGCAATTGCCTTTAGCGAGTATACTCACTCATCTCTATTCGTGTTTAATTCTTCAGTAATTTTATCTCTGCCAAATACATTTAACTAAAACTAAAGCATTTCATGTAAAATTATTCTTTTTCAATTCTATTTGTGACATTACCCGCTATAGATACAGCAATTCTCAAGCATGATTAGCCCAGGGAAAAATTATCTAGTGCATGTCTAATATTAAAGATGTAAGATCAGAAAACATTTATAAATGGCAAAAGCACTGCATTTATTATAATTTTGACAATTTTCCATGTCAATGGGAATTCCTTTGGCTTCTGTCCAAATAAGGATAATGAATAACTGTTCAACAAGTCACAATATTTTACGAGACTGACAATCATGTTATTACCATAAAGGTATTCACACTGTAGGAATTATTCTATACCTCAGCATGATATAGAGTACATACTGCAGTGATCTGAAACGCGAGTCAACTACATTAGACTAAAGCTCAAATGTCTAAGATTATTACATTATTTTTCATCACTCAAAACCCTGGAGTGTCATATTATACAATTATTACTGAGGTGCAAAAAGTAATCAAAGCAGACAACAGAATACTGTCATTAACTATACATCATTATGTCTCTTAAATTAAAACTGAATTTTATTTAAAATATTAATCTATGAATATTTCAGTTTACTATATCTATTGCAGCATATTTTCTTAAATGGGCACTAACATTTCAGACAACTTCTGCTCATTCAATAGCTTGTGTGTCTCATCAATCTGGTAATATACTTTGATTATTTTTGGGGAGCTTACCACTATAAATCAAGTTTAAAGTGAAGCCCTTCTGCAATCCACTGTCTGTTATTAGGCATTCTGCTTCTTTAGCAACCAGGACATTAGAATGTCTGCTTAGCTATAGGAGAGGGACCATCTTCACAGTCTCATCTCCCCTGCACTCACTGAGCTCTCAGATCAGCAGTCAGCATAATTCTAATTGGATTGATCTTATTAGTTGCTTTACTGAGTCTTGTGTGTTTGCGTGCTCACAGCATATATTAAGATTTGTATGTATGCTGTGCCCATGCAAACACAGAAGAGCTAGTAAAGTAGCTAATAAAAATCAATCCAATAGGAATTATTCTGCTTTGCCTACAACATAAAGATAAGTGCACATACCAGGTCAGGTAAATATCACATCAGCAGAGACAGAGATTGTGTACACACTGACTGCAAATCTGAGAGTTATTTCTCCCAGCATTAATGATAAGTTGAAAATTTTCAAAAAACTGAATTTTAGAAGCATGAATTGTAAGCGCTTCAACCAATGGTTTGGATTTCGATAGATTAGAGCATCAAAATACTAACGATGACCAGTCTGTGCATGAGTGAGTAGTGAGTGGGTTTGTGAGTGACTTACATGCTCTGCCCCTGATCACACGATGGTGACGTCATCAGAGGTCATATATCCCCAGTGGGGTTGTTAATGCTCCGCCCCTGATTACATGACAGTTACATCATCATAGATCTTGTATGCGCATGGCTGCTGTCCAGCTATGTGTTTGTTAGTATTCCATAGCAACTGAGGCTACAGGGGGTTTGTAGTCTGCACGTAATCTGCACAAAGATGCAGGACCTGTGATGACGTTACCGTAATGCAATAAGGGGAGGAGCATGTGACTCCCTCACTGGCAATGAAGGATCTTTGATGACATCACCATCATGTGATCAGAGGTGGAGCATGTAAGTCCTTCACTCGAGATGAGTGTCACCATCATGTGATCAGGGAGAAGCATGATGGTGACGTCATGGCAGGCCCTTCATCTCCAATGCTGTGCTGCTTCTGATTACTGTTGTATGGGATTAACAATGTATGTAGCAGTGTTGTATGTTTGATGTGCATGTAGCACAGCTGTGTGGTGCATTGCACCACCAGAAACACTGGTACTATAATTTCCTCATAATTACTATTATCTTTAATGTCAGAGACAAAACAATGATTTTTTTATCCACTTTGTTAACAATATTTCTTCCGGCTATTATGGTTGTGATCAACTTTAATATTGAAGGACCCCCCTGGGCTACTTATGTGAAAATGTCTCTAAGCTGCCTGATAACAAAGATGGTGACAATAAAAACAGCTCTATAATAGCTGAAAAATGGAAAAATATGCACATTATAAATTATTTGTTTTTCCTATAAAATATTTCCAAGAGATAATACCTTAACAGGCAATAACTGATTTCAGGGGTCCTGTACATGGGATGCTAGGTTATCATCCATTAGGGGGCAGCTGTGATTGACAGGTGTCTTCTCTGAGCACGAGCAAGTATCAGTGAAAATATACAGTAGATTCTGACTATTTAAACCCCAAAGATGCCATGATCTATATTACTCTCATTATACCCTAAGGATCATTTGCCTTAAATAAATGGTGCATGGCCCATGGTTTATTAAAGTTTATTTGTTTTAACAATTAGAGTATTAAGGTTGTCCTGATACTTGCCATAAATTGTGTGCAAAATATATCAAGTTGTGTGTCAAAACAGGCAAATAAACAAAAAGTCAGATTAAGGAAACTTTCCATTAATGTACTCCATAACATTTCACATTAGCAGTGGCGCTGTAGTATACCTCATTTCAACCTAAATTTGTAGAAAATGCATGTACTATTTATGGCCGCCTGCAGACGGGCGGGTCGGATCCGGCGGCGAGGATTCTCGCCGCTCGACCCGACCCGAGCGCCTGCAGAGAGCGGCGTGTACTTACCCGCGCCCGCGGCTCCGGCTGTTTGATGTGCTGGCTTGCCGGGCAGCCCTGTATTAGGGCCTGAATACTGCAGGCCCTAACTTTACTACCAAGCCTTACGGGGAATCCATATATCCCTCCGACGCAGCAATATAATTTACAGCTCAAAGCTGAGCAAAAGTGACCTCCCTGAGCTGATACAAGGACTATCTTATCTTCTAGAAGGAAGCCGACCTGGACCCCCGCAAAGGAAAGAAAAAGATCTCTTAAAGCAAGCGGTGGGCTCGCCGCCCCCGAGTGCCCTTCCCCCTCCCGCCTGTCAGCCGTGGTCTCTGTTGCTTTGGACTCAGGTGGAGTCAGGAAAAAGAATCCTCAGTAGATGAACAACATTCCTAGCAAAGCTTCTGAACTGGCTCAGATCCGCTGCCCTCCCGCACCCATGTAGGAATAGTATGACTGAATAACGCAGTTCCCTCCATAATAATGTCGCTCCAAAGCAGCTCATAACAAGGTCATTTAGCACTAATGACATCCTGAAAAGTATTGAACACTTTGACTACGTCTTCCATCATTCTTCACAAGCACTGGTCTCCTCTGACTGATTTCTCTCTACACTAACAGTGACTAACCCAATTTACATAACTTTGCATTGATTATCCAAGATGGTAAAGTGCTGCATCAAACTGGTGGTCCCAAGGAGACTCTCGGACTTTTTTCCCCCTGGTCCCCGCAGCAACAGGAACAGATCCGCGACCCCCCACTCAAATAGTTCTGAAGCGGAAGAGGTACCTAATGCCCGAAGTCTTAACGCTCCATCCCAAAATTCCACACCAGGCTCTCTCTCCCCTATCCCAGATAGCCCTACTACATCGACCAAAGGAAGCGGCAAAAGGAACGCCCAAGATCCCTTGCCAGCCTCCCCTTCCACAATAGGTCCAGTAGCTAAAAAAAAAAAAATGACCAAGAGCACGGAACACCCCCACAGACAGAAACTATCAATAATCTCCAATCCTTCCAAGATTCTGAAAATCCCTTAACTATCAGTACCCTGAAGAACCTGCTGCTATCCCTACAAAAGGACATCTTCAAAGATATACAGAATCATTCAGGTCAACTACAATCTAATATTGATCATTTGGCTACTCGCACTGACCATATCGAACAAAAATTAGGAGAATTAACCAAAGCACACAACGAACTGGTAGACACACACGGGAATCTGGAAGAAGAAGTAACCCACCTCTGAGAAAAGGTTATAGATCTGGAAGACAGATCCAGGAGGAACAACCTCAAATTCTGAGGTGTCCCCACCTGATGTTCCTCACTACCTACTCAAGATACTTCAAACACTACTTACGGACCTCCCTGGCATAGAATACACTATCGACAGAGCCCACAGAATCCCGAAAGCCCGTTCTGTTCCGGAATCCGCACCAAGAGACATTCTAATGAGGATCCATTTCTATAAAACTACAGAAGAAATTCTGTCCGTTGGAAGATGTAGAGGAACTCTGCCAACCCCATATGAAAACATACAAATATTCCCAGACCTCTCGGCCGCTACATTACAGGAACGAAGACAGTTCGCAGAAATCACCACGGCACTACGGGAGGCCCACATCAGATACAGATGGGGCTTCCCCACAAAGCTATTGATCTCTAGAAATGGGACTCTCCACGTCGTTGCGTCAGTGGAAGAAGGTCTCATCCTCTTGAAATCATGGGAAGTCCCTGTATCTCAGAAATTTCCAAAGATGGTGGAAAAACCCTGCTCAAGGGTTGATCAAGAGTCGATAATCGCAAACAAACAGGGTCGACACACATGATCTGATGATCCATTAAGTCACCGGTCCTATTTTTTTTCTTTTTTTCTCTTTTCCATTACCTGGAGCCAATTACGGATGGTTTGAAATGCTATCCCCCCCAACTTCCATTCACCCAGCGCCCACCGGCGATGGATGAACAATATTTTGATGTTTCTAAACATTAATGTTTACTTTGATGTTAATATTGGTTATGTTTCTCTAGGAGGTCTTTTCCCCTTTCCTGATCTTTATTTAAAATGACAAGACACTACGGCAGCCCTGCTCTTAAATTACTCGTTAGCCATGCCGATTAATAATACATCTTTAAATGTAAAAGGTCTGAACAGCCCCTATAAACGCAGCATGCTTTCGAGAGAGGCCCTCAAGTCCCACCAGGATGTCTTTTTTGCTCAGGAGACCCACTTTCTGAGGGACACCCTAAATTCCCAAACCTTTGCTTTGCTTCAAACTTGGAGAAAAAGAAAAGGGGGTACTAATAGCCATAAGCCAGGCAGTATCATTCTCTCAAAGAAACCTATACACAGACCCATTAGGCCGCTTCATAATTCTAGTATGTGAGATTAACGCCTCTACCTACACTTTTGTAAACGTCTACTTCCCACCCAAGCACCAAGCCAGATTTTTTAAGCACGTCCTGTCAGAAGCTGCTAAGATCCCGGAAGGTAGCTTAGTAATTGCGGGGGACTTCTACTCGGTGCTTGATCCCTCGATGGATTCCTCTGTGAGCGGCAGGGGTACATCGCCTGTCGTCCCGATCTTACATTTAGAGGGGCTATATGACGCTTGGAGGTATATACACAGATCAGAGAGAGATTATACGTTCCTCTCCGCGCCACACTCCTCCTACCCTAGAGGGGGTCTAGCTGAGGTTATACAGACCGTTATCGGAACCATTACGTGGTCCGACCATGCTCCTATATTCCTTTCCCTTCAAAAGAAATGTAACCATTCCCCATCAGCCCCATGGAGACTAAATGAATATGTTCTCAACCATCCTCAATATGAACGGCCTCTTAAAGAGGAGTTGGAAGAATTCTTTGCGAACAATGTAGGTTCGGTCCCGAACGTATTCACTGTGTGGAACGCACACAAGGCTTTCATGAGGGGCATGTTTATTAAATTTGAGCTAAGAGAAAAAGAGAGGAGGAATTCAACATCCTAATGGATCAAATTAATTCCTTAGAGTCGTTAAATAAAAATGATCCGTCCCCTCAGAGAACAACAGAACTCCGGGCAAAACTTCAAAACCTCTTAGTCTCCAGACACGATATTACATTCCGAAAACTAAAAATGCAATTTTACGCACATGATAATAGAACAGGGACACTATTGGCAAAACAACTTAAAAGCCTTAAATCCAAAGAAAGAATTAGATTACTCCTGGATCCCAAAGGAAGGAAAATAATCCACCCCCAAAAGATTGCAAATACATTTGCTACTTACTATTCCTCTCTGTATAATTTAAGGGGAAATTCATCCATTTACCATCCCCAAAATGAAGAAATACAGAACTTTCTGCAGAACACTAATCTCCCCAGCCTAACTGCTGAGCAGGTGGCCGCACTCTCTACACCAATTACCTCGCAGGAGGTTATGGATACAATCAAACTACTAAAGCCCCATAATGCCCCGGGCCCGGATGGTTTTTCAAACGGCTACTTTAAAAGATTTGCCCCACTGTTGGCCTCTCATCTGGCATCTGTGTTCAACGGGGCAATGACATGTGGCTCCTTCCCATCTGAGATGCTGGAAGCCCTGATTGTAACAATTCCTAAACCAGGAAAAGAGAATACATCCCGGGCTAATTTCCGCCCCATCTCCCTGTTGAACACGGATGTCAAAATTTACGCGAAACTCCTAAGCGTAAGGTTGTTTATGGTCCTCCCGTCGCTAGTGGCAACAGACCAAGTTGGATTCATCCCGCAGAGACAGGTCCCTGATGGTACTCGACGATTCTTGAACCTCGTCAGGGTGGAGGAAAGGAACGGAATACCTGCATTGCTTTTAGCACTAGATGCAGAGAAAGAAAGCATTTGACCGCATACATTGGGGGTTCCTGGAGGCCGCCCTGGGAAGGTTTGGTTTCTCGGGGCCTATCAAAACAGCAATCATGTCTCTATACTCCGCACCCTCCGCGAGCGTCTTTTTCTCGGGATGCCTATTCCTTCATTCGCTATCTGCAACGGCACAAGGCAGGGGTGCCCCCTTTCGCCTCTAATATTCGTTCTGGTGATGGAACCATTGGCGGAACGGATCAGGAGTAACCAAAACATTCAGGGGATCATTGTAGCAACACAAGAGCACAAGATAGGGCTATATGCAGATGATGTCATATTAGCTATCACTAACCCTACCACCTCCCTGGCACAGGCCCAGTCCGCCTTAGTCCAATTTGGTACAGTCTCATATTATAAGTCGAATAACACAAAATCCCAAATGTTAAATTTAGGTTTAGATGCTAAAACAACACATACCATAACAGACTCCTTCACGTGGTGCGAACAATCTATCCCATATTTAGGCATTAACATAACGTACCCTAGCTCCCTTACCTTTTCCAAAAATTACCTACCACTTCTCAACCAAATTCCACGTATACTAAACCTTTTATATCCTGGGCAGGCAGAATCGCAGCCGTCAATATGATGATTTTACCTCGAGTTCTGTACGTCTTCAGAACTGTATCGATCCCAATCACTGCAAAATTCCTGTCCAAACTCCAGGCCATTATTAACCAATTTATTTGGGGGGAGCACACGCCAGAATTCAATTTTCCACCCTGGCATGACCCTACGAACTGGGAGGCATGAGAGCACCTGATATCAAACGATATTTTGCTGCTGTTATACTAGACCAAATCAAACAATGGTGGGTTACATCAGCACACAAAAAATGGGTGGCTATAGAGATAGCAACCATGGGCGCCCCCCCAATCTTTCTCCTTGGAGTTAGACCACCCCCTTACCGACACACGCGCTACCAAGTCTCCAGGAATCGGTCAAGATATGGAACCAACTGTCCTCTTCGGCTTCAGAAAAGGTTGCAGCTATGGCCCTTCCCTTAAGATTTCTCCCCTCTATTCTCCCAGATTTCGAGTTCGGAAAATGGGAGGCACTCAGCATTAGAAAAATAGGAGACCTTTGCAAGGAGGAGGCTATAATGGATTTCCCCACATTAAACAGGGTATTCAATCTCCCTAGTAAAATGGGCTTTTCACACCTGAGACTAAGATACGCATTACAATCCTTTGACATTTTAAAACCTTTGTTCCCAAAGATGACCCTCCTTTTTTTCTCACTCCCAGCAGGTACTCCTGGGGGTATATCTACCTTCTATGAGAATTCATTCTCTCAGATAGCACAATCTAAGTCAGCTAACATGACGCTTTGGGAACTCGATCTCAAGCAACATTTCAGCCTGAAATCCTCCCAGAAGTTATTCCTACGCTGGTACCTGACCCCAGCAAGGCTATCTAAGATGAATGAAAAAATCCCGGAGACATGCTGGAGAGAATGCACTTACTTTCATATGTGGTGGTCGTGCCCGGTTGTACGATCCTTCTGGAACATAGTATTTGATTTTATTTATACTGTGACACACCAGTATGTATCCCCGGATCGGGTGCTGGCCCTCTGTTTTTTGAACACCAACAAACTGTCTCCCTTTTACTCGGCTCTCACCTCACACATCATCCTCGTGTCACGTTTGACAATTGCTAGGCACTGGAGATCAAAAGAGACTCCCTCTATTCTTGAAGTGAAAAACTCAGTGGATCACACTTTTCACTTAGAGGAAGCTTACGCTCGCAGATTTGCTACTAAGTCCACACAAATGTCTTTTTGGGCGGTTTGGCTGGATTACATGGCAACGAACCCCTTGTGATTGGGACACGTGGGGGCTGAGGATGTGTGGTAGAGGAAAGGCAGATGGAGGAGCCAAGTCCTCCCGCCAAACAACCCAGCTAGAAATGTGCCCTCTGCCCCCTCCTCCTTCGCCCCAGGTCCACATCATGCTGGTCCCCTCCATAGATGTCATACATGTTTGTCTTATGTTCATGCGCTGTGTAAACCTGTCTTGTGATTTCCAATGAGTGTGTTGCACAGCTGCGGCGATTGAGAGGCTAACTTTATTAAAATCATAGTCTGTTTGTAAATGTATCAGTATGGTACATTTTCACCTTGTGGTGAAGATGGAAGCAGAAGAGAAATGTCCCATGATGAATGTATTCTGAATGTGAGTTGAGTGAGCAGTCGTAAATAATTATTCAAGATAAGGCCAGTGCAGGGGTACTAATCAATTTTTAATTGTCCAATTTTCCTACACTGTCCAGAGCTAGGATCACCACATAGAAGTACGCTCTCTAATTGTTATACCCACGTGTCTCCATGGCTGGGTGGAAGTCAAGAATTACTGTCAGAGTGTCTGTGGAGTGACCCTACCCCTTTTCCTCCTCCGGAGTGTTCCCCTTACAGGGGCAGTTCCTGGCAGATAACACAGACTGCAGGACCGCTGTCATCCTGAGTTTCCTCCCTGATCTCAAATCTCTTGTCTTTCCTACACTGTAAAAACTGTACTTAACTGCCTTTGCATAGTCTGTTTGAAGTTTACCAAAGTAAAGTATATACCAGGCCCTAAACATCCCTAGGGACCCGAGGTACTAAGAAAACTGTCTGTGTCTATAAATTATTCTCTGCTGAAGATCATACCGGTGTGTAGGAATGGTGGCATCACCCGTGACAACTACTACCCCCATTATTCTGTTATTGGCATTCCCTATCATAGGGGTGTCAACGGTGGCCTGCAGTTATACCCTGGCCTTGGCTGCGTGTTATCCTTCTGGAAAAAGGAGTCTGGTAAGTGCCGCGATGACAAGCCAACACTTACCCATCCCAGCTCCCCATGTATGTCAGGTGACATCCCACAGCAGCTCTCAGTAGTAACAGTGACATCCCACAGTAATAGTGCCCCCCTGAGACCCATATATTTACCCCCTCCTCCTTGTGGAAGCGACGCTGTTCCTCTGCTCGGTGCTGATAGGAGCGCTGATCCTGGGTTCACATTGTGACATCAGTGTGCTCCCAAATGCCCCAAACCCCTGCTCTCACGGAAGCAAGTAGGAGTCGTCGGGGGGGGGGGGATTCCAGCTGACATCACAGTGTGCGCCGGGATCAGCACTGCTAGTACACAGCTGGGTGAATATTGGCAGGGGAGCCGTGGCCCCTGCAAGTATTCACTAACGTGGTGAGTGGGTGAAGGCGGCGATTGCCAGCGGGGAGGGCTCTACATGCCGCCTCTAGCACGCATGCCTTAGGTTTGCCACCACTGTCCTAGGTGCTTGATTTTTTTTTGAGAATGAGTGACATTGTCCCTTGTACTACTAAAAGGAGTGACAAACTGTCATATATGATGGACCCCCACCCTATCACATTAGCAGTAGGGGCAGCATGCTACTGCACAGCAAAGGCAAGATTGAGGCCCAAACTGTAACTGGATTTGTCACTGAAGACAACCTGGTTCCACACCGTGGTAGTCCAATTTCATTGTTTATTATTCCAAACAGAGGGGATGGTGGATGGGTGTCAAAGGTAGTACGCATAATAAGTGCCATAAGACCAAATGTTCTTCAGCCAAGCACCGGGAATTGGTTCCCACAGTCACGGCAGCCTGTAACAATAGTGCCACCTGTCCCTGGATGGTGAATAACTAAATAGTTGAAGCTACTTGTACTCTTCGGACGATCAGACAATCCTATCTACTGATTGTGTGTCGAGGACAACCTGAGATCGTCCGTCTTGTATACATGTTCTCACGTATCCACTGGTTCCAGAATGGCCCAGGAGTCAGGCAATTTGTCAATACATCCAGCTTCTCACATTCTAATAATGCACCCCCTCTCAAACTCTATTAACTGGGCGAAAACTCTTTCATTGTGTCGCAGTGGTCAACAAGCTCTACACAAGCAGAAAAAAAGGTCCCTTAAACACAAGTAGCCTCTGAAAGCCTTTTTCTAGGCCAAAAATGGAACCACTTTTAGGGCCTCAGGTAGCAAGACCATTCATCTAATCACGTCACAGCTGTACTCATTTGCATATCTGCCTGAGATGTAATTGCATTATGAGATTTGCAGCAATACAATAACTCCTAGGAGCTTGATTTTTTTTGACAAAGTGTAGTTAACACAGGCTCCACCATTCAGAATAGTTGATATGCTGTGTCTATCTGCTTTCTCTCTCATGAAAATTAATTGGTCAGCTTTTGTCCATTGTGAATGGCCCATGAGGCTGCTGTAAAGCATCTCTGTAAATGCTGTTTAATGCAGCTCAGGCAAGGTGGCAGTCCTCATAGTTATGTACAGACAATAGACTTAAAAAACCCTGTAATCAGAAAACAAAAACACATTAGAAAAATGGAAAATGTTTCACTGTCTGGTTTTAATTAGTTAAAAAGAAATGCAGGCAATATATTGCCTTTATAACTGTTTAATTAGAACTTCAATTCTATTCTACATGTGTACATGAAGCATTTAGAACTTATGCTCAAAGCAGCTTTTTTTAAATAACTTTTTCAAAGAATAATTTTTCGAATTTCATTAAAAACATTGCAATAACTTAAGAAACACGCTGAGCTATTTAATACAAAGCTGAGATGTTAGCTTTATTCATAGGCTATGAAAGTAAATAGAGAGCACGTAAAGTCAAGCTGTTTCACAACCAATTAAACTGATTATCCTTAGTCATTCCTAACAATCAATAGTTTCAAAAATATACATTTAAATTTATATGACTAAAAATAATAATTACGGGCATTGGGAGGTCTCACTAAAAATTAGAATTATATATCTTTTTTAGTATTGATTATTTTTAGAGATGAGCGAACACGTTCGGCTCCGCCCCTTTTTCGCCCGAACACCGAACTTTGCGAACACTTCAGTGTTCGGGCGAAAAAGTTCGGGGGCCGCCGTGGCAGCGCGGGGGGGTGCGGCGGGGAGTGGGGGGGAGAGGGAGAGAGAGAGGGCTCCCCCCTGTTCCCCGCTACTGCCGCCCGCGCCGCCGCGCATCTCCCCGCCCCCCGGCGGCACCCGGACACTTACGCGCGAACACTGCAGTGTTCGGCAAAGCCGGTGTCCGGGTGCGGATGTGTCCGTAACGGACACGTTCGCTCATCCCTAATTATTTTACATTATGAAGCGCTCAGGCAATTACAATCAGAGCTACCAGCAGGCGGGGATTTTAAATCCCCGGCTGTTGATAGCTCAGAACTACAGAGCCAGGGACAGTTCCAGAAGTCGCGGCTGAGCCCCGGCAGCTGAAGGAAGGTGAGTATGTTTTTTTTTTACACTACTTTTATTGACTTTTCAGGGAAGGGCTTATGTTGAAGCCTTTCCCTGAAATCCAATGACGGGGATGTCGGCAGCAGGATTCTCTACCGCAGCTGTCATGTGTGACAGCTGCTGTAGAGAATTGAAGAATTCTTCTGCTGCATCTGCCACAGATGTGGCAGATGTAGCAGCAGGGAATTCTTTTAACTAGCGGGGGTGAAGGAAACATGTGTTCTTCATCCCTGCGGGGGTCACGGCAGCGGCGGAGAGGTAAGTATTTTATTTTTTTTTTTACACTAAAATGTTTCTTTTTCAGGGAAGGGCTTAAATGTAAAGCCCTTCCCTGAAAAAGAATGCAGGGGTGCCAGCAGAGCATTGTTTTCAATGGAGCCACTGGCAGCAGCTGCGGCTCCATTGACAACAATGCACACAGCTGCATACACGCGTGTTTTTGCTCGTACGTAGGTGCACACCTATCTACGCACCTATGTACGCACAAAAACACGCTCGTGTGAAGCACCCTAAAGTTGATTTTGCAGACAGCATTTTTCAGCAATTTGCTGCGTTTTTAAGGTTGTCTTTAACCTCTTTTTGCTCTGCGCTCAATATATTTATGATGTTTGGGCAGGTGAAAAGGTGGAAGTTAAGGAAAACTAATTTAAATGTATGCACAGTGATGATGGTGGCCAATCTGAGCCTGTGCCATGAGCAATGGGTCTCAGCATTGCTCTGCAACAGCCAAGATCAGAGATACTGTAACTCTGGTCTCATCAAATGCCACATTCAAAAGTAGATGTTGTAGATAGAGTTGACGCTTACAACTTCTGGACCTGGAACATCATGTTACTGGATACAGAAAAGAAAAGTGCAACACGTTTTAAAGGTAGTGTCCTTTATCAAGGTAAGTACCTTTGGAACGCATTGCATTTTCCTTTTCTGTTTATGTATCCAATAAAATGATATCCAAGGTCCAGAAGTTGTAAAAAAGTGGACTCTATCTGCAACATCTGCGATAATTTTAAGGCACAGTTGGGATTTCTTGGACATTGAACCCCCCAAAAAACATAAGTGACAGTCCCATTCTTTTGGTACCTTTCTACATAAATTGATTGTCTTATACTGTACCCCTGGAGAGTGGGAACTTCTTATTTTTTCATCAACTTATCACTTTGCTTGTCCAGGGTGTATTCCACCTGCGGAAATTCCACAGATGCTCTTCACCTTCTGCATATCCAGTAAGGATGGGGGATCTTTGGCAAAAGCTCAAAATATAAGCTTTAAAGCAAACCCGGATAATAGTGGTGACAACAGTTCCTGTTGGGAAGTGGCTGCCAATGCCAGGTGAATAATCTCTGACTTAAAATCTTCCTTGTTTTATAATATACCATTTGGAGCGCTGCCCTTGCTTTTTATGTTAAAGATAGTCATGATAATAATGAAAAAAAAAATATGGTATATGATAATATAAAAAATATAAATAATCATAGTAATAATAATACCAATAATGACAAATCTTATTATAATGATGATAATAGTGATGTCCGCATACAGAAAAAACAATACATAATCTTTGGAAACATACGTTGAAACAACAGTGGTTAATCTTAACAAAGACATTAAATAAGAGCAGTAAATAAAAAGACAGAATAAAAATAAGAATGAAAAGAGGAAGAAAAAGAGAAAAAATAAAAAAAAATTAGATATACATATTTTAATATATATATATATATATATATATATATATATGCAAACATATATAAAATACAATATTGCTAACTAGGAAACTGGGGAAGAGATACTGCAAGAAGGGGAGGTGTAATAAAATATTTAGAGGTTTAAGTGAATGTACTTATCGCAAGTTAACAGCAGGGTGGGGGCTGAGCGCATGTATGACTAAGGGCTTAGTCAAACGGGCGCATCGGCCCATGTAAATGAGAACTTACTGCAGGAAGAAGATGGACGCACTTCAGGACGGACGACTCCCCGCAGCACCGAAGAAAGAACACATGACCAGCAATGAAGCCGGTCACATGTTCTTTCTTCCGGCGCTGCAGAGAGACGTCCGTCCTTAAGTGCAACCGTCTTCTTCCTGCCGATGCGCCCGTGTGACTAAGCCCTGAGAGTGGAATTGCAGGGTTTGTTGGCGAATTTAAATACTTGTTTTGGTGGAGGGTTGTGAGTGCCTGTGTGGTCTTGCTGCCACTGGGCATTCATGGCTTCCCGGCATAGCCCAACTGCACACGTGTGAGGGGATAGCGCCGCCCATCATTGCATGTATGGAAGTGGGGAATGCAGATATCTGGGAAATGCATAGAATGAGGGGAGGGGTAAATAAACTTAGTGAGCTGTATGTCAGGTGTGTGTATATGTTAAAGTAAAAAAAGGATAGCACTAAAATCATATAAAAATGTACTAAGTTTAGATTATGAGTAGGCAAAATTTCTATGTAATGTAAGCATCTGAAATGAAGTCACATATGGAATCACAGTTTGAAATAAAATTGCATTTGAAATCAGAATTGCAAATGTAATGTGTCGGTTGTCAAAAACATGTTCAAGTCCTTTGTTTAGTCCCATTCGGGACAAAGTGTTCAATTTGTAGATCCAGAACATTTCTCTTTTTTTTAGGGTCCTGAATCTGTCAGGAAAGTTGTTCTGATCTGTTCCAGAGTTATTGAGCAAGCTCCAAAATTCAGAAGTTCAAAACCCCATGTGTTACATTGGATCTATGTTTGTTTATTCTGCATAGCAAATTCTGTGTGGTGGGGCTGGAGGTGACAAGAACATTGTAATACATATATCACAAAGTTTGAGCAGGATTTGATGTTGAAGTTCGTTTTCATGGCGAGACTGATGAATTCTGTTACACTGTTTTTTTTAATGTTCAGACAGCATTTTCAGTTTTCCTTGTTGCCTTTGAAACACCCCCAATATGTTCAAAAAAAGTTAAGGTTTGACTGATGACTTTGGATTTCCCTTACTTGCTGGGTGCTAATGTGTTTTTCAGGGAGTGGGCTCTTCTGAAAGCAACCTGGTGTTTGGAGGGAATAGACTGTGCATGTTACGGATCCTGTAAGAGGATTGGTCAGTGCCTCCTAAGAACTAAGAACCGATTTAAAAAAATTGTAGATAGAGATGAGCGAACGTACTCGTCCGAGCTTGATACTCGTTCGAGTATTAGCGTGTTCGAGATGCTCGTTACTCGTGACGAGTACCACGCGATGTTCGAGTTACTTTCACTTTCATCTCTGAGACGTTAGCGCGCTTTTCTGGCCAATAGAAAGACAGGGAAGGCATTACAACTTCCCCCTGTGACGTTCAAGCCCTATACCACCCCCCTGCAGTGAGTGGCTGGCGAGATCAGGTGTCACCCGAGTATAAAAATCGGCCCTTCCCGCGGCTCGCCACAGATTTTTTCTAACATAGAGGAGGGAAAGTGCTGTTGGTGCCGGAGCTGCTATAGGGAGAGTGTTAGGAGTATTTTAGGCTTCAAGAACCCCAACGGTCCTTCTTAGGGCCACATCTACCCGTGTGCAGTAGTGTGGAGGCTGCTTTTTGCAGTGTTGCACATTTTTTTTTTTTTTGTATATCGGCCGTGCAGAGCATTGCGCCCTGCAGTAATTATACATACTCCAGGGCCAGTAGTGGTGGTGAGGCAGGGACAGAAGACATATATTGTGAGGCAGGGACAGAAGACATATTTATTGAATATAGGCAGTGGGCCTTTGCAAAAACATTTGGGGAAAAAAATCTATTTGGGCTGCCTGTGACTGTCCTCAGTGTTCTGGGTCTGTGCTGGGTGTAGTTCTCCTCCTAATTCATACGCAGCCAGCTAAGTGTTACAGCAGGCTTGCGCAAAATTATTTCCTGGCTCTGTGTTGGCTGTTACATCACATTCCAGTCCACAGTGCAACAGTCTGCAGTTATTTTACATACTCCAGGGCCAGTAGTGGTGACGCAGGGACAGAAGACATATTTATTGAATATAGGCAGTGGGCCTTTGCAAAAACATTTGGGGAAAAAAATCTATTTGGGCTGCCTGTGACTGTCCTCAGTGTTCTGGGTCTGTGCTGGGTGTAGTTGTCCTCCTAATTCATACGCAGCCAGCTAAGTGTTACAGCAGGCTTGCGCAAAATTATTTCCTGGCTCTGTGTTGGCTGTTACATCACATTCCAGTCCACAGTGCAACAGTCTGCAGTTATTTTACATACTCCAGGGCCAGTAGTGGTGACGCAGGGACAGAAGACATATTTATTGAATATAGGCAGTGGGCCTTTGCAAAAACATTTGGGGAAAAAAATCTATTTGGGCTGCCTGTGACTGTCCTCAGTGTTCTGGGTCTGTGCTGGGTGTAGTTGTCCTCCTAATTCATACGCAGCCAGCTAAGTGTTACAGCAGGCTTGCGCAAAATTATTTCCTGGCTCTGTGTTGGCTGTTACATCACATTCCAGTCCACAGTGCAACAGTCTGCAGTTATTTTACATACTCCAGGGCCAGTAGTGGTGACGCAGGGACAGAAGACATATTTATTGAATATAGGCAGTGGGCCTTTGCAAAAACATTTGGGGAAAAAAATCTATTTGGGCTGCCTGTGACTGTCCTCAGTGTTCTGGGTCTGTGCTGGGTGTAGTTGTCCTCCTAATTCATACGCAGCCAGCTAAGTGTTACAGCAGGCTTGCGCAAAATTATTTCCGGGCGTTCCGTAAGCGAAGTCAGCCTCCAACCACAGGCCAATAAGCGGCACATTTAATTACAGCGTTCTATTTCTGCACTACTGGTAATACACCATGCTGAGGGGTAGGGGTAGGCCTAGAGGACGTGGACGCGGGCGAGGACGCGGAGGCCCAAGTCAGGGTGTGGGCACAGGCCGAGCCAGTGCGGTGGCCAGGGGTAGAGGCAGGGCCAGACCGAATAATCCACCAACTGTTTCCCAAAGCGCCCCCTTGCGCCATGCCACCCTGCAGAGGTCAATGTGCTCTACGGTGTGGCAGTTTTTCACAGAGACGCCTGACGACCGACAAACAGTGGTGTGCAACCTTTGTCGCGACAAGATCAGCTGGGGAGCCACCACCACCAGCATGCGCAGGCATATGATGGCCAAGCACCCCACAAGGTGGGACGAAGGCTGTTCACCGCCTCCGGTTTGCACCACTGCCTCTCCCCCTGTGCCCCAACCTGCCACTGAGATCCAACCCCCCTCTGAGGACACAGGCACTACCGTCTCCTGGCCTGCACCCACACCCTCACCTCCGCTGTCCTCGGCCCCATCCAGCAATGTCTCTCAGCGCAGTGTCCAGACGTCGCTAGCGCCACTGTTTGAGCGCAAGCGCAAGTACGCCGCCACGCACCCGCACGCTCAAGCGTTAAACGTGCACATTGCCAAATTGATCAGCCTGGAGATGCTGCTGTATAGGCTTGTGGAAACGGAGGCTTTCAAAAGCATGATGGCGGCGGCGGCCCCGCGCTACTCGGTTCCCAGTTGCCACTACTTTTCCCGATGTGCCGTCCCAGCCCTGCTCGACCACGTCTCCCGCAACATTGTACGCGCCCTCACCAACGCAGTTACTGCCAAGGTCCACTTAACAACTTGTGCTTGTGCCCGCCTGTGCTTGTCCACCAACAAGGTCCAGACACGTGGACAAGCACAGGCGGGCAGGGCCACTATATCTCCCTGATGGCACATTGGGTGAATTTAGTGGAGGCTGGGACAGAGTCAGAGCCTGGGACCGCTCACGTCCTACCCACCCTCAGAATTGCGGGCCCCAGCTCGGTGGTGGTATCAGCGGCGGTGTATGCTTCCTCCACTAAACCACCCGCCTCCTACGCAACCTCTGTCTCGCAATCAAGATGTGTCAGCAGCAGCACGTCGCCAGCAGTCGGTGTTGCGTGGCACGGCAGCACAGCGGTGGGCAAGCGTCAGCAGGCCGTGCTGAAACTACTCAGCTTAGGAGAGAAGAGGCACACGGCCCACGAACTGCTGCAGGGTCTGACACAGCAGACCGACCGCTGGCTTGCGCCGCTGAGCCTCCAACCGGGCATGGTCGTGTGTGACAACGGCCGTAACCTGGTGGAGGCTCTGCAGCTCGGCAGCCTCACGCACGTGCCATGCCTGGCCCATGTCTTTAATTTGGTGGTTCAGCGCTTTCTGAAAAGCTACCCACACTTGTCATACCTGCTCGGAATGAGCGCACATTTCCGCAACTCCAAGACGGACGCTGCCACCCTGCGGACCCTGCAACATCGGTTTAATCTGCCAGTGCACCGATTGCTGTGCGACGTGCCCACACGGTGGAACTCTACGCTCCACATGTTGGCCAGGCTCTATGAGCAGCGTAGAGCTATTGTGGAATACCAACTCCAACATGGGCGGCGTAGTGGGAGTCAGCCTCCTCAATTCTTTACAGAAGAGTGGGCCTGGTTGGCAGCCATCTGCCAGGTCCTTGGAAACTTTGAGGAGTCTACCCAGATGGTGAGCGGGGATGCTGCAATCATTAGCATCACCATTCCTCTGCTATGCCTCTTGAGAAGTTCCCTGCAAAGCATAAAGGCAGACGCTTTGCACTCGGAAACGGAGGCGTGGGAAGACAGTATGTCGCTGGATAGTCAGAGCACCCTCATGTCTATGTCTCAGCGCGTTCAGGAGGGGGAGGAGCATGAGGAGGAGGGGGAAGAGACAGCTTGGCCCACTGCTGAGGGTACACATGTTGCTTGCCTGTCATCCTTTCAGCGTGTATGGCCAGAGGAGGAGGAGGAGGAGGAGGAGGATCCTGAAAGTGATCTTCCTAGTGAGGACAGCCATGTGTTGCGTACAGGTACCCTGGCACACATGGCTGACTTCATGTTAGGATGCCTTTCTCGTGACCCTCGCGTTACACGCATTCTGGCCACTACGGATTACTGGGTGTACATACTGCTCGACCCACAGTATAAGGAGAACCTTTCCACTCTCATTCCCGAAGAGGAAAGGGGTTCCAGAATGATGCTATACCACAGGGCGCTGGTGGACAAACTGTGGTAAACTTCCCATCCGACAGCACTAGTGGCCGAAGGCGCAGTTCCAGGTGGCAGGGGAGGCGCAGAGATAAGGCAGCATGTACAGCGCAGGCAGGGGAACATTCTCCAAGGCCTTTGCCAGCTTTTTGGCTCCCCAGCAAGACTGTGTCACCGCTCCCCAGTCAAGGCTGAGTCGGCGGGAGCACTGTAAAAGGATGGTGAGGGAGTACGTAGCCGATCGCACGACCGTCCTCCGTGACGCCTCTGCCCCCTACAACTACTGGGTGTCGAAGCTGGACACGTGGCCTGAACTCGCGCTGTATGCCCTGGAGGTGCTTGCTTGTCCTGCGGCTAGCGTCTTGTCAGAGAGGGTGTTTAGTGCGGCTGGGGGAATCATCACGGATAAGCGTACCCGCCTGTCAACCGACAGTGCCGACAGGCTTACACTTATCAAGATGAACAAAGCCTGGATTTCCCCAGACTTCTCTTCTTCACCAGTGGACAGCAGCGATACGTAAGCAATACGTAGGCTGCACCCGCGGATGGAAGCATCGTTCTCTATCACCATCAAAAACGGGGACCTTTTTGCTTCATCAATCTGTGTATAATATTCCTCCTCCTCCTCCTGCTCCTCCTCCTGAAACCTCACATAATCACGCCGAACGGGAAATTTTTCTTAGGCCCACAAGGCTCAGTCATATAATTTTTGTAAACAATTTTTATACGTTTCAATGCTCATTAAAGCGTTGAAACTTTCATCTGAACCAATTTTTATTTTAACTGGGCTGCCTCCAGGCCTAGTTACCAATTAAGCCACATTAACCAAAGCGATTAATGGGTTTCACCTGCACTCTTGGTTGGGCATGGGCAATTTTTCTGAGGTACATTAGTACTGTTGGTACACCAATTTTTGGGGGCCCTCGCCTACAGTGTAATCCAATTAATTTTTAGCCCACCTGCATTACAGCTGACGTTACCTCAGCTGTGTTGGGCACTGCAATGGCATATATTTATGTACCGCCGGTGGGTTCCAGGGAGCCACCCATGCCGTGGGTCCACACGGAGTTGTAACTGCATGTGTCCACTTCTAAAGAACCCCAGTCTGACTGGGGCATGCAGTGTGGGCCAAAGCCCACTTGCATTAAACATGACATTACCTCAGCTGTGATGGGCACTGCAATGGGATACATTAATGTACAGCCGGTGGGTTCCAGGGAGCCACCCATGCTGTGGGTGCACACGGAATTCCCATTGCGGAGTTGTACCTGCCTGTGACTATTTATAAAAAAACGCAGTCTGACTGGGGCATGCAGACACCTTGACAGAATGAATAGTGTGTGGCACATAGGTTCCCCATTGCTATGCCCACGTGTGCAGCTCCTGATGGCGGTGGCACAGGATTATATTTCTCATTGCTTCTGTACAGCATTGTGGGCTATCGCCCCGCCCCTTTTAAAGAGGGTCGCTGCCTAGCCGTGCCAACCCTCTGCAGTGTGTGCCTGCGGTTCCTCCTCATGGCAGACGCACTTATAAATAGACATGAGTGTGGCGTGGCATGAGTGCAGCTGAAGGCTGCGCAGGGACAATTTGGTGTGCGCTGTGGACACTGGGTCATGAGGGGGGGGGGGGTTGGGCAGCATGTAACCCAGGAGAAGTGGCAGCGGAGTGTCATGCAGGCAGTGATTGTGCTTTGTTGGAGGTAGTGCGGTGCTTAGCTAAGGTATGCATTGCTAATGAGGGCTTTTCAGAAGTAAAAGTTGTTGAGGGGGGGGACCCACTCTTGCCGCTATTGTGGCTTAATAGTGGGACCTGGGAACTTGAGATGCAGCCCAACATGTAGCCCCTCGCCTGCCCTTTCCGTTGCTGTGTCGTTCCCATCACTTTCTTGAATTGCCCCGATTTTCACAAATGGAAACCTTAGCGAGTATCGGCGATATACAAAAATGCTCGGGTCGCCCATTGACTTCAATGGGGTTTGTTACTCGAAACGAACCCTCGAGCATCGCGAAAATTTTATCCCGAGTAACGAGCACCCGAGCATTTTGGTGCTCGCTCATCTCTTATTGTAGATCAAGATGCAGTTTAGATTATATTTATGGAGTCTTTTTATCTAGAGCCGTTGTTTGGAATTCATTTTTTGCTTTATTGAAAGCTGATAATATAACATTTTGTGGGTATGCTCTTTGTTTCTGTCTTTCAGTTTTTGATTATATTGGTCTGTGAGATGAAGTATTCTGTTTTTGTGTAGTTGTATCTCAACCTCTTAAACTGACTGTAGGGCGCGTTTGAAGTTCAAGTAAGGCCCATTTAGACACAACGATAATCGCTCAAAAGATGTCGCTCAAGTGACTGTTGAGCGATCATTGTTGTGTCATTTACAGCGCAAGATGATCGCTCAAGATGATTGATCACCTTGCGCTGCCGACGGAGGATGCAGAAGACAAGCGGGGTGTCCCCGCTTGTCTTCTGTATCCAGATGTTTTCTGCACGGAGTGCCTGGCTGTTATACAGCCGAACGCTCCGTGCCAGGTATAGAGAATAGAGCTGGACCGCTCTGTTCTTCATACCTAGCCTGTTTTTAAGGAGCGGGATACAGCTGAAACAATAGTATCAGTTGTATCCCGCTGTGAATCCCTGATAAGGTTCATCGTCGTCTTTCAGCACTCTGAAAGACAACGATGAGCGACAGGATAACGAAAACTGCACGATGCAAGTGCAGTTACACACAACGATTATCGCTCAAAGCATGGCTTTTGATTGAATTTTGAGCGATAATCGTTGTGTCTAAATGGGCCTTAAAGGGGTTGTCCCGCAGCAGCAAGTGGGTCTATACACTTCTGTATGGCCATATTAATGCACTTTGTAATGTACATTGTGCATTAATTATGAGCCATACAGAAGTTATCAAAAGTTTTATACTTACCTGCTCCGTTGCTGGCGTCCTCGTCTCCATGGTGCCGACTAATTTTCGGCCTCCGATGGCCAAATTAGCTGCGCTTGCGCAGTCCGGGTCTTCTGCTGTCTTCAATGGGGCCGCTCGTGCAGAATGCCGGCTCCGTGTAGCTCCGCCCCGTCACGTGCCGATTCCAGCCAATCAGGAGGCTGGAATCGGCAATGGACCGCACAGAAGAGCTGCGGTCCACGGAGGGAGCAGACCCCGGCGGCCATCTTCAGCAGGTGAGTATGAAGACGCCGGACCGCCGGGATTCAGGTAAGCACTCTCCGGTTTGTTTTTTTAACCCCTGCATCGGGGTTGTCTCGCGCCGAACGGGGGGGGGGGGGGGGTTAAAAAAAAAAAAAAAACGTTTCGGCGCGGGACAACCCCTTTAACTGTTTGGGTCAGTTGGTTTAAAGAATGTCTTTTTGATAATTGTGTTGTTCTCATGGTATAGTACAAGATTCAGGTATTCAATACTGGCCTAAAAGCTTTTTTTCTGGAGGATAACAAATTGAAATGATTCTCATTTAGGTAAATAGTGCAATAAAACATCTTATGATAGAGATGAGCGAGCATGCTCGTTTAAGGCTGATGCTAGATCGATCATCGGTCTTATCGAGTAACTGATTACTCGATCGTGCACCATGCGGTAGGGCAGTGGGGGGGGAGCGGAAGGGAAAGTAAGAGAGATCTCTCTCTCCCCCCTCCCGCTCCCCTCTGCCTCCCCCCGCTCCCTGCCGCCACCCCCCTCCATGGTGCTCGGTCGAGAAATCAGTTACTTGACCAGTATCAGCCTTAAACGAGCGTGCTTGCTCATCTCCACTTCTGAACCTTCACATATAAAGATTACGTCATCAATGTAGCATTTATAGAACTTGATATTCTTTGACCATCTGTGTTTGGACAGAATATTTTTCGTAATAAGATGTGCACATGTCTTCCATCATGTAGCTCTTGCACATAATTGCAATTTTAAAGCTTTCTCCTTAATGGTTCTGGAACAGATCTCCCACAACGTCCCTGATTATTTGGGACACTCAAAGAAATATTCTGGATTGAACTCTCTGTTTCCAATGGGACTGAACATAGGATTTAAAAATGTTTTTGACAACTGTCGCATCTCATCTGCAATTGTGATTTTAATATGTAATAGTTTTTTATTGAAAGAAATAGGCATGACATTTGCGATCTTACAGTATTTAACAGACCATACAATGATTAGATGGAATGAAGAATGATACATTTCTTAAATCACATTTGTGTATGAGGCAGTTGCCAACTTCCTTGTGAAACAAAACTTTTTTAAATTTCTAAGAACATAGGGACGGGGGGGGGGTGTTTAGGTAAGTGGGAGAGGAGGAGGGGAGAAAGGGGGGAAGGGGGGGAGGGGGGGAAGGGGGAGTTACTAATTAGTAATTTATTTCCAATTATTTCCTTTCCGTACACATTTAGGATTTTGAACTTATTTAACATTTTCTAAACATCTTCCAGGCTAGAGTATAAGAACGTTACCCAGAGACTCAAGATTTTAGTTTATAGGCCTTATGGATTTAGGTTTAGCGTAGTTTGGTGTGGGTGAAAGTGTCTTATCCAGGGATCCCATTTCTCCATAAAATTGGAGATACTGTTTTCTCTTATGGCGTAAATTTTCTCCATGATCATATGTTCTGACATTAGCTGAATAATGTTAGGCAAGGAGGGAATGAGGTGAGATCTCCAATTCCTCACTATCAAAAGTTTGTATACCAACAGACTATGGATAATAAGTTTTCTCATTTTTTGAGGTATGATTTCTATGCCTAGTAGGAATAAGGCTATGTCTGGTGTTGGAGAGATCTCAACCCCCGTAATTGTTTTTATAAGGTGCAGGAGCTCTCTCCACACCCCATTCATTTTTTGGCAGCTCCAAAAAAATGTGTAATAAGGTACCTCTTTGCCCACACTGTCTCCAGCACTGGTCTGAGGAGTTTGGGAAGAAATCTGCTAATCTTACTGGGGATCGGTACCAACGGGTGGTTAGTTTATAGTGAACCTCTATTAGTGAGGCGCACAAGGATGCTTTGTTTGCCCACTTATATGAGCGATTCCAATGCTCTGGTGAGTAGGATCTTCCCAGTTCCTTTTCCCAGTTTAGGGTGTGTGCTCTTTTCTTTTCGTACGGTTGAGAGTTAGATTCACCGCAAAAAAGTTCATAGATGTCCTTTAAGGGGGTCTTGTGAGGGGAGGGGTTAAAGAGGAGATTAGTTAGAATTTTGGGCAGGGAGGTCCCCTCAAGTGCCAGAGTGGGCCATCTACTTTTTAGTTGGGAGTATAGAAGGAAGTCTCCTCCCTGTAAGCCATATTCTTTAGTCTGAGATCAATTTGATACCCTTTATTCTCCAGGATTTAGTGTTTATCGTGTTAGGTTCGAATTCTACACAGCCTATCGGGAGGGGTATATGCGATCTGGGGAGGAAGTCTTTCGTGATTTGGAGAAGTTGTTTCCATATTGTCAGCGTGTTTGTTATTATTGGGTTTTTAATTGGGTGAGTTTTCCAGTTCAAACTTGTGATCAGCAATAAATCCTTTGGTGTTCCGTTGCCCAGACTATTTTGTTCTATGGATAGCCAGCTAATTCCTGATTGGGAGGTTCCCCAAGGTCTAGTTTGTTGGATGATGTTTGCTTCGTAGTAGGCAGCGATATTGGGGACACCTAAGCCTCCCTTCCTTTTTGGGGTATATAGTATGGCAGTGGCTACTCTCGGTCTTTTGTTTTCCCACAACATTAGTTGTTTTTGTAGTCCCTTTAGTAGTTTAGGATTGCATCTTAATGGGATAGTTCTAAATACATAAAGAATTTTGGGAAGAATCATCATTTTGTAGATCACTATTCTTCCCATCCAAGTAAGTTCTGTTTTGCTGAAGTTAATCAGGTCTTGGCGGGTAGCCTGGATAAGTTGTGCTATTTTGGTGTCCATGGTTTTTTCTATGGGAAGGTTGATTGTTGTCCCTAGGTATTGAATACCTGTAGGGTCCCAGTCGAAAGGAAACTCCTCTTTTATTATTTTTTGTAGATTAGAGTGTAAGTTTATGGGGAGAATTTTTGATTTTGATGGGTTGACTTTATAATATGAGATAGTACCAAAAAAATTTAAGAGGTTGTATGCTTCCCTAAGGGAGCTTAGAGGGGAGGATAGCATCAGCACAATATCGTCAGCGAATAGACCTATTTTTTGGTCTCTGCCTGCTAGGGGTATCCCTCTAATCTTGTCATTTAGCCTAAATGCTTCCGCTAACGGTTCTATTGTTAGTATGAACAGTGTAGGCAAGAGGGAGCAGCCCTGTCTGGTCCCGTTGGATATCAAAAATGGGTCCGATAGTACTCCATTAGTGAGGACTCTAGCTGACGGGTTTTTGTAAAGTGCCTGGATAGCTGACAAAATGTTACCTTTAAGCCCAAATTTTTCCAGAGCTGAAAAGGTGTAACCCCAATGTAGTCTGTCGAATGCCTTCTCCGCATCCAAAGTTAGGAGCAGAGAAGGCATTCGAGAGCTTTCCGCCTCCCCCACTATATCTATCAATCGACGGGTAGCATCCGACGCTTGCCTACCTTTGACGAATCCCGCCTGGTCGCTATGTATGAGATATGGTGTGAATTCTAATAGTCTCAAAGATAGGATTTTTGCATAGATCTTAGTGTCATTATTAAGGAGTGAAATGGGTCTATAGTTAGCTGGGGTTGACGGGTCTTTACCTGGTTTGGGGATGGTTACTATAGTGGCCTGTAACATTTCGGCTGGGAGGGATCCTGTTTGCATTGCCTTATTATATATGTTTACCATGTGGGGGATTAGAATTTTTTTTGTATATTTTGAAATATTCGCACGAAAACCCATCGGGACGTGGGGCTTTGTCTTTTTTGGTTTTGTCTATAACCTGAAGGACCTCTTGAGGTCTGATGTTAGAATTTATTTTTTTGAGTTGCTCTTTATTTAGTTTTGGGAGTTGTAGATCTGAGAGGAATGTGTCTATAGATCTTTTTGAGGGCGGGTGGATATTTGGGTTTTGGTTGAGGTTGTATAATTCCTCGTAAAATTTCCTAAACTCTTCAGCGATAGCTTTGGGGTTAAGTATTTTGTTTTTTGAGGTTTGGTCTATTACAAAGGGTATTTTGGTTTTGATTCTTTTTTGTTTGACTCTATTGGCCATCCATTTTGTTTTTTTATTAATTTCAGTGTAGTAGGTGGTCTTCATAAGTTTTGTTTTTTTCGTGCTCGTCAATTAGGATGTTGCGAACTCTAGGTCTGGCTTCTCTTATGTGATTGCTGCTTGAGGGGAGGGGGTTGGACTGGGAGTGATTCTCTAGATTTTTCAAATCCTCTATAGCTTTTTTAAGGAGGATGTTTTTTTCTTTTTTATAAATGGACCCCTGTTGAATCATAATTCCTCTAATGACAGACTTATGTGCGTTCCATAGTGTAAAACGACATATTTATGGGTTGTCATTGAGGAGGAAGTATTCTTCCATTGCTTCCTTAATTTTTTGTTGGAATTTTGGTACCTTCATTAAGAATGTGTTGTTTCTCCAAGTGTTAGAAGTGTTTGTTGGAGGGCCCAATTTTAGTTTTATCGAGATTCGAGCATGGTCTGACCATGTTGTTACCCCTATCTTGGCCTCTTGAGTTTTATTCAGAATATGAAAGTCTACCAGGAACATGTCAATTCTCGATGATGAGCTATGTCTAAAGGAGTAAAATGTAAACTCTTTAGAGTTCACGTTCAGTACTCTAAATACATCAAATAGATCATTATTCTGGATCCAAGATGATAAGCTTGTTCCTCTGCTTCTCCCTGGGTGGCTGGAATCGAGGGAGTGGTCGGTGATTGCATTAAAGTCGCCGCATAACATCAATGAGCCTTTCTGAGCCCCCTTGATCTTCCTCGTCACTCTGTTCAAAAATCTGATTTGATGTGAATTCGGGGCATAGATGTTGGCCAGGGTGACGAGGAAGCCTTCAATTTTACAGATTAAAATTAGATACCTTCCCTCAGGGTCTTTAAGTTCTTCGAGTAGCTGAAAATCCACCGAGTCTTTAACAGCGATCATGACGCCGGCTTTTTTCTTGGTTGCATTGGCCAAGAAGCATCTGGAGAATTCAGGGTGAGCCATTTTTGGGTGGTTGGGTTCTTTTAAGTGTGTTTCTTGAACACAAAGAATGTCTGCATGGGATGCAATGGCTTCTCTCCATAGACAGGATCTCTTAAAGGGTGAATTGAGCCCTCTAACATTCAGAGAGATTAGTTTCAAGTCCATCTTGGAATCTGGGTGGTTGCTGCGGGGTTTTGTTGGATCTTGTAGTATATCCTAGAGGTTCCTAGGGTTTCGTTAGCCCAGTAGTGTGCCCGGAAGGATTTGGGGTTCTGTGCGGATGTCGTCTTTTGGTAGAGGGGTATGCAAGGATTTTGCTGGTAGGGTAAGTCGGGGAATAAAATAACTTTGTAAATGTGGTGCAACATAACTTTTGTTGCCATTGTCAACTGTGAGTATATTTAACAGAAAAGGACCTATCCTTCAGTGGGTTCTGAGACCCTAGGAAGGTTTTGTTTGGGGGTTGGAAAGTTCAGCCTGTGCCCAAGCATAAACATGCTTATGGTGCCCAGGGTTTTAATTGCGAGTCTTGGTCTTTTTTTTTAAGGTATTTCAGCGGTATGAGGTTTTGTCCTTGTTTGGTCTGTTGTTTTGTTTGCGTGACCAATCTTTAGTGATGTGTGGCGGGTGATGCTCTTTGGGTTCTGGGAGGTTCCATCCTTTCAGGAGATGTAAACCTTCTTCATAAGTTAGGATTGTGGTAATCTTGCCTTCTTTGTTGATGTGTAGTTTAGTGGGGAATCCCCATCTGTAGGTTATGTTGTTTTCCCTCAGAACCTTAGTTATAGCCGTGAATTTCTTCCGAGCCAGCATTGTGGTCTGGGAAAAGTCGGCAAAGATTTTTATGTTGCTGTAGGGAGCAGGGAGATCTCTTATGCTTCTTGTTGCTCTCATCAAATTATCTTTTGTGTGGAAGAAGTGCACTCTAGCTATGACATCCCTTGGTGCATTTTCGGGGATGTTTTTAGGCTTCGGGAGCCTATGGATTCTATCTAGAATGCATTTGTCTTTTTTTGAGTTAGGAAGGAGCGTTTTAATTAGGTCTTGTGCATATTCATTTAGGTCTTCTGGTTTCACTGATTCCGTGATGCCTCTGAGTTTTATATTGTTACGGCGATTTCGATCTTCGAGATCGGCCATCTTGTCTTTTAGGAGCACGACTTCCTCCTCAAGTTTATAATGAGCATCGATAAGCTCGTTGTGTGAGGTGGTTATTTCGCCAGTTTTATTTTCCAAGTGTTCGACTCTTTCTTCTAATACGTTAAGGTTCCTGTTTATCTTAGTGTTTATATCTGCGAGGTCACTTTTAATTGAGCTTTTTAGAGCTATCACCATATCTCTTATAAAACACTGTGAGGCCATTTGGTCTGTGCATTCAATATTTAATAGAGGGTCAATATCTTCCTCTTCTTCTTGTTCCCCTTCTATTGTTTTGTTAGTAGACTTGTAAAATGGGTCCTTTCTAGGACGTCTTTTATCTGGGCTCTTGCTAGGGGAGCTAATGGCTCTTTTGTCTTTACAGTGTGTGGGTGCTTCAGGGGGAGAAGATGGCGCCTGCACTCCCCCCTCCTCCCCCCCCCCTTGCTATCTCCATGAAGCTCCGGGTCCTCTCTCCTCTCTGATATGTCTGTCCCGGTTGTTACTGTTTTGGCATTATGAGGGGAGCAGCATGAGGGATCTGAGTGCGGTGAGGTGGACAGCTTGCCGTTTCTGCTTACCGCTTGGTCTTGGGGTCCCTCTGCTCGTGGTGCCTCCTCTCCCCCGGCGCTGCTGGAAGCCGGCTCCGCCATTTTCTCCTCTTCTGCGCCGCGCGCCGGATAAAAGTCTGTGAGGCGTTTCGGTCCGCTTTTCCCGGTTCTTCTTCGGGTCGCCATCAGCGGGAGGTAAGTTCTCTTGCTTTTCCCAAGAGGTTTGATGCCCTGGGCAGGCTTTTGGACGCTGTTATGCTGGGTTTGAGAGTGGAGCTTCTCAGGACACGTCTTCCATCGGCTCTGTCAGGCCACGCCCCCTGCAATTGTGATTTTAGGTGCAGTTTTAATTCAAGCTGTGATTCCATACATGACTTCATTTCAGATGCTTAAATTACACATAACTCCCTTAGTTAGGGCTCAGTCAGACGGGAGTTTTTTTGTGCGATTTTAGAAAACCATTGCTTTGCAATGGTATCGGACACATGAGCGCTTTTTATGCGCTCGTCCGATAAATTATAGAACAGAAATCGCAGATCGCACCTATCTGCGATCTGCGATTCCTGTTCTCTTCTCTATACGCGCTCAATGGGGCCGGCGGCAGCAGCGTCGACCCCATTGAGAACATATAGTAGACAAATCATTCTCCTCTGTCACAGCTGTAACAGCTGTGGCAGAGAAGAATGATGTTTGCCCATTGAATTCAATGGAGCCGGCAATACAGTCGGCTCCATTGAAAGCAATGGGCTGCCGGCGAGCGCGGGATGAATTTTCTGGAAGAGCTTAAAAATATAAGCCCTTCCCTGCAATTCATCCAGAAATGTGTAACAACAAAAATATATATATATATATACTCACCTGGTCCCGGCAGACGGAGTTCAGCCGCGGCCGGCAGCAGTTCTCCTGAACTGCTCTGAGTAGTATTCAGCAGCCGGGGTTATAAAATCCCCGCCTGCTGAATGAGCTGCCTCTGATTGGTCCCAGCCTCGCCAATCAGAGGCAGCTCTCACTTACCCATTCATGAATTCATGAATCGGTGAATGAGTGCTGCCTCTGATTGGTGAGGCTGTGACCAATCAGAGGCAGCTCATTCAGCAGACGGGGATTTTAAATCCCCGGCTGCTGAATACTACTCAGAGCAGTTCAGGAGAACTGCTGCCGGCCGCGGCTGAACTCCGTCTGCCGGGACCAGGTGAGTATATATATAAATTTTTTGTTTTTACACATTTCTGAATGAATTGCAGGGAAGGGCTTATATATTTAAGCCCTTCCCGAAAATTCATCGTGAGATCGCCTGCAGCGCATTGCTTTCAATGGAGCCGGCTGTATTGCCGGCTCCATTGAATTCAATGCGCTGGACAGCGCTGCACTGCTCCGGCCCGTTTCCTTTGAAACGCGGCTAGGAGCAGTTTTTTCAGACGATTTTTCGGCCCCGGTCAAGCGATTTGCGGATGCGCATCCGTCATGCGATCCGCAAATAGTGGGAAAAAACGCCCGTGTGACTAAGGCCTTACACATAACTCCTCTTTGTGTGCTACATAGTGGCCCTCCCCACCCTGGTTCAATCCTGAAAACATTCCGTTTTTTACGTTCATTTCCTACCGGAGCCAGATAATCACACCCTTTAGGTAATACTCCTCTTTCCTCATCTAAGACATTCCCGAGCTATTTGTAGTCCCCTTTATTTCCTATTCACTCTAAGTATCCATTTCTTATCTGAGTTAATCTATATTACCTTTCACATACCTCCCCCCACTCTACGCATTTCCCGATATTTACAGTCTTCACTCCCATACATGCAATGATGGTGACGCTCATTCTTGCATATCCCCACATGTGTGCATGATTGGGCTATAAAGGGAAGCCACAAATGACTTGTGATGGCACCACTGCACCTACACTCGCATCCTCTGGCCAAAACAAGTATTTCGATTTGCTAACAAACTCTGCAGTTCCACTCTCAGACCTCGTTCAGACAAGCATGTTTATGTGTGTACATACGTCTGCGCAAAACCGCACGTTTATTAGAGCCACTAATTCCCTATGATGTGTATACATGTCCGTGTTTTACAGGCGTGCAAATGCACGTACCTGCAAAACATAGGACATGCGTGCACCGTAGGTCGATGCTGCGCATCAATATTCCCACTGTCACAGTGTTCATTGACAAGGGGATTCCCTGCGGGGGGTAAAGAATCCCCTGCCACAACTGTCACAGTTGTGACAGCTGTGGCAGAGGATCGTGAAGCCCTCCCATGGATTTCAATGGCGCAGCCATTAAAAGGAATAGGATGCCAGCACTCCAGCAGCGCTGCCAATCAGAGTCAGTGCTTGGCCATTTAATGAATTCAATGAATGGCTTAGCACTGCCTGTGATTGGCTGAGTGATGTGACCAATCACAGGCAGCGCTCAGCTGTCATTCAATGAATGGCTGAGAGCTGCCTGTGATTGGCTGAAAGCTTAGCCAATCAGACGTAGCCCTTTCTGCAGGCAAGGATTTTAAATCCCCATCTGCTGAAGGAACTTCTTTACAGTGAAGGGAGAACAAGCGGCTAGACACGCCTGAGCCCCGGCAGCGGCGGAGAGGTGAGTATATATATTTTTTATTTGTTTACTACAGCTAGGGATGATTTTCAGGGAATGGCTTTTATTTGAAGCCCTTCCCTGAAAATCACTACAGTGGTTTCATTATTATTATGACTGTCCTTAACATATGTTCATCCATAGCAACTCCATGTTCAGCAGGAGATGACGAAAATCGACTGCCATTCCTTATAAGTAGTTCTGTCTGTGTTGAGTGTGATTGTTCTCAGTAAGAGAAACCAAGTAATTTTGTAGATATGATACCTTTTAATGGCTAAAAAAAATACATGATGTTAATGCGAGCTTTAGGACCTCATATTTTTATTTACAGATTTTAAAGAAAGCTTGCATTACCATTGTGTATTTTTAATAGAGATGATCGAACGTGTCCGTTACGGACACTTACGCACCCGGACACCGGCTTTCCCGAACACTTCAGTGTTCGGGCGTAAATGTTCGGGGGCCGCCGGGGGGCGGGGGTCGCCGTGGCAGCGCGGGCGGCAGCAGCGGGGAACAGGGGGGAGCCCTCTCTCTCTCCCTCTCCCCCCCACTCCCCGCCGCACCCCCCCGCGCTGCCACGGCGACCGCCGAACATTTTTCGCCCGAACACGGAAGTACTCGCAAAGTTCGGTGTTCGGGCGAAAAGGGGCGGGGCCGAACATGTTCGATCATCTCTAATTTTTAACCATTAGCCATTAAAAAGTATCATATCTACAAGATTTCTTGGTTTCTTTTATTATGAACAATCACACTTTGCTCTACTGGCTAACACAGTACCAAAACTTTTTTCGTTTTGTTTGTGTTGAGAAATATCAGCATACAGAACAGGTCACAGAGTGAATGAAACACCTCTGAAGCAGTTCACATGGATCCTTCTGAGTACCTGTTTGATCTTTCAATATTATGGATGTCAACTGGCCCATCCAAACAACTGGCGTCCAACCATTTTTTTTCTCCAAAGAGGAAGATGAAGGTGGATCAGTGCCCACGGTTAGCCCTTTACAGGCCCATACTCAGGGGGTGAAGAAGAGGAGGTGAAAGATGATGAGGTGCTTGACCTAACAGGGACAGGTAGAAAGAGTCATGATAGCAGCTCACAGGGGAAGGAAGGAAGAGGCTTACATTGCAGGACAGCACTATACTAAGACAGGGAGTAGGATGTCGCACACAAGCATAAGAGCTGCACCTTTACTATTAGCTACTACTAGTTACAGCAGCAATAACATCAGGCCCACAGTAGGTCTGCTCACAGGACTTGTGCATTCTTTGATTGGATATTGGTAATCTGTAAAATCTTTAGTAAGTATTATAAAAGTGGCAAGAACATAAACAACCTCAATACAATGTGTCTGAACAGTCACATAAACTCTCACCACCTGCTGCCTTGGAGATATCACTGGGTTAGAGGGCAAAGGGCCACCTTCATCCTGCTCCCTCTTCTGCTGCTTTAGCTGTCTCTTCATTCATCTCCCTCCCCCTGAGCTTCACAATTAGAAGTGGGAAATAGAGAGCAGAAGTTGAGCCGCCAACATTATCACCACAAACATCTACCCCATATTCCAGTGTGTCCCAGTTTAGCAGCCAACCCTCTATTCACCAGCTGTGGGAACACAAACAAAAACACTCCAACCATTAATGAGCACAAAGCCTGAACACAAGCATTTCACAGTTGCTGGCAAAGGAAATGCTGTTCTTCAGACCAGTGGACATAGATACCTTCCAGAACGTGATGATGTGTGCTGACCCACAGTACAAGATGCCAGCTGCCATTTTTTTAACCAATAAGCCATCCCTACCCTGCACCACCATAGAAGAAAACTGCCAGTAGCAGTGTACACCTGACCACAAACACATGGTCTAACAAGCACGGCCATGTGCATTGTATATCCTATACTGGGTCAATGTCCTGTAGATGGGGCATGAAGCCGAAAGTGGTGGTCCACATTTCATGGTACGCCCCCCAAAAGGTTGTGGGACATTCATCCTTTTCTATCCTCTCCTCACCTCTCCTCCTCCTTATCTTTCTCCACCTCTTCAAACCACATATTCAGCACCCTCCATATCGACACAGATATCTGCATGTGACAAAACCCCCATACAGCAGTGAACATGGTACATACCAAAATTCTGTCCTAATACTCATATGTAAAAGTAAGAGCAGAAGCGTTGTTGATGACTCTGCAGGCACAGTCTGCCATGTGGCTGAACCTGCACAATCTTAAGCCCTACAAGTTAGCATGTGGCAATAGGACCAGTGTACTAGAATCCCTTTGCCCCAGCAATCTCACACATGTACCTTGCCTGGCCCATGTGATAAACCCAGTAGTGCAGCATTTCCTAAACAATTACCCATGTTTAATATAGTGCTAGAAAAGGACAGGAAACTGTACTGACACATTCAGCATTCACACCTAGCAGCCTCTCTTCTGGCAGAGGTACACTGACAGTTTGGGCTACCACCCAAACATCTCATCTGCGTCGTGCCTACATCGTGGAATTCCACATTGCATATGCTACAAAGGATAAGCCAGCAGCAAAGAACAATCCTGTAGTACAATATGGTGTATGCCATTAGCAGATACTTTATGAAGGCCAGTATGTTGATGCCTGTAGGTTGGCTGCTGTTCAAAGATGTATGTGCTTGCTTTGAGGAAGTAACCAAAATGGTCAGTCATGATGACGCACTGATCAGTATGACCATCCCTGTTGTCTGCCTGTTGAAACAGATGCTACAGGGCATTAGGGACAATAATTTGTTGTTGTCATAAGAAGAGGAGGCAGGGATACCGATCTCCCAACTGCCTAGGCTCTACACCATTACTCAACACTGAAGGGAGGCTGGCTTTGGATAAAAAAATGTGAGGTGTCTTCTTCAGAATAATTCTCCACCCATGGAAGAAGTATAGAGGAGGATTAAAGGATGGGGGAATAATATAGGAAAAAAGACAGGGAAGGGGGCTATGGGGAAACTAAACCTTTCAATTCTGTCATTCTGTAGGTTTAGTTCATGGTGTTCACTATGCAGAATAAAAAGTGTGATATTTTAATAATTTGGACTTTTACAGATGCAACAATGGCACTCGCTAAGGTTTTCATGTGTGAAAATCTGGGCAATTCTACAAAGTGATGGGAACGACACAGTGACGGATAGGGCAGGCGAGGGGCTACATGTTGGGCTGCATCTCAAGTTCCCAGGTCCCACTATTAAGCCACAATAGCGGCAAGAGTGCCCCCCCCCCCCCCGCACTGTCAGCGTAAAGATCGTTCTCCTCTGGCACAGCTGAAATCCCCGCCTCCAGAAACACAGCCAATCACAGCAATTCAATGACATCACTGTCATTGGCTGTGATTGGCTGAAGGCACGTGTGTTTCTGGAGGCGTGGATTTAAAGCCTTTCGTAGAGAAAGCTATAGTCTGCCGTGGACCAGGAGGGAGCAAGAGCCTACAAACACCAGGAAGGAGTGACAGTCTGCAGGAGCGCCGCAGATCGTCTGAAGAAGTGAGTAATGCTTTTTATTCTTTGCTCCACTGTATTGCCGGCGTATAAGGTGACAGTTGGGGGTCGTCTTATACGCCCCGTCGCCTTATACGCCGGTATATATTTTTAGTGTAACACATTTCTGGATGAATTGCAGGGAAGGGGTTATATATTTAACCCCTTCCCGACCATTCATCCTGCGATCGCCGGCAGCTCTTCTACAATGGAAACCAACAGCATCTGGAGGCTAAGATGGATACAATCAAGTATCTGGATATCCTAGGAGAAAACATTATGTCTTCTTTGAGGAAGTCAGAGCTTGGATGTCATTGGACCTTCCATCAGGACAATGATTTCAAGCAAAATCAAAGTTCACCAAGGCTTGGTATCGGATATAGTCGTGGAAGATTATGGAGGATCCTTCACTCCATAGTCCTAAAACTTCTCTAGATTCTGTGGAAGAAGAAGAGGAAGAGGGACGGGATAATGTAGGTCCAGAGGCAAGGGACAGGGCTGCAAAATGTATCTTAAATCCATCACGTTTTGCGCACCTAACATTCTCTCATGTGAGCTCTCTTTAGGAACCAGTTGGTTCTTTTAGAAGCACTCTTTTTGCACGCTTATTGGTGTACAAAAAAAGCTCATCTGATTGAGCCCTTGAGGCTTTTTTCAGACATAAACATTTTTCTGGCATTTTTTATTTGTTAAAGAGACAGAAAAAGCAAGTAATTTTTTTTATTACATCCATTTTGGGGAGGTGGCGGGGTTTGTGCTTGTTTTCAGTCACACATAGGTTTTAAGTGAGCCTGTGAGTCACATGACTGCATTTGCTTAGAAATTTAGAATAATGATGGCAGAAAAAGATTATACGGTACATCTAGTCTGTCTTTTTGTTAATTCTTTTTATTTCCTCAGGATAGATATGTGTTTGTCAGGCATGCTTAAAATTGTATGTTTATTTATTTCAACTATCATGTGGCAGTCTCTACAAGTTGCAAGTCACAAAGCAATCATATTCATTTATATTACGTGTGATGCAGGCAGGGCCACATTGTGATCTATGGCAAAGTATGACACACCTAAAGTTAATGTGTAGCCATAGCCTAATTGTCTTCTTTGTTTTCTTTAACCCCTTATTGACCACCTCATAGTGTTTTAAAGTAGGCTTTAATCACCAGGAACGTAAAAACCTGCTTCCTCTAGCTCCATGCTGTCAGTTCCCGGAGGTAGTTGACAACCTGGAGCTCTCATGGGGGGCTGCGAGAAGCTTTTCCCCAGTCATGCGACAGTAAAAAAACAAGTAAATGCTTCAGATGCCCTCATGGATCAGATCCATGAGGGTAGCTGAGAATACTCTCCCCCTTCCTCCGTGATTTTCCGCGGAGATCTAGACCTGTGCATGTGCCAATGCGGCGCATATTCACAGAAGGCCGGAGAGCACGGAAAATTAAAAATTCCACTGAAGTGCAGGGAGATGTCACCGGGGACACCTGTATGTGTTTCCTGGTAACATGATCACCGTTATCCATTGGATAACATGCATTCATTTGCGTATTTCAGTACCAACAAAAAATTCCTGCTATTAGTTTGGCTTCCGAATTTGGTTTTTCCAAACTTGTCCTTCAGATACAGGAGACCATTTCTTTTTTGGTCCATAGCTATGACAAAGTTTTCATGTGCACTATCATTGGATCAACCAGTGAGGCATGTAGCCCATTGTATCTGCCAACAGTGTGCTCAACTCTGGATGGCCACTGCGTCATTTTATTATAATTGCTCCCAATCAGGAGAAACTATTTTTTACTTGTTCTTATTTGAAACTCCAGCAATGTTGGTCATGCAGAAGTAGCCGTCTGAGTGATGATCTTTCGGTTCATGCCAAATCATAGGCACAGCAAATGGCATTGTCTCTTTGTCAGGTTTTTGCACTGAACGCATGTGGTGTATTTACCACAAATGTAGCAAAACTTGCCTGGATGTTTAACATAGCTCCGCCTGCTAGACTAAAACAGACATACTAGCTACAAAGGAAAACAGTATTATCAGCTAGAAGCTTGCGCTTGGCCCATCTTACATTATAGAATCCTGGTAACTGCTGACATCAGCTTACCAAAATGCTCATACGTGCCCAGATGCTGCAGGAACCAGCTGCTACCAGGATGTGTTGCAGGATATGGAAGACATGATGCAGGTAATGGTGCAGCAATTATAACGTTGTCATGCATCAGTACTTGGGCTAATCTACTAAGCTGTCGCCAAACTGTAGTTGGCCTATAAATTAAGATTTAGACATCCTAGGCAATTTCTAACTTTAGATTTGGATTCAGTGTACTTGATTTTGTGTTAATAACCTGTTTTACTACGAGTAACAAAATCTTTGTTTATCAGTGTGGTTGTTATTGTATTTTGTATACTTGTGGTGATAGTCATAGATATATTCCAATTAATACAAAATGTGATTATTGTACTACTTGTAAAGTTGTGCCTTTTTTGAATTAGTTTTCTTTTTACAATAACATGCACATCTATGATAGTTGCTTAAAGGTGTTGTACCAGAATCACAAGTTACCCTCCCCTAATCACAAGATAGGCCATAACTTGGTAATTAGTGGGGGTCTCACCACTGACATCCTGATCAATCTCCCTTCGCCTTTGATTGCAGGGTCACTTCACCCAATGTCAGAAACATTAGAATAAATAAAGTGCTGGCTGAGCATGCATGCCCACTGCACTTTTCATTTTAATGATGCTGGCAGGAAAACACACGATTGTTTTTTGCAATGTTCATCGTGCAGCAAAAAATTACATTTTTTATTTATTCTGTGGGCCAGTATGATTACACCAATATGGCATATTTATGTAGTTTTGTTATGTTTTACTACTTTTGAGCAATAAAGTTACTTTTATGTTGCCGTATTCTTAGAGCCATAAGTTTTTATTTTGCTGTCAACAGAGCTGTGTACAGAGGGCTTTTTTTTTTTTACAGGATGAGTTTATGTTTCTCTTTACACCAATTTGGGGTAAAAATGACAATTCAATCACTCTTAATTCCATTTTTTTGCAAGGCTGCATAAACAAAAAAGCAATTTGGCATTGACCTTTATCTTTAATTTTTTTTACAGTGTTCACTGTGTGGGTTAAATGATGTGCTTATTTTATAATCCAGGTTGTTACATAATTAGCAATGATAAATTATTTGTATTTTTGCTTTGTTTTTAGTTTTTCACCTAAGGGCTCAGTCACACAGGTGCATCCAGGCGCCGATGCGCCCGTCTTCCTGCATGAAGAAGACAGCCGCACTGCAGGTGTGGACGACTCTCCGCAGTGCCGGAAGAAAGAACACATGACCAGCAATGGAGCCGGTCAACAGGAATTGCATGACCTAAAAAACTATGCACTGATATCACACTGCCATTGAACTCTACAAAGTAACAGTGAGTCACAGGTTGCAATAACTGTGATGTTACAGTTGCAGAAAAACAATTGGGTTTTGGTAGTGGCAAAAAATCATTATATAGTTCTAGCCTAATAGGGTCACTAATTTGGCAAACCAGTTGCCATAGAAATCCATTCTTACACTTATCACAGGGGCCATGGACTGATAGAGGGAGCTCTATTCTTATGTCCTAATTAGAGATGAGCGAACACCAAAATGTTCGGGTGTTCGTTATTCGGAACGAACTTCCCGTGATGCTCGAGGGTTCGTTTCGAACAACGAACCCCATTGAAGTCAATGGGCGACCAGAACATTTTTGTATTTCGCCGATGCTCGCTAAGGTTTTCATGTGTGAAAATCTGGGCAATTCAGGAAAGTGATGGGAATGACACAGTGACGGATAGGGCAGGCGAGGGGCTACATGTTGGGCTGCATCTCAAGTTCACAGGTCCCACTATTAAGCCACAATAGCGGCAAGAGTGGGCCCCCCCCCCCCCAACAACTTTTACTTCTGAAAAGCCCTCATTAGCATGGCATACCTTTGCTAAGCACCACACTACCTCCAACAAAGCACAATCACTGCCTGCATGACACACCACTGACACTTCTCCTGGGTTACATGCTGCCCAACCGCACCCCCTCCCCCCCACAGCGCACACCAAACTGTCCCTGCGCAGCCTTCAGCTGCCCTCATGCCACACCACCCTCATGTCTATTTAGAAGTGCATCTGCCACGACGAGGGACCGCAGGCACACACTGCACAGGGTTGGCACGGCTAGGTAGCGACCCTCTTTAATAGGGGCGGGGCGATAGCCCACAATGCTGTACAGAAGCAATGAGAAATATAATCCTGTGCCACCGCCATCAGGAGCTGCACACCTGGGCATAGCAATGGGGAACCTATGTGCCACACACTATTCATTCTGTCAAGGTGTCTGCATGCCCCAGTCAGACTGGTAATATGCACCTTAACAGTAACCGCGTTGGTGGTAATGTGGTGGTGACTGCGGACCTAGTAGCACGGTTGTATTTTGTTGGTTTTCGGAATGTGGCCAGGATTAAGTAGGCCGTGGCGGGGGGATGGTGGGGGGGCTCTCTTGTAGTGTCGGTAAAGGTGAAATTCTTGGACTGCCACCAGACGAACCAATGCAAAGGCATTTGCCAACAATGTTTTCCCTGTTGGAGGAGGAGGGGGATGTTTTTGAGGCACTACGTGTCCTCTCCACGTGTCCGTGGTTATATGCACCTTAACAGTAACCGCGTTGGTGGTAATGTGGTGGTGACTGCGGACCTAGTAGCACGGTTGTATTTTGTTGGTTTTCGGAATGTGGCCAGGATTAAGTAGGCCGTGGCGGGGGGATGGTGGGGGGGCTCTCTTGTAGTGTCGGTAAAGGTGAAATTCTTGGACTGCCACCAGACGAACCAATGCAAAGGCATTTGCCAACAATGTTTTCCCTGTTGGAGGAGGAGGGGGATGTTTTTGAGGCACTACGTGTCCTCTCCACGTGTCTGTTCCATGTCAGCAATAGTAGCACTCAAGACAGGCCCCAGTAACAATTCTGAAGCAGCAGTATAGCGGGAGCGCAGTCTTCGTTCCATGTAAGCAATAGTAGCACTCAAGACAGGCCCCAGTAACAATTCTGAAGCAGCAGTATAGCGGGAGCGCAGTCTTCGTTCCATGTAAGCAATAGTAGCACTCAAGACAGGCCCCAGTAACAATTCTGAAGCAGCAGTATAGCGGGAGCGCAGTCTTCGTTCCATGTAAGCAATAGTAGCACTCAAGACAGGCCCCAGTAACAATTCTGAAGCAGCAGTATAGCGGGAGCGCAGTCTTAGTTCCATGTAAGCAATAGTAGCACTCAAGACAGGCCCCAGTAACAATTCTGAAGCAGCAGTATAGCGGGAGCGCAGTCTTAGTTCCATTTCAGTAGCCTTAGTATAGCCAAGGCACAAGTGACATTTATGTAGCTAAAGTGTAGGCCAACCCCACACACCTTTCTGTACCATGAGTGCAGGCGAAGAACATACAAATTACTATGATTACACTGTAGGTGAGGGCCCCAAAAAATTGGTGTACCAACAGTACTAATGTACCTCAGTAAAAATTGGCCATGCCCAACCAAGATGGCAGGTGAATCGCTTTGGTTAATGTGGCTTAAGTGGTAACTAGGCCTGGAGGCAGCCCAGTGTAACGAAAAATTGGTTCAAGTTAAAGTTCCAACGCTTTTAAGCTAATTGAAACTTATAAAAATTGTTCTGAAAAATTATTTGAGTGAGCCTTGTGGCCCTAAGAAAAATTGCCCGTTCAGCGTGATTACGTGAGGTTTCAGGAGGAGGAGCAGGAGGAGGAGGAGGAGGAATATTAGACACAGATTGATGAAGCAGAAATGTCCCCGTTTTGGATGGTGAGAGAGAACGTAGCTTCCATCCGTGGGTGCAGCCTACGTATTGCTTACGTATCGCTGCTGTCCGCTGGTGGAGAACAGAAGTCTGGGGAAATCCAGCCTTTGTTCATCTTGATGAGTGTTAGCCTGTCGGCACTGTCGGTTGACAAGCGGCTACGCTTATCTGTGATGATTCCCCCAGCCGCACTAAACACCCTTTCCGACAAGACGCTAGCCGCAGGACAAGCAAGCACCTCAAGGGCATACAGGGCTAGTTCAGGCCACGTGTCCAGCTTCGACACCCAGTAGTTGTAGGGGGCAGAGGCGTCACCAAGGATGGTCGTGCGATCCGCTACGTACTCCCTCACCATCCTTTTACAGTGCTCCCGCCGACTCAGCCGTGACTGGGGAGCGGTGACACAGTCTTGGTGGGGAGCCATAAAGCTGGCCAGGCCCTTAAAGACTGTTGCACTGCCTGGGATGTACATGCTGCTCGATCTACGCACATCCCCTGCTACCTTGCCCTCGGTACTGCGCCTTCTGCCACTAGCGCTGTCGGCTGGGAATTTTACCATCAGCTTGTCCGCAAGGGTCCTGTGGTATAGCAACACTCTCGAACCCCTTTCCTCTTCGGGAATCAGAGTGGGCAGGTTCTCCTTATACCGTGGATCGAGCAGTGTGTACACCCAGTAATCCGTCGTGGCCAGAATGCGTGCAACGCGAGGGTCACGAGAAAGGCATCCTAACATGAAGTCAGCCATGTGTGCCAGGGTACCAGTACGCAACACATGGCTGTCCTCACTAGGAAGATCACTTTCAGGATCCTCCTCCTCCTCCTCCTCCTCAGGCCATACACGCTGAAAGGATGACAGGCAATCAGCCGGTGTACCGTCAGCAGCGGCCCAAGCTGTCTCTTCCCCCTCCTCCTCATCCTCCTCATGCTCCTCCTCCTCCTCCTGTATGCGCTGAGAAATAGACAGGAGGGTGCCCTGACTATCCAGCGGCATACTGTCTTCCCCCGCCCCCGTTTCCGAGCGCAAAGCAGCTGCCTTTATGGTTTGCAGGGAATTTCTCAAGATGCATAGCAGAGGAATGGTGACGCTAATGATTGTAGCATCGCCGCTCACCACCTGGGTAGACTCCTCAAAATTACCAAGGACATGGCAGATGTCTGCCAACCAGGCCCACTCTTCTGAAAGGAATTGAGGAGGCTGACTCCCACTGCGCCGCCCATGTTGGAGTTGGTATTCGACTATAGCTCTACGTTGTTCATAGAGCCTGGCCAACATGTGGAGCGTAGAGTTCCACCGTGTGGGCACGTCGCACAGCAGTCGGTGCACTGGCAGCTTAAAGTGATGTTGCAGGGTGCGCAGGGTGGCAGCGTCCGTGTGGGACTTGCGGAAATGTGCGCAGAGCCGGCGCGCCTTTACGAGCAGGTCTGACAAGCGTGGGTAGCTTTTCAGAAAGCGCTGAACCACCAAATTAAAGACGTGGGCCAGGCATGGCACGTGCGTGAGGCTGCCAAGCTGCAGAGCCGCCACCAGGTTACGCCCGTTGTCACACACGACCATGCCCGGTTGGAGGCTCAGCGGCGCAAGCCAGCGATCGGTCTGCTCTGTCAGACCCTGCAGCAGTTCGTGGGCCGTGTGCCTCTTATCGCCTAAGCTGAGTAGTTTCAGCACGGCCTGCTGACGCTTGCCCACCGCTGTGCTGCCACACCGCGCGACACCGACTGCTGGCGACATGCTGCTGCTAACACATCTTGATTGCGAGACAGAGGAGGAGGAGGAGGAGGAGGAGGGTGCTTTAGTGGAGGAAGCATACACCTCCGCAGATACCAGCACCGAGCTGGGGCCCGCAATTCTGGGGGTGGGTAGGACGTGAGCGGTCCCAGGCTCTGACTCTGTCCCAGCCTCCACTAAATTCACCCAATGTGCCGTCAGGGAGATGTAGTGGCCCTGCCCGCCTGTGCTTGTCCACGTGTCCGTAGTTAAGTGGACCGTGGCAGTAACCGCGTTGGTGAGGGCGCGCACAATGTTGCGGGAGACGTGGTCGTGCAGGGCTGGGACGGCACATCGGGAAAAGTAGTGGCGACTGGGAACTGAGTAGCGCGGGGCCGCCGCCTCCATGATACTTTTGAAGGACTCAGTTTCCACAACCCTATACGGCAGCATCTCAAGGCTGATGAATTTTGCTATGCGGACGGTTAACGTTTGAGCGTGCGGGTGCGTGGCGGCGTACTTGCGCTTGCGCTCGAACACTTGCGCAAGCGACGGCTGAACGGTGCGCTGAACTACACTGCTGGATGGGGCCGAGGACAGCGGAGATGAGGGTGTGGGTGCAGGCCATGAGGCGGTAGTGCCTGTGTCCTGAGAGGGGGGTTGCATCTCAGTGGCAGGTTGGGGCACAGGGGGAGAGGCAGGGGTGCAAACCGGAGGCGGTGAACGGCCTTCGTCCCCCCTTGTGGGGTGCTTGGCCATCATATGTCTGCGCATGGTGGTGGTGGTGAGGCTGTTGGTGTTGGCTCCCCGGCTGAGCTTTGCGCAACAAAGGTTGCACACCACTGTTCGTCGGTCGTCAGGCGTCTCTGTGAAAAACTGCCAGACCTTAGAGCACCTCGGCCTCTGCAGGGTGGCATGGCGCGAGGGGGCGCTTTGGGAAACACTTGGTGGATTATTCGGTCTGGCCCTGCCTCTACCCCTGGCCCTGGCCACCGCACTGCCTCTTGCAACCTGCCCTGCTGATGCCCTTGACTCCCCCTCTGAAGACCTGTCCTCCTGAGTAAGCGTTGCACACCAGGTGGGGTCAGTCACCTCATCGTCCTGCTGCTCTTCCTCCGAATCCTCTGTGCGCTGCTCCCTTGGACTTACTGCCCTTACTACTACCTCACTGCAAGACAACTGTGTCTGATCGTCATCATCCTCCTCACCCACAGAAAGTTGTTGAGACAGTTGGCGGAAGTCCCCAGCCTCTTCCCTCGGACCCCGGGAACTTTCGAATGGTTGGGCATCAGTGACGATAAACTCCTCTGGTGGGAGAGGAACCGCTGCTGCCCAATCTAAGCAGGGGCCCGAGAACAGTTCCTGGGAGTGTTCCCGCTCCTGAGCAGGTGTCATTGTAGTGGAGTGAGGAGGCTGGGAGGAAGGAGGAGCAGCAGACAGAGGATTCGGATTTGCAGCAGTGGACGGCGCAGAACTGCGTGTTGACGATAGGTTGCTCGAAGCACTTTCTGCCATCCAGGACAGGACCTGCTCACACTGCTCATTTTCTAATAACCGTCTCCCGCGTGGACCCATTAATTGGGCGATGAATGTGGGGACGCCAGAAACGTGCCTCTCTCCTAATCGCGCAGCAGTCGGCTGCGACACACCGGGATCAGGAGCTCGGCCTGTGCCCACACCCTGACTTGGCCCTCCGCGTCCTCGGCCGCGTCCACGTCCTCTAGGCCTACCCCTACCCCTCAGCATGCTGTATTACCAGTGATTTGATTTCACAGGCAGGAAATAAATTGGCGCAAGACTGCAGGCCAAATATAATTTTTTCCCTTTTTGGAAAACGAAAGGCCCCACTGCCTCTAGTGAATGAATAATCTAAGTTTAATAACTGTGCTGTGTCCCTGCTAATGTGTCACAGAACGTGAGGGTAGCAGAGTTATTATAACTCTGGCAGAGCAGGTATTTTTTTTCCCAATTAAGGAAAGCAAATGGCGAAGCCAGCAGTAAAGCGTAGCTGGGTGCGTATGATTTAGCAATGTTTTTCACGCAGCTCACACGTGTCCACCGCCCGTAAGGACGGACAGAGGCTGGACAAATAGATTTGTTTTCACTTGTTTTTCCACCAAAAGGCAGCACTGCGTATATTCAATGAACATGAGAAGTTTAATAACTGTGCTGTGTCCCTGCTAATGTGTCACAGAACGTGAGGGTAGCAGAGTTATTATAACTCTTGGAGAGCAGGTATTTTTTTCCCAATTAAGGAAAGCAAATGGCGAAGCCAGCAGTAAAGCGTAGCTGGGTGCGTCTGATTTAGCAATGTTGTTCAAGCAGCTCACACGTGTCCACCGCCCTTAGGACGGACAGAGGCTGGACAAATAGATTTGTTTTCAGTTTTTTTCCACCAAAAGGCAGCACTGCGTATATTCAATGAACATGAGAAGTTTAATAACTGTGCTGTGTCCCTGCTTATGTGTCACAGAACGTGAGGGTAGCAGAGTTATTATAACTCTTGGAGAGCAGGTATTTTTTTCCCAATTAAGGAAAGCAAATGGCGAAGCCAGCAGTAAAGCGTAGCTGGGTGCGTCTGATTTAGCAATGTTGTTCAAGCAGCTCACACGTGTCCACCGCCCTTAGGACGGACAGAGGCTGGACAAATAGATTTGTTTTCAGTTTTTTTCCACCAAAAGGCAGCACTGCGTATATTCTATGAATAACAACTGTGTTGTCGCCCTGCCTATACAATTCTTTCCCTGCAGTATCAATGGAGGGTGCAATGGTCTGCAGAGGCGATTTTGAGAAGCAAAAAAAAATGCAGCACAGCTAACAGCAGCCTGGACAGTACTGCACACGGATAAATATGGCCCTAGAAAGGACCGTTGAGGTTCTTGAAGGCTACACTCACTCCTAACACTCTCCCTGCCTATGCAGCACTTCTGTCCCTAATGCCAGGTGCAACGGTCTGCAGAGGCGATTTTGAGAAAAAAAAATTTGCCACTGCTAACAGCAGCCAACACACAGCTATCAGTGGCCCTAATAAGGACCTTTGGGGGGTCTTGAAGCCTACACTAACTACCAATTCTTTCCCTACAGCAGCTCCGGTACAAACAGCACTGTCCCTCATCTAACTCACACCGCATCTGAGGCGAACCGCGGGAGGGGCCGACTTTTATGTTCGGGTGACACCTGATCTCCCCAGCCACTCACAGCAGGGGGGTGGTATAGGGCTTGAACGTCACAGGGGGAAGTTGTAATGCCTTCCCTGTCTTTCAATTGGCCAGAAAAGCGCGCTAACGTCTCAGGGAAGGAAGTGAAAGTAACCAGAACACCGCATGGTGTTCGTTACGAATAACGAACATCCCGAACACCCTAATATTCGCACGAATATCAAGCTCGGACGAACGCGTTCGCTCATCTCTAGTCCTAATACATCAGTGCTGCTGTCAGTATTGACAACGGCATCTAAGTATTTCAACTCCGATCTCAGCCATTAGACTGGGATGACAGCTGATAATACAGCTGACACCCACAAGTGATGGCATAGGCACGGCCTCATATTTACCTCAATTTGTGGAAATTGCATAGTTTCCATGATGTAAATGTATGTCACAGAGCAGGAAGTGAATTAATGCCGACGTTTAAAAATATGCAATTGTAGTCTCTTTGATGGAAGGAGCAAAAACAATATTACATATGGAATTAGAAGAAAAAGGAAGCAATCCATTATAGTAGGATGAATGTATTCACCTATGCAATAGGGCTTGAGAATTTAATAAAATTGAATGAATAGACTCAATTTTTTAATTCAAATATTGTAGGAGTGCTGCCTTTTTTCTTATTTTTTTTTAGAAGGAACTATGTGTTTGCTTAAAACATATTTGCAAAAAGCGCATAACTGTGCAGAATGAGCATCCTGCTTGGCTAAATCGCTAAGGGTGGGTTTACATGGGACAACTGTTACGTTCGTGTGGGCAACTCAGGACGGGGCCCACACGAACATGACCCAGAGACACGAGTCTAGGGGGGAACTGACCCTATGCTGCAGGGAGGATTACATGACCCTACCTACTATGCAGGGCGATTGCCTCTATAAAGGTTGCCCTACACTGGAACCTCGACCATACTCTCCCTGACAGGAGGATACTCACAACCAGGCGGTACTGACAAAATGCACAACTCACCACACAAAATTGCACTCCACAGCAGATGGTAAGGCTGAATATAAAAGCGAAGTGTTAGTTCGTACATTGGCCAATGAACTTAAGCTGCAAGCCCCGGCAAGGCCCCTCGTGTCTTGCAATCCCTACTCTAGCAAGACACTAAACAGGCAACGCAGGACACCATTCACACAGCAACACACTAGGGTTAGCATGCCAAATACCTAACAACATAGAACAGGACTGTTCACTCCTCATGTCTAGACACCTGCTCAGACATACAGAACATGACACTGTTCACAACATATACACCCTACAGGGGTATCCACACCTAATGTCTGGCCGCCAGCCAAACACTGGACACCAGTCACACAGCAAGCTGAGCAGAACAGACACAAGTCACACAGAAGTAACATGACTGCTCACCCTGAACACCAAACAAACACTGACAGGAGCTGGGTTTATATGTGAGCAAAGACCCGGGGGATTGGCTAGCAGGAAATCACCACACCCAGCCAGCTCAATCATTCACCACCTGTGGGGCTGAGCTGCTAGAAACCTATGTGGTACAACAGATCCCAGCAGCACAACCTAACAACAACTTGTCCGAATAGTCATTCAAAATATTCGCTGCTGTTAGCATATGAACAATTTTGATGTATTTTACTGCACATTTTGTGCACATAGGGCATGTTAATTTACTTCATGCCCGGATTTAAATGACTATTTAGCCTAATGAGTTCCAAATGTTCCTTTTTTTCATGGAATTTGGCAGCAAATTGTGCATGGACATTTGTGTACCCCCCATACTTCTATGGGGACATTGGTGCGCAAATGTGCAGAAAAATAGAGCAGGCCCGATTTTTCTGCACGTACGAAAAATAAACATGCAAAATTGAGAAATGAGAACAAAGCCTCTCTGGGTATCGAGCACGTAAATTTTGCGCACACCTGTATGAAGTCGCGCTCAGCCTAGGTTCACAACATGATTTTACATCCTGCTTTTATTTTTTTTAATTATGTAAACACTGCAATGGTAAGCATGCTTGTTCAAGGATAATAATCATCATTAAGATGCAAAGCAACAGTGCTAACCATTAGGCCAATGAGCTGTCCAGGATATCCTACAACAACTTATTGACAGGGGGTCCATTGTAAAAAAAATGATCTGTCAGGATCCTGTTGTTCAACGGCATAGAAAAATGAGAAAGTGTTCACTGATCTGGCCTATTGCAAAAAATTATTCCTAATTGAAACTTGTCAAAGGGACGCTATGACAGTAACCACATTGTATACCAATGAATCCATTAATGGATACATTTAAGAGAAAAAATCAATTGAGCATTTAAACAGGATATAAAAGTATATTGTGAACCTAGCCTAAATGGATCTCGTCTAGAGATGAGCGAACGTACTCGGATAAGCACTACTCGTCCGAGTAATGTGCTTTATCCGAGTACCTCACCGCTCGTCCTGAAAGATTCGGGACGCGCTGCGGAGCGGGGAGCTGCAGGGGAGAGCGGGGAGGAGCGGAGGGGAGATCTTTCTCTCCTTCTCTCCCGCCCGCTCTGCCCCGCTCCCCGCTGCGACTCACCTGTCAGTAGCGGAGTGCCCCGAATCTTTCAGGACGAGCAGAGAGATACTCGGATAAAGCACATTACTCAGACGAGTAGTGCTTATCCGAGTACGTTCGCTCATCTCTAATCTCGTCACATCGATAGCAGCTGAAAGCTGATGTTTTGTAGATGAGATCAAATGGTTTGTTCTGTTATTAGGTTATATTCATACCACCGTTTTCCCCATAGCCATGTATTGATGTGAAAGCTGGACTGCAAAAAAAAAAGCTTATAGAAGGAGGATTGATGCGTTGGAGCTGTGGTGCTGGCGAAAGCTGCTGCGTATACCCTGGACAGCAATAGTAACAGTGAAGTCCTGAATCGTGTAAGACCCGATATATCACTGGAGGACAAGATGACCCATCTCAGGCTTCACGTATTTTGGCCATGTAATGCCAGCAGAGTCGCTAAAAAAATCTATATGCTTGGACAGATCAGTGGCAAAAGATGACCTGGCCAACAAAGGAAACGATGGCTGATACTGTAAAAGTTGATACTGGCATAGATATCATGCAACTGAAAGAAGCCGTGCAAAACTGAAAAAAACATGGAGGGAGCTCGCCTTTAGGGTCACCGAGGGTCGTGAACAATCAAATGGCTAACAACAACAACAACAAGAATACCCAGCAATTCTCTGGCATGCAGCAGTGAACAGCATTATGACCACTACGTGTGAATTTACCCTTAAATTGTGTGAGGTTTCTTGCAAGTTTGGGTGCAGATGATGAGAACACTCACTAGTTTACATGGGACAAGTTAAAGGGGGTCTTATTGGGCTCAGATTACATTAAGGCCGCTTTCACATAAGCTCATTGCAAATGCTTAATGAATAATTGCCTTCATTTGACTGTAGGACTACTGATCCCTATGAGTGAATTTGGGTCAGAAGACTTGTGGTTGTGCTGGGACATTCGTCCATAATACAAGTGAAAAAAAATGTATCTATAATACACTTATGTGAAAGCTGTCCTAGGGTATTTTCATACACTGCATTTTTTCACAACATCCTATTGTGTGACCAGATGTTACATTCAACTCTAAAGTGAAATATAAAATGTGCTACGAACAATGTGATTTACTTTGCAACATTTTGCTGGCTTTTTGTTCTTTTCCATTTTGGGTCAGTGGCATTTTTTTCACAACACAGCATGCTTCAAATATGACTTTTTTTTTACAACAGGCTTCTCTACAGGCTATGAAAATTGCAAGAAAAAAAGCATAGCACCAATGTTCCGAAAAACACCTGTAAAAGCACAATTGGAAATGCTTGAAATTCATGATGCCATTTCCAAGTAAGAAAATAAAAAAAATAAAAAGCTGAAAAAAAGTGTATGATGGAAGCCTAAGGATATTCTGACATGGGATGGATATGCTGCATTTTTTGTAATAGATTAAATGAAAAAAGTTTGGTACCATGTTATCCAGTAAAACAAAATGTGATTGTTCTCAGTAAGAGAAATCAAGTAATCTTGTAAAAGGTATCATATCTTCAAGATTGCTTGGTTTCTCTTGCTGGGAACAATCACATTTTGTTATGGATTCACATGCAAAAAGTCCTCAGCATTTATAGTAGTGGAGAAGTAAATGAGATTTTTAACAAATCTTAACCATATGCTGTGGAAAAAATATATGTGAAATTCATTAGGAAATTATGATGTAGTGCCGATCTTAACCCTTCGCTGCATATTGTATCATAGATGATACAGTACACATATTTCCATATACTAAATTGACCCGACGTTCGCTACACGAACATAAAATGTTCGGGACAATGGTTGTAAATGTTTTAGTATGGCTTGATGTTGACCTATTGGAGACACGCATTGTAATTATCAGCTCTATGTTGTCGAGCCGAGAATTCGACTTGAACTGTTTGCATTTTTACTCAACATCCTATTGTGTGACCATATGTGACATTCCATGTTTTGGGGACATGGCAAGAGTTACCAGTTTGGTAAGCACTATTCTTTATATCAACTTATTATGAAAGTCGCTTAGTAATGCTTGACTCTCGCTAGCAGCGCTGTTGGCTGAAGCACAACAGCATCGCTAGACTTAACATAGGAACTTTGACCTGGCCTGACAGTTTACTCAATGTATCAAACCCAAATTTTATGATTTACAGCGGTGCTGTGAATGGAACAAATTTAATGCTACCAAAATCATCCACTAAAGATGGATCTGCTAACGGTTTTTCTGTAAATATCATGGTTTTACTCACACAAATGACACCCATGTAAAAATAATTTTAGGCTGGAATCACAAATTTTGATGCAGATTATCCTCTTCACACAAAAGTATGTACATGTATGCCATTCTGCACTAGAGAGTGTATGCTAACAACCATGGGTAATGTCCATGTTTGGAACTAGCATCTAAGTTAGTAGACAGAAGGCGTTCCCCTCTGTCGCTCCATATTGCACCCTCAACTACAAGAATTTGGGATGCCAATGACTGCCGTGGCAGTCTGGAAGCTAATGAAGGCCCCCAGGCCTGCTATGAAATCAATGGCATATGTTAAAAGTACAGTATACTGCAATACAGAATAAACCAAGTGACCAGTTCCCAATAGAAGTGAAATGTGGAAAAGTAGTTCCAGAACCAAGATATTGCAAAAGAATGAGATCCAAATTTTTACTAAACAAAATGAAAAGATCCAAAGAACATGCGCAGGTTGGGCAACACGTCATAGTCACCTACCTATGTACAATACAGAGTCTACATGCAGTAGGAATAGTTTTAAAACTTTAAAAGAGCTGTATCAGTACCAACATTAATAGCACACACCATCAATACCTGATTGATGGTGGGTGACTGACCCCCACTGACTACTAGAATGAAGTAACACTGCAGCTAAGAAGGTGATGCGCTACTTTTGGCTCCACACAGCGGTTTTAAGGGCAGAATTGGTTCATAATAGCCAACGACTAACCATGGTATCGCTGGGAACCTCAGACCATAAACCAAGCAGCACAGCACTTTCATAGGTACAATGGCTGATTCCCACTTACTAGATAATAATGGCATACCCTAGCAACATGTCCACAAAGTCTTTACTAAAATGTGTGTGAAATCAGATGGAAAAATAATTGGTGCATTCTCATTTGGATGTTGTATGTATGGAGGCCTTCTTCATGCCTTTGTACATTTGGCACCCAACAGAGTTTGTATGTTATACAAAGGGGCTTACACGCGACTGAATATGAGGTAACAGAACAGTCTTTGTGCACTTTGAAAGTGCTATGTGCACAGTTCTAACTGTGTTACTAGTTTGCTTTTCTTTTATTTCAATATTTTTGAAAGAACACTTTGAGGGTCCAGATTACTACCTGTATAAGATATATGATAAAAATCTAAGCAAAACAAGCACTGATAGCCTAACAAAAAAATATGAGCCCTAAAGATTTTCTGTATTACAATTCTGGAAGGTTTCCTTCAAAATAAATTTAGTAAACATAATTAATACATAAATCAGTTAAGTAGATTTTTGTGTTACATATTTAATAAAGTAAAACAATACAAAATATATTCTTTGAATTAAATATTGCTGAGTCTATTTTGTGCAAAAATGTCACTCTCATTTCTAATTTAATACTGTAATAACTACGGTAAGAATATATATTTTTTCATATTGAAAACACCCAGATTTTGAATTGCTTTATGCCCTTTGTGTAAATATTTTTCCTGGTCAGTATGGTTTTAGTAAAAGTACATAGCGAGAATAAATAGCAATAAATCATAGAGGGTGGCCGGAGGAGAGAATAGAGTTAGAGAACATTCTGATCTTTTGGGACCACGTGTAACTGCACTGAATGTTTTGTAGCTAATCAACAGTATTCAATATCACTATAGGGAAACTACTGTATGCAGAGCAAAAGAATGAGATAGAGTCTGTGCAGGCGTTGGGAGGAAAAATATTAAAACATTTAAAACATTTGCGACAGCTTGTTGACAGGTGGTCCATTATTTCCATTAGTTGTACAATCTTTAGAGTCAGTTTGATTATAGCATAAACGTAGCTGTGCGTAAAAAAGCATTTTCTGATTCAGGAAGAGAAAGGTTACAGTAGAAATAGTGGGAGGGTTTTGTTCTTAGCAGCAGTGTGGAAAAAAAATTGGAATGGAAAATAGCTATGCAAAATGTAAATTAGGAGGGGAGGCTTTTTTGTTGGAAAGGAAATACTTTGAATTCTTATCACATGCCAGTTAAATGTCACCATGGCAAAATTATCTTGAAGGGAAAAAAATACCCTGTTTAGTGGAAGAGGTTTTTTTAACACTGCTGTCAGTTATTTTCATTCTAAAGTAATCAGAAGTTTCTAAATTGAAACGCACTGCAGCATCTAATGGTGTTTTCTGATCACACATTAATGCCAATTAATGGGGATCTGCTCTACTCTATCTTTTATATATTTGTGAATGTCTGTTTGTTTGATGGAGCATCACGAATAAACTGTTCCACCGATTGACATGAAATTTTGCACATAGTATAATCTCGACCCGGAGAAGGTTATAGGCTAAAACAATTCTTGTCTTGGCAACCGTATTTGCATTGTTTTGCCTTTGCTTGAATTGTAATGTAGCAACCCCCACATTTGCTTTCACCAATGGATTCTACATACTCGATTTAGTATTCCTGATTATTTCCAACAGGTTAGTCCCACTAAGAAAGTCATACTGAGCGTTGAAAATGTGTGTTTCAGTACTGCTTTTTCACCCCAGTCTAACCCTGGTGGAGGCCACCAATCATTTGCCCATTTTGTCCTTCCTAATTCTACCTTGGATGTCCGTGTGAATAACAGTTTGCAAAAATGATATGTCCCCAGACAGAAATACATGGATCAAATTTATGAACACCAGCCCTCATTTATCAAAACTGTCTAACAGTAAATCAACAAACAGTAAAAAACTGAGCAGTTTTCATTTTACCTCAGCACTAAGAGGATTAAATACTGTTGCCCATAGCAACCAATCACAGAGCAGCTTTCATTTTATCTTAACACTGATAATTGAAAACTGTTTTCCAAAGCAACCAATCACAGCACAAGTTTTATTTTACCTCAGCAATATAATATATGGCAATGAATGACAGCACAGCTTTCATTTACCTCAGTAGAATAACAAATGTAAGCTGAGCTATGATTGGTTGCTATTGGCAACAAAAAATGCCAAATTTTACTCAAATCAGACCAGAACTGTGGATTTGTATACGACACAAACAAACAGATTTTGTGTTTTAGATATAAGATGCCAAGCAAGAGAAGTACCTGTGTGGGCAGAAGGACAACAGCCACACTTAAAGTAGCAACCGCTCAAATAGCTGCAGCGCCGGAGCAAACTAACGCTCGGCTTGAGAATCAACGCAAGCAACAATTCTTGGAGCGGGAAGCTTATAGATGCAATGCAAACAATAACTTTGAGTGTCATCCCCAGCTTTCTATTGGCCGAAGGAACAAACCATGTTCATATTGCAATGCTCTAAAGTGGCCCAAGGGGACCCCTGGACTATGTTGCTGTGGCGGAAAGGTTTTACTATCAACACTTAGAATTGCTCCGAGATCACTACAGACTCTTATGTCAGTGTCATCTTCTGGAACTAAACATTTCCTGAAAAATATGAGAAAGTACATCTCATGCTTTCAAATGACATCGTTTGGCGTGACAAAGAAATTAAGCGACGGCGGATTTTGGTCAACATTTAAAGTCCAAGGACAAATTTATCATTGTGTTGGTTTACTACTACCTGAATCAAATGAGTAACACAAGTTCCTGAAGATCTAGTTCATGGGGGAGGAACAGCAGTAAGCCGACCAATGCTGCAAGAACATCCCAGCCACTAGGGAAGATATTGTCTTAGCGCTGCAGTGAATGCTGCATGGGAATAACAGCTATGTTCATAGATTTAAATCAGCACTACAGCGAAGGCCCCATGATACATTTAAAGTAGTTATTAGGGCGGACAAAACACCTTCTGGTCAACATAAAGGATGCTTCAATGCGCCAACAAGTGATGAAGTAGCCATAATCGTTGCTGGGGATGAGATTGACCTTATTTTGGAAAAACACAACAGTCATCTTTTCTTATTTAAAATGTCACATTTTGTATTGCACACATTCTGTATCGGGTAACTGGGCTAGTTTTATATACACAGCATTGTAGTATATGTCAGGTTGTGCTGCTGGTATATGTTCTACAGGGCTCATGGAGTACAGCTTTACAGGTGAGGGATAATTGAGCTGGCTGGGTGTGGAGTTCCTCCTGCCAGCCAATCCCCATGGGTCTGCTGAATATATATACACCAGTCCCTCTGCAAGAGGAAGCTGGTATCCCTTCACTCTAGGGTTTGTTGGTCCTGCATGCCTGTTATATGTGTGAACATTGTCTTGCCCAGTGTTTGCGCAGGTGGCCAGATGTCGGGTGTGGACAGTCCTGTTCTGTGGTTGTTCTGTCTTGTGTGCTAGGCCTAGTGTGTTGCAGTGTGAACTGTGTCCTGTTCTGCTGGATAATGTATCATCTCTAGGCTAGTGTGGCCCTTAGGTTCGAGTGCAGGGCTGCCTTTATCAAGTGAATCGTCTGCTTGCAGGCAGAGTTCTGTTTCATGTTGTCTAGTTAGACTAGGGACCACGAGACATAAGGACAATTGAAGCTAGGATCGCAGCTTGAGTGACTTAGCCAATTTAAAAACTAATTCCTCGTATTTATTACAGCAATTCCATCTGCTTATGTGTGCAGGGATGTTTGGTGAGTGTGTTTGCCACACAGTATTATGTTATGTCTGTCCGTGAGTCCGTGTCCCTGTATACAGTTCACTGTCCCTCTGGTGTTCCAGCAAGCGCGTCCTGTGGGAATACTTTACCACTTCCACGTCAATGCCACAGTAAGGTGCACCCAGCAGATGTAACAGCATGGTTCTCAATAAAAGAGAAGTCAGGTTTACTCTTGACCCACTGATTCTTTATTATGTAAAAGCTTGTGCCTCAGTTCAGCAAGGGTTGACAGACAGTTTCTATAACTTTAGATTGTGTTCAAAATTTGAAATAAAAGATAAAAACATATCTGTCCAAAGGGTGAAATATGTTTTAAAAAATACAGACTATTAAACATAAGATGAACTTATCCATGACATGTTAAAATAGCATCTTCTTTATGGGGTGGTTATAAATCTATGGAATCCTTTTCATCTAGAAAAGCAATGTCAAAACTGGATATTTTACAAATTCTAAAGTATTGCCACACGTTCATTAAGAAATAACTGGTTTAGTAAAATAATACTGGAAAAAGATAAACATTTTGCAGTGCATGGAGTCCTTCATTGAGAGTATATAGATGAATATTGTTAGGGAAATTCAATGTTCCGTCAATGTGCTGTGAGGCTCCAAATCAGAGGTAGTTATGGCGGCCGCCGTGAGAAAGCAGTGACACAGACATCTACCTTTATTACATATGTCACAACTTATATAGTAACATGATGCAGGGCGGGCTTTATGCCTGATAAACTTGTTTTCACATAAAAATACATTGTTGCTTAGAGATGTTATGTTAGATTGTACAATTTTTCACATTACAATATTACATTCCGTTGGCAGTTCCAGTTGAACAGGATATGCGATTAGTAAATTTTGCTGAGTTGTACTGCTAGCAGTATGTCCAGAAAATCCTGTTTAGCTGTGTCAAGAAGTGGTGGACAAGACAGAATTATATTCAGGCCTGAGACCTTCACAAATCCCCCCATTTAAAATTGTCCATAGAGAAAGAGTCCATAAGATGATGGTACGCTTTAGGGTTCTATTCCACCCATGCCAGACTTATCCATTATATTCTTCAATTCCTCTTGCTGGATAAAAATCAAAAAGGCTCTTTAAGATGGCTAGTTTAACTATATCGTAGGGGCAGCATCTCCAAATTATTGGATTCTTTTCTAATATTGCAGAACATCCAGAAATTGCAAACACTCAAAATAATAAACAGAGTAAAAAGTAATAATAAAGGATGCAATACAAAATTCATAACTTATCCTGCTGTGGGCGACCAACCTGTAAATACATCATACCAATGGTGCCCTGTATCCACCCATATCTTTGCACCTATGCTGATAAGTTAATCTGCCACCCAAACCGTCTGTTTTTCCACATCTACCAATGTAAGAATAATGACTTCTAAATGCTTTTTCGTGTGCTCAGTGTTTCTCATAATGTTAATTACCATCTGAAGGGATATTGTTATATTAGACATTGGTAATATGTCTGGATGCTAATAATATCTTAACGTTATTTCAGCATCGGGGGGAAAGTATATACTTCTGCAAACCAGTATAACAGGGACACATTCTGTAAACATCCTAAGAAGGGTGCAGTCAAATTGTATATGGAGGTGGTGATTTTCTGATTTGTTACCATACAAATATATTGTGGTCCTATTTCTATCATCATGTGATAAGTAATTGGCAACACCGTCCAGTCGCATATACTGACTGAATGTTGTAACAAACATGGCTCATATTGTGCTGTCCCCTGACCACAAACTAAACCATCTAAGGTCTTTTCACAGGTGTCTTTTTTATGTGTCTTATTATTTGTATCCACCATTACACCTTCAATTTTAGGTAACCAGTATTGTGCTGGGTATACTGGTGGACCAAATATCACAGGTAAAACTATAAACTTGCACATCATAACAGTGCTTTTTACCTGGAAATATATCGTAGAGCATGTACAATACTCAGTTGTGCATTCTACACTATTTTAGGCTGTATCCATGCTCCCTTAGGTATCATATTTTTGAATATATTTCTCCATAATCTTTCATTATTGTTCGTGAGTTCCGACTGCACTTTGTCTCTCTCATGTAGCATATACACATATTGCAGATTACATTGTGCGTATTTTATAAAATCGCTTATAGGCAGCGACCTTTGAAAGTGTGGGCGATAGCCCACAATGCTGGTGAGAATTGATGATAAATTGACGTACGGTCATCATTCAAATCCCGTGCCACCTCCATCACAAAATTGTCAGGAGCCGCAAACGTGGGCATAAAGGGGACTCAGTTGCCAGCACTTCAACACATCTCCACAATGCAGCAGCGCATACTAACACCAAAGATTGGTTTGAAGCAGGGGGTGTTGTAAAAGTAGCCACCACAGGTATACAGTGACCCTGTGAAAGTCTCATTAAATGACTAACGCTTCTTGTGAGTGCTCCAATCCAGCATTTCGGATAACTGTGGTAATTTGTAACACGAGAGATAATACATGTCGCCCAGTGCTGATCCCCAGACCCCAAGCAGGAGGAGGAGGTGGCATAATAGCCCCGAGAAACCATGACCGAGGTCGGACCCGCAATACTCTGTGTGGGAAGCATGTCAGCGGGCCTGGGGTCAGACTCAGTCCCAGCCTCCACCTTGTGTGACCCAAGGTGCCGTGAGTTACATAGCTATGTGTAGGTGTCAGATAGCTGAACACCACAATGGGAAAGTCTTCTGCGCCCTACCCAAGTCATTCAGTGTATTTGTGCCACATAGCTAAAACACCGCAATGGGAAATCTTTGTGCACCCACAGCATAGGTGAGCCCCTGCAACCCTGAAACAGTATTAAATATGAAGAAATCAGAGTGCCCAAACATGGCAGAGTTTCACCCTGACAAGGACCTTGGCCCAAACTACTGCCCTAGTCATTCAGTGTTTTTGTGCCAGACAGTTGAACACCACTATGGGAAACCTTTGTGCACCCACAGTATAGGCAAACCCCTGAAACATTGCTGTAGCAAGAGAATAGGCGAACCCCTCAAACTTTTAGTAGCAAGTGTATAGGAGGACCCCTGAACCTTTTCTGTTACAAGAGAATAGGCGAACCCCTCAAACCTTTTAGTAGCAAGTGTATAGGCAGACGCCAGAAACTTTTCTGTTGCAAGAGTATAGGCAAACCCCTCAAACCTTTTAGAAGCAAGTGTACAGGCGAACCCTTGAAACATTTCTGCAGCAAGAGAATAAGCGAACCCCTCAAACCTTTTAGTAGCAAGTGTATAGGTGAATCCCTGAAACTTTTCCATTGCAAGCGTATAAGCGAACCCCTCAAACCCTTTAATAGCAAGAGTATAGGTGGACCCCTGAAACATTTCTGTAGCAAGAGTATAGGCGAATCCCTGAAACTTTTAGAAGCAAGAGTATAGGCGAACCCCTCAAACCTTTTAGTAGCAAGTGTATTGGCGGACCCCTGAAACTTTTCTGTTGCAAGTGTATAGACGAACCCCTGAAACCCTTTAGTAGCAACTGTATAGGCAAACCCCCAAAACATTTCTGTTGCAAGAGTATAGGCGAACCCCTGAAACTTTTCTGTTGCAAGAGTATAGGCGAACCCCTCAAACCTTTCTGTAGCAAGTGTATAGGCGGACCCCTGAAACATTTCTGTTGCAAGACTATAGGCGAACCCCTCAAACATTGGTGTACCAAGAGTATAGGCGAACACCTAAAAAAAATTTGTTTGCCAAGAGTATAGGCGGAAGCCGGAAAAATTGGTGTACCAAAAGTACAAGTGTACCCCTGAAAAATTGCTTAACCCCAAGGGCAGGTGAAAGCCATAAAAAATTTTTAAAGATACAGCTCATTGTTACTTTATCTGTAACAGAGCCTGAAGGCAGTCCTCTGAAAATATTGCTTTTAACAGAGCCTTTTGGCCCACAGAAAAATTGGCGGTTCAGCGTGATGACTTGCTGTTTTAGGAGGAGGAGGAGTAAGATCCGAAAGGGATGGACCAAGCTACTTCCCCCCTTTTTTGGAGTTAGAGAGAGGATGCATATTTCTCCAGTTGCAGCTAAAAGAATCTGTAGGATCCTCTGCTTTACACCAGTGGAGAAGAGAAGTCTGGGGAAATCCAGCCTTTGTTTATCTTTATGAGTGTAAGCATGTCGGCGCTGACAGTTGACAGGTGGGTACGCTTATCCGTGATGATGCCCCCAGCTGCACTGAACACCCTCTCTGACAAGACACAAGCGGCAGGGCAGGCCAGCACCTCAAGGGCGTACAGCGCAAGTTCGTGACACATGTCCAGCTTTGACACCCAATAGTTGTATGGAGCAGAGGCATCACGGAGGATGGTGGTACGATCGGCTATGTATTCCCTCACCATCTTTTTACATTGCTCCCTCTGCCTTCACTGGGGAGTGGTGACACAGTCTTGCTGGGCAGCCATAAAACTGGCAAAGGCCTTGCAGAGTGTTCCCCTGCCTGCGCTGGACATGCTGCCTGATCCCTGCGCCTCCCTTGCTAGTTGGCCCTCGGAACTGCGTCTTCTGCCGCTAGCGCTGTCAGATAGGAACTTTAGAATCACTTTTTCCACCTGGACCCTGTGGTATTGCATTACTCACGTACGCCTTTCTTCTTCGGGAATGAGAGTGGAAAGATTCTCCTTATACCATGGGTCTAGAAGGATGTACACGAAGTAATCCTTGTTGGCCAGAATGCGTCTAATGCAAGGGTCACGGGAAAAGCAGCCTATCATGAAGTCAGCCATGTGTGCTAGGGTCCCAGTACACAAGACATGGCTGTCCTGACTAGGAGGATGACTTTCAGGATCCTCCTCCTCTTCAGCCCATACACGCTGAACAGATGAGAGGCAAGCAGAATGGGTACCCCCTGCAGTGTGGCCAGCTCTGTCTTCCCCCTCCTCCTCCAAAACGTGCTGATATATAGACGTGAGGGTGGCCTGGCTATCAAGCAACATACTGTCATCCCCTGTCTTCTTTTCTAACCGCAAAGTGTCAGCCTTTATGCTTTGCAGCGAACTTCTCAGCAGGCAAAGCAGCGGGATGGTAATGCTAATGATGGCTGCATCGCTGTTCACCATTTGGGTAGACTCCTCAAAGTTTCTGAGGACCTGGCAGATGTCTGCCATCCATGCCCACTCCTCTGTATGGAACTGTGGAGGCTGACTACCACTCCGCCGCCCATGTTGCAGCTGGTATTCCACAATTTCTCTACGCTGCTCGTACAGCCTGGCCAACATATGCAGTGTAGAATTCCAGCGCGTGGGCACATCGCACAGCAGTCGGTGCTCTGGCAGCTGAAACCACAGTTGCAGTATCCTGAGGGTGGCAGCATCCATGGTGGACTTGCGGAAATGTGCGCAAATGCGGCGCACTTTGCCGAGCAGGTTAGACAAGTGGGGTTAGTTTTTCAGAAACCGCTGAACCACCAGATTGAAGACATGGGCCAGGCATGGTGCGTGTGTGAGGCTGCCAAGCTGCAGAGCCGCCACCGGGTTTCCGTCTTTGTCACACACGACCATGCTTGGTTGGAGGCTCAGCGGCAAAATCCAGAGGTCGGTCTGCACTGTCAGACCCTGTAACAGCTTGGGGGCCGTGTGCCTCTTGTCACCTCAGTTGATTAGTTTCAGCACGGCTTGCTGACGCTTGCCCACCTCTGTGCTGCCGCGCAGCGCGCTACCGACTCCTGGCGATGTGCTCATGCTTCTTAATTGAGAGGTAGAGGTGGCGGAGGAGGAGGGGGGTTTTGGAGGAGGTGGCATAAAATTAACACCGAGGTAGGACCTCCCAATCTTGGTGTGGGTAGCACGTGAGCGGTCCCAGGCTCTGGCTCGGTCCCAGCCTCCACCCAATGTGCCATCAATGTGCCATCAGAAAAACTCTTATGTACCACGGTTTTTACATGTTTTGTCCAGTATCGGTTATCCAATGACAAACACAATACAACTTATGCCCATTTCCACCCACATACTTATATTAACCACTTAAGTTAGCAACTATTATCATTGTCAAACCTTTTTCTATATCTTTACTTGCCTTTTTCCAACTATTCAACATTTCCTGTGGTCCATTATCTTTTACCCATCCAGCTTTCTGCAAATCTATCCCAATGCTGGGGGTATAGCACTTCTGTTCCTTCATATCCTACGTGCTTTAACAATTTATCACAACCTCTAGTGAAGTTATCTCATTTTCCAGTGAAATAAGAATCACATCTAGCGATTAATGAAGGACATAGATGATGGGATGCATATCCAGTAACTCAGCAACCAGAAATTAGTACAATCTTACCTGAAGTGGAAAAGTCAGGAAGAATATAGGCTTTTCCAATAATAATATTCAGGGTGGCTTACTGTGTTGAGTTCCTTTCCTCTCCCATTAATAAATGGGGAGATAATGCCACCATAAAGGGGTGTAATTGTTTGTCTTTATTTTTGTTTGGTGTGCCCCATGAGTTATATTTTAACAAATTATTATAAAATTGAGTTTTAATAATTAATCTATACTGTGGAGGACCTTACAACTAGAATAGATTTTTGTCCCTGTGATTTTTTGCAACTGATAAGTACTATAGATCAGGTCAGCTCATCTCAATCACTCACTCATGCATAAACAGACACATAAAGACAAAAACATTTGCATGTCAGTTCCTTCTTTTAAGTGTGAGTACTTGCTCACTCTGTCTGTAAGTGTCGGTACTTCCTCACCCTGCTTATTTACCCTCGTCTCTACTACTACTCTTATACCTATAGGAGCCTCCCATCAGGATTTTTATCCCCTGACTACTTTAGGCTTCCCTAGTACAACTTATACCATGCCTTTCAGAGATCGGCAAGAGGGTTTCATATTCTGTAAACTAACCATGCAAAGTAACAAATAAAGACAATAACAGTTAAAGAACACCCGAACAGCATATTCAACCCACCATATGGATTCTTTTAAAAATTTGAAGATTTGTAAGAGGCATGCACTTTTTACCCCTTCGGATAGGAAAGGAGCGGCCAGGAAACACAAATAGATTAAGGCAAGATAAAGCTTTACCTTACGGCTCAGTTTTGTCAGTCCTTGGTTCCGAGTGCCTCCTTATCACATCTGCGCCCGGGGGGGTTTGAGGTGTAGGTGGTCCTCTTGTTCCTCCAAGCTCCTCAAGTTGGGCGCCAGTTTGTTAGGGAAATTCAATGTTCTGTCAATATGCTGTGAGGCTCCAAATCAGAGGTACTTATGGCAGCCGCCATGAGAGAGCAGTGACACAGACTGGTCTATGTGCAAAGCAATCTACCTTTATTACATATGTCACAACTTATATAGTAACATGACGCAGGGCGGGCTTTATGCCTGATAAACTTGTTTTCATATGAATATACATTGTTGCTTAGAGATGTTATTTTAAATTGTACAATTTTTCACATTCCAATATTACATTCCATTGGCAGTTCCAGTTGAACAAGATATGCGATTAGTAAATTTTGCTGAGTTGTACTTCTAGCAGTATGTCCAGAAAACCCTGTTTAGCTAAGTCAAGAAGTGGTGGACAAGATAAAATCATATTCAGGCCTGAGACCTTCACAATATGGAATACGTGAGGAGAAGCCACATACAGGATAGGACTGCTTCTCCTTAAACATTAAATGAGCCTTGAATATTAATAAAAATTGCAGTAATTATTAATAAACTGTTATGTACACTGCTGCATACTATAGATCACAGTGTAGGCACAATTAGCAACAGACATCCCTGTATTCACTACCCTTATTCAGCTATGCAGCTAGCTGAAGACAGATTTTGCACAATGTCATGTGCATTGAATTTAATTGCACTATAATCACTTATAGGGACCGCAGAACAGCTGTTTTGAATCTATGACTATATGGTCACTGTGGTATAGTATCTTGCAATACCTTACTACAGACACCATTTGCATAATCATGACAATTATTTTCATGAGCATTCCCGCAAATAGTATGCTAGCGCCCTGGCACCTGTTTTAGGAAGACTACACCCTTGGAAAGCCATCTATTAAATTGCAACCTTTAGACTTAGCAGTAAATTAGGGCTTTATTAGGCTCTCTAAACTGATAGATACCCTCTTTAAAATATTAACTCACATTGTATACATTTAGTCAAGTGAATACACTGTATCTTTCAAAGATATTTATTCAACATTTGTTTCAATTCAGATAAAAAAAAACAGCATTCTGTAAATAGACCAAAATAACCTTGGGATTCTCTATAAAATATTCAACTAGAATCAAAAAAAGCAAATTTAGCACAAAAGTACATTTATTGATTTGTGTTTATTACTTTTTGTCATATTCACCTTTAATACAAAAGCTTAACATTTCAGCGTGTATATTAGGAGTAGCATTCTTTCTAAACACATCTGGTATTATGTTTGTCTTATTATGTATTTAACTTTGCATTAGCCTAATGATATAATAATCACCATTGGATTGCTTAGGTGTAAGAGATACTCATGTTCTCTGGTATTTTATTGTCATTTTTATTTTGACTCAGTAGCAGCATTATAACAACATGTGACTTATGAAGCAACGCCAACCTGCTTCAGGAAAATACTAGTGTTGCCTCTGTAGCCTGAACATTAATTTTCTTTAAAATGGGATAATCACAACACTTATAGTAAATGTCTTTCAACCATCTGCACATAAAGTACACAGTGACTTTGAAACAAGGCATGTGATTTTAGATTGTTTAAAGAAATAACTAAAAATTACTGTGTAAGACAGAAGAAATAAAACAAAGAGAGCCATGGGTTTAATCCCCATGCTCACAGAAAAACGTATGGAATGAAGTCTGTAAAACAGCACAGAGCGTCCCTACAGGGTTGTAGGTACTCTTTTCAGCTGCACTGTAATCTCTATAGAAATGCTTCTATAGAATAGTTCCATAATACAGCATCTGGTGGAACATATTGTTATTTATTTTCTCATGAATTTAAGTGAAAAAACATGTACATGTAGGTCTCCATATAAAATTAAAGGTACAAGCAGGTACAGTATAGGTCCATAGAGTTCTTAGGGTACTGTAGTACAGATGTTACAACCCAGACATGTAATACATTACTGTTTACGCTCATTATAAGCTGGCACAAGATTGTTTCACAACCACCAGTGTCTGAAGTAATATTGGCAGAACCCATCTGTGAAAAAAAACATACAAATGTAAAACAGGGTAAAAATTTCAAGTTTGTGCTACTATTCCACTCTGATCAAGATGTGTCACATTCAAATGAACTCAGTATATCAGTACTGTATACATAGACACTAATATGGTAAAACAAATATACAACTACCTTTGGAAATTTTGTAAATAAAATAGATATAGAAACCAATCAACTATGTTTATGTTATTTATTTTTGTTTTGGTTATGGTATTTACCAATGTTTAAAAAAATGCAGTTTATTCTTTAATGATGTGTATTATTTTTTCAACAAATTCTGAGGCCATGATTAGACTACAAAGAAATGTGCTGTATGTAACTGTACATAAGCAAGATACTGCTTCATAAAATTAAAAGGGTTGTACCAAGATTACAAGTTAGCCCCTATCAACAAGACAGGGGATAACTTGATGATCGTTGGGGTTTCCACTGCTGTGAACCTCACCAATTTTAAGATCAGGAGGATCCCATGTTCTCCTCTGCTTGTCAGTGTGGGTGTCGCTTCTCTCCGCAGTGATGTCCGCATGAATGGAGCAATGCCTGAGCATGTGCAATGGATGCTCTATTCAATTTAATAGGGCTGACAGAAATACCTGAGTGATGGCCGCTCAGGTATCTTAGCAGGCCCACTGACTGTTAATGAAGCGTTAGAACACTTGCACAATCAGTGCTCCATTCAGTCTCCTCTTCACTGCAGGGGGTGCAGTAACCCCACAGTGAGGACGACAGGGGGCACAGGACCCTTGTTCTCGAGATCAACAGGGGTCTCTATGGTGATAGGGACAGGTGATAACTAGAGATGAGCGAACGCGTTCGTCCGAGCTTGATATTCGTGCGAATATTAGGGTGTTCGGGATGTTCGTTATTCGTAACGAACACCATGCGGTGTTCTGGTTACTTTCACTTCCTTCCCTGAGACGTTAGCGCGCTTTTCTGGCCAATTGAAAGACAGGGAAGGCATTACAACTTCCCCCTGCAACGTTTAAGCCCTATACCACCCCCCTGCTGTGAGTGGCTGGCGAGATCAGGTGTTCGCCTAATATAAAAGTCGGCCCCTCCCGCGGCTCGCCTCAGATGCCTGGTGAGTTAGATGAGGGACAGTGCTGTTTATACCGGAGCTGCTGTAGGGAAAGAATTGGTAGTTAGTGTAGGCTTCAAGACCCCCCAAAGGTCCTTATTAGGGCCACTGATAGCTGTGTGTTGGCTGCTGTTAGCAGTGGCATTTTTTTTCTTCTCAAAATCGGCTCTGCAGAGCGTTGCACCTGGCATTAGGGACAGAAGTGCTGCATAGGCAGGGAGAGTGTTAGGAGTGAGTGTAGCCTTCAGGAACCTCAACGGTCCTTTCTAGGGCCATATTTATCCGTGTGCAGTACTGTCCAGGCTGCTGTTAGCTGTGCTGCATTTTTTTTGGGCTTCTCAAAATCGCCTCTGCAGAGCATTCCACCCTCCATTGATACTGCAGGGAAAGAATTGTATAGGCAGGGCCACAACACAGTTATTATTCATAGAATATACGCAGTGCTGCCTTTTGGTGGAAAAACAAGTGAAAACAAATCTATTTGTCCAGCCTCTGTCCGTCCTTACGGGCTGTGGACACGTGTGAGCTGCGTGAAAAACATTGCTAAATCATACGTACCCAGCTACGCTTTACTGCTGGCTTCGCCATTTGCTTTCCTTAATTGGGAAAAAAAATACCTGCTCTGCCAGAGTTATAATAACTCTGCTACCCTCACGTTCTGTGACACATTAGCAGGGACACAGCACAGTTATTAAACTTCTCATGTTCATTGAATATACGCAGTGCTGCCTTTTGGTGGAAAAACAAGTGAAAACAAATCTATTTGTCCAGCCTCTGTCCGTCCTTACGGGCGGTGGACACGTGTGAGCTGCGTGAAAAACATTGCTAAATCATACGCACCCAGCTACGCTTTACTGCTGGCTTCGCCATTTGCTTTCCTTAATTGGGAAAAAAAATACCTGCTCTGCCAGAGTTATAATAACTCTGCTACCCTCACGTTCTGTGACACATTAGCAGGGACACAGCACAGTTATTAAACTTCTCATGTTCATTGAATATACGCAGTGCTGCCTTTTGGTGGAAAAACAAGTGGAAACAAATCTATTTGTCCAGCCTCTGTCCGTCCTTACGGGCGGTGGACACGTGTGAGCTGCGTGAAAAACATTGCTAAATCATACGCACCCAGCTACGCTTTACTGCTGGCTTCGCCATTTGCTTTCCTTAATTGGGAAAAAAAATACCTGCTCTGCCAGAGTTATAATAACTCTGCTACCCTCACGTTCTGTGACACATTAGCAGGGACACAGCACAGTTATTAAACTTAGATTATTCATTCACTAGAGGCAGTGGGGCCTTTCGTTTTCCAAAAAGGGAAAAAATTATATTTGGCCTGCAGTCTTGCGCCAATTTATTTCCTGCCTGTGAAATCAAATCACTGGTAATACAGCATGCTGAGGGGTAGGGGTAGGCCTAGAGGACGTGGACGCGGCCGAGGACGCGGAGGGCCAAGTCAGGGTGTGGGCACAGGCCGAGCTCCTGATCCCGGTGTGTCGCAGCCGACTGCTGCGCGATTAGGAGAGAGGCACGTTTCTGGCGTCCCCACATTCATCGCCCAATTAATGGGTCCACGCGGGAGACGGTTATTAGAAAATGAGCAGTGTGAGCAGGTCCTGTCCTGGATGGCAGAAAGTGCTTCGAGCAACCTATCGTCAACACGCAGTTCTGCGCCGTCCACTGCTGCAAATCCGAATCCTCTGTCTGCTGCTCCTCCTTCCTCCCAGCCTCCTCACTCCACTACAATGACACCTGCTCAGGAGCGGGAACACTCCCAGGAACTGTTCTCGGGCCCCTGCTTAGATTGGGCAGCAGCGGTTCCTCTCCCACCAGAGGAGTTTATCGTCACTGATGCCCAACCATTCGAAAGTTCCCGGGGTCCGAGGGAAGAGGCTGGGGACTTCCGCCAACTGTCTCAACAACTTTCTGTGGGTGAGGAGGACGATGACGATCAGACACAGTTGTCTTGCAGTGAGGTAGTAGTAAGGGCAGTAAGTCCAAGGGAGCAGCGCACAGAGGATTCGGAGGAAGAGCAGCAGGACGATGAGGTGACTGACCCCACCTGGTGTGCAACGCTTACTCAGGAGGACAGGTCTTCAGAGGGGGAGTCAAGGGCATCAGCAGGGCAGGTTGCAAGAGGCAGTGCGGTGGCCAGGGCCAGGGGTAGAGGCAGGGCCAGACCGAATAATCCACCAAGTGTTTCCCAAAGCGCCCCCTCGCGCCATGCCACCCTGCAGAGGCCGAGGTGCTCTAAGGTCTGGCAGTTTTTCACAGAGACGCCTGACGACCGACGAACAGTGGTGTGCAACCTTTGTTGCGCAAAGCTCAGCCGGGGAGCCAACACCAACAGCCTCACCACCACCACCATGCGCAGACATATGATGGCCAAGCACCCCACAAGGTGGGACGAAGGCCGTTCACCGCCTCCGGTTTGCACCCCTGCCTCTCCCCCTGTGCCCCAACCTGCCACTGAGATGCAACCCCCCTCTCAGGACACAGGCACTACCGCCTCATGGCCTGCACCCACACCCTCATCTCCGCTGTCCTCGGCCCCATCCAGCAGTGTAGTTCAGCGCACCGTTCAGCCGTCGCTTGCGCAAGTGTTCGAGCGCAAGCGCAAGTACGCCGCCACGCACCCGCACGCTCAAACGTTAACCGTCCGCATAGCAAAATTCATCAGCCTTGAGATGCTGCCGTATAGGGTTGTGGAAACTGAGTCCTTCAAAAGTATCATGGAGGCGGCGGCCCCGCGCTACTCAGTTCCCAGTCGCCACTACTTTTCCCGATGTGCCGTCCCAGCCCTGCACGACCACGTCTCCCGCAACATTGTGCGCGCCCTCACCAACGCGGTTACTGCCATGGTCCACTTAACTACGGACACGTGGACAAGCACAGGCGGGCAGGGCCACTACATCTCCCTGACGGCACATTGGGTGAATTTAGTGGAGGCTGGGACAGAGTCAGAGCCTGGGACCGCTCACGTCCTACCCACCCCCAGAATTGCGGGCCCCAGCTCGGTGCTGGTATCTGCGGAGGTGTATGCTTCCTCCACTAAAGCACCCTCCTCCTCCTCCTCTGTCTCGCAATCAAGATGTGTTAGCAGCAGCATGTCGCCAGCAGTCGGTGTCGCGCGGTGTGGCAGCACAGCGGTGGGCAAGCGTCAGCAGGCCGTGCTGAAACTACTCAGCTTAGGCGATAAGAGGCACACGGCCCACGAACTGCTGCAGGGTCTGACACAGCAGACCGACCGCTGGCTTGCGCCGCTGAGCCTCCAACCGGGCATGGTCGTGTGTGACAACGGCCGTAACCTGGTGGCGGCTCTGCAGCTTGGCAGCCTCACGCACGTGCCATGCCTGGCCCACGTCTTTAATTTGGTGGTTCAGCGCTTTCTGAAAAGCTACCCACGCTTGTCAGACCTGCTCGTAAAGGCGCGCCGGCTCTGCGCACATTTCCGCAAGTCCCACACGGACGCTGCCACCCTGCGCACCCTGCAACATCACTTTAAGCTGCCAGTGCACCGACTGCTGTGCGACGTGCCCACACGGTGGAACTCTACGCTCCACATGTTGGCCAGGCTCTATGAACAACGTAGAGCTATAGTCGAATACCAACTCCAACATGGGCGGCGCAGTGGGAGTCAGCCTCCTCAATTCCTTTCAGAAGAGTGGGCCTGGTTGGCAGACATCTGCCATGTCCTTGGTAATTTTGAGGAGTCTACCCAGGTGGTGAGCGGCGATGCTACAATCATTAGCGTCACCATTCCTCTGCTATGCATCTTGAGAAATTCCCTGCAAACCATAAAGGCAGCTGCTTTGCGCTCGGAAACGGGGGCGGGGGAAGACAGTATGCCGCTGGATAGTCAGGGCACCCTCCTGTCTATTTCTCAGCGCGTACAGGAGGAGGAGGAGGAGCATGAGGAGGATGAGGAGGAGGGGGAAGAGACAGCTTGGCCCGCTGCTGACGGTACACCGGCTGATTGCCTGTCATCCTTTCAGCGTGTATGGCCTGAGGAGGAGGAGGAGGAGGAGGAGGATCCTGAAAGTGATCTTCCTAGTGAGGACAGCCATGTGTTGCGTACTGGTACCCTGGCACACATGGCTGACTTCATGTTAGGATGCCTTTCTCGTGACCCTCGCGTTGCACGCATTCTGGCCACGACGGATTACTGGGTGTACACACTGCTCGATCCACGGTATAAGGAGAACCTGCCCACTCTGATTCCCGAAGAGGAAAGGGGTTCGAGAGTGTTGCTATACCACAGGACCCTTGCGGACAAGCTGATGGTAAAATTCCCAGCCGACAGCGCTAGTGGCAGAAGGCGCAGTACCGAGGGCAAGGTAGCAGGGGATGTGCGTAGATCGAGCAGCATGTACATCCCAGGCAGTGCAACAGTCTTTAAGGGCCTGGCCAGCTTTATGGCTCCCCACCAAGACTGTGTCACCGCTCCCCAGTCACGGCTGAGTCGGCGGGAGCACTGTAAAAGGATGGTGAGGGAGTACGTAGCGGATCGCACGACCATCCTTGGTGACGCCTCTGCCCCCTACAACTACTGGGTGTCGAAGCTGGACACGTGGCCTGAACTAGCCCTGTATGCCCTTGAGGTGCTTGCTTGTCCTGCGGCTAGCGTCTTGTCGGAAAGGGTGTTTAGTGCGGCTGGGGGAATCATCACAGATAAGCGTAGCCGCTTGTCAACCGACAGTGCCGACAGGCTAACACTCATCAAGATGAACAAAGGCTGGATTTCCCCAGACTTCTGTTCTCCACCAGCGGACAGCAGCGATACGTAAGCAATACGTAGGCTGCACCCACGGATGGAAGCTACGTTCTCTCTCACCATCCAAAACGGGGACATTTCTGCTTCATCAATCTGTGTCTAATATTCCTCCTCCTCCTCCTCCTCCTGCTCCTCCTCCTGAAACCTCACGTAATCACGCTGAACGGGCAATTTTTCTTAGGGCCACAGGCTCACTCAAATAATTTTTCAGAACAATTTTTATAAGTTTCAATGCGCTTAAAAGCGTTGGAACTTTAACTTGAACCAATTTTTCGTTACACTGGGCTGCCTCCAGGCCTAGTTACCACTTAAGCCACATTAACCAAAGCGATTCACCTGCCATCTTGGTTGGGCATGGCCAATTTTTACTGAGGTACATTAGTACTGTTGGTACACCAATTTTTTGGGGCCCTCACCTACAGTGTAATCATAGTAATTTCTATGTTCTTCGCCTGCACTCATGGTACAGAAAGGTGTGTGGGGTTGGCCTACACTTTAGCTACATAAATGTCACTTGTGCCTTGGCTATACTAAGGCTACTGAAATGGAACTAAGACTGCGCTCCCGCTATACTGCTGCTTCGGAATTGTTACTGGGGCCTGTCTTGAGTGCTACTATTGCTTACATGGAACGAAGACTGCGCTCCCGCTATACTGCTGCTTCAGAATTGTTACTGGGGCCTGTCTTGAGTGCTACTATTGCTTACATGGAACGAAGACTGCGCTCCCGCTATACTGCTGCTTCAGAATTGTTACTGGGGCCTGTCTTGAGTGCTACTATTGCTTACATGGAACGAAGACTGCGCTCCCGCTATACTGCTGCTTCAGAATTGTTACTGGGGCCTGTCTTGAGTGCTACTATTGCTTACATGGAACGAAGACTGCGCTCCCGCTATACTGCTGCTTCAGAATTGTTACTGGGGCCTGTCTTGAGTGCTACTATTGCTTACATGGAACGAAGACTGCGCTCCCGCTATACTGCTGCTTCAGAATTGTTACTGGGGCCTGTCTTGAGTGCTACTATTGCTGACATGGAACGGACACGTGGAGAGGACACGTAGTGCCTCAAAAACATCCCCCTCCTCCTCCAACAGGGAAAACATTGTTGGCAAATGCCTTTGCATTGGTTCGTCTGGTGGCAGTCCAAGAATTTCACCTTTACCGACACTACAAGAGAGCCCCCCCACCATCCCCCCGCCACGGCCCACTTAATCCTGGCCACATTCCGAAAACCAACAAAATACAACCGTGCTACTAGGTCCGCAGTCACCACCACATTACCACCAACGCGGTTACTGTTAAGGTGCATATAACCACGGACACGTGGAGAGGACACGTAGTGCCTCAAAAACATCCCCCTCCTCCTCCAACAGGGAAAACATTGTTGGCAAATGCCTTTGCATTGGTTCGTCTGGTGGCAGTCCAAGAATTTCACCTTTACCGACACTACAAGAGAGCCCCCCCACCATCCCCCCGCCACGGCCCACTTAATCCTGGCCACATTCCGAAAACCAACAAAATACAACCGTGCTACTAGGTCCGCAGTCACCACCACATTACCACCAACGCGGTTACTGTTAAGGTGCATATTACCAGTCTGACTGGGGCATGCAGACACCTTGACAGAATGAATAGTGTGTGGCACATAGGTTCCCCATTGCTATGCCCAGGTGTGCAGCTCCTGATGGCGGTGGCACAGGATTATATTTCTCATTGCTTCTGTACAGCATTGTGGGCTATCGCCCCGCCCCTTTTAAAGAGGGTCGCTACCTAGCCGTGCCAACCCTGTGCAGTGTGTGCCTGCGGTCCCTCGTCGTGGCAGACGCACTTCTAAATAGACATGAGGGTGGTGTGGCATGAGGGCAGCTGAAGGCTGCGCAGGGACAGTTTGGTGTGCGCTGTGGGGAGGAGGGGGTTGCGGTTAGGCAGCATGTAACCCAGGAGAAGTGTCAGTGGTGTGTCATGCAGGCAGTGATTGTGCTTTGTTGGAGGTAGTGTGGTGCTTAGCAAAGGTATGCCATGCTAATGAGGGCTTTTCAGAAGTAAAAGTTGTTGGGGGGGGGGGGGGCCCACTCTTGCCGCTATTGTGGCTTAATAGTGGGACCTGTGAACTTGAGATGCAGCCCAACATGTAGCCCCTCGCCTGCCCTATCCGTCACTGTGTCATTCCCATCACTTTCCTGAATTGCCCAGATTTTCACACATGAAAACCTTAGCGAGCATCGGCGAAATACAAAAATGTTCTGGTCGCCCATTGACTTCAATGGGGTTCGTTGTTCGAAACGAACCCTCGAGCATCACGGGAAGTTCGTTCCGAATAACGAACACCCGAACATTTTGGTGTTCGCTCATCTCTAGTGATAACTTTTAATCTTGGTACAACCCCTTTTTGATTTGAAACTTTATTTTTGGTTCCAAAAGTTTGTCAGGTATGAGATTTATTATTGAAATGGAAAACAAAGCACATTTCAGATTTATTTGTGATACATTATGTGGTGCACTGAACAGCTTTTATATAATTCAATGTAACATCAAACTGGTGCAATTTTAAAATTGTAGAGAAAATTGAGGAGGGTTTGTTATGTGCCAGTGTGCCACATCATACGACTTCTGCCTTATGCTATACACTGATCACCGATAACATTAAAACCACTTGCCTAATACTGTGTAGTTTTCCTTGTGCTACTAAAGTAGCTCTCACATGTTGATTCATAGACTATGCAAGACCTCTGAGAACACCTTCAGAAATAATCCATTTTTTAAAGAAAAACATAAGAAAACATGTTTAGAGTTCTCTAAACAGCATGTAGCAGACTCTCCAAACACATTGAAGAAGGTTAGCTGATCAGATGAGACCAAGGGTGAATGCAGATGGTCAGGTCGGATTCCGACTTCGAGATTCTCGCAGCGGGATGCGACCCGTGCCCCTACAGTGACCCCCGGCTTACCTGTCCGGCATCTTCGCTCCGCTCTGCAGATGTGCCCTCTGGCGCACAGCCGCACATGCGCAGTGCAGAGTAGGCACATCAGCGATGACGTGGCAGTGCAAGCCTCTGTGAGGCTCGCACTGAAATAGGACATGTCACGATTTTGTTATCGCACAAGATTTCCACAATCACAATCATGGCTGCCTGCATAGGATTGCATAAACCAATTCAATCCTATGGCAGCGTGCAATGGTTGGAATTTCCACCTGTGTGCATTCAGCCTGAAAGAACTTATTGGCCATCACAGGAAAAGCCATATGTGGTGCTAACCCAACATTTCCCATCACCTGAAGAACTATAAAAATAATCTGTTTCACCCTACCAGAGATTTGAGACTAGGATTGAGATTCACCTTGCAATAGGACAATGACCCTACACTTACTGCTAAAGCTACACTGGAGGGATCTAAGGGTCCTAATATTGAAATGTCTTGGAACAGTCTAATCAAAGCCCAGACATCAATCCAATTGAGAATCTGTGGCATGACTTGATGATTGCTGTACTGCTGTGTAGATGTGCTAAACTAATAGAGCGTACCCTAATAGACTTGCACCTGTAATTGCAAAAAAACGTGGCTCCACAAGGTTTTGTTTGCCAGATAATGAACAACAATGCACATCAAAGTTCTGATTTTGTTTTTTGTCTTGTTTATTTCAAAGAAAAATATTGGAAGTTCAAAGTCGTAGGCATGCTGCATAAATCAGATGTACAAACCCCTGTAAAAATAAAATTTAATTACCGGTTGTAATACAAGCAAACACCAAGGAGGGTGAATACTTTCTCAATGCACTGTGCATTTATAGCACGGGTATACATCACACGAAAATATGCACATATAACATATGCACACTTTACACAAAAAAATACACTTAAGGCCCATTTAGATCCAATGATTCTCACTCAACTCGCTCATAGCCGTCTTTTGAGCGAGAATCTGTGGGTCTAAATGCACGGACATCATGCAGTTTTCGTGCACGAGATGTTCCTGCTCAATTCTAGTTTTCTTGAATTGAGCAATGAATTCTTATCACCAGTGCAGGCTGTTATCACAGTAAGTAGTATTGATAAGATTCTTTCAGCTCGCATGCCGCTGGTAGTTCACAATGGGACGTGAGCTGTAATCACGGAGAACAATACACCTGTTTGCTTAGGCAAAACAGCTGTATTGTTTGCCGAGCAATAGCAGCTGTGTCCCACTCCACTTGCAAAGTTGATCACTCAAAACTGTCACTCAAACTGTCGTTTGAGCTATTTTTGAGCGATCATCTGTCAGTGTAAATTGGGTCTTACTATTAGAACAGATGAGTGCAGTGGAACATGATATGTAATATACAACTTGATGTACATGGATTGGTAGCCTTCTTTACCCCTCAGCACTGTAGCTGCAGAAATCTACCACATCCCTCCTGTCTTGACTGCTGAGTAGTTACAGTATCATGTTACAGCAAAAGGAATAACCTCTGACCATTACATTTTATGGAGGGGGGGTGTCATCACTGAGAAGATCTGGCTCCATATGGGGATTAGTGAATTAGGGGCTTAAGGCCCTTTTACACGGGGCGAGTGTTGGGCAAACGATACCCGACACCCGTCCCTGTGTATACTCGCTCTCATGCTGTTACATGGATGCGAGTATCGCCTAATCGCTCACAGCACGACCAACAGGGAGGCGCGGTGGCTGGAGGAGAGTTCTCTCCCTGCTCTCCCCCGCCCCTCTCTTTTCAGTGAAAGCTGCGGCTGTTCAATATTGAATGACTGTTGTTTACAATGAACGATCGTCGTTCAGGATCTTAAGCATGTTTACAACTGAATGACTGGGCAATTCTCGTCCAATCATTCAGTTTTTGCATGCTTTTACATGGGGCGATTATTGTTCAAGACGCTGCGAGAGCTCAGGAGTTTGATCAGCTAAAAGGAAAATTGTTGCATGTAAAAGTACCTTTAGACTCACCTCTGGACTTCAGGGATGAGCCTAAGGGCTTGAGACATTTCTCAGCACCCTGTAGGTGCAATATAAAGGTTAGTGACTAGAGATGAGCGAACACCAAAATGCTCGGGTGCTCGTTACTCGGCACGAAATTTTCGCAATGCTCGAGGGTTCGTTTCGAGTAACGAACCCCATTGAAGTCAATGGGCGACCGGAGCATTTTTGTATTTCGCCGATGCTCGCTAAGGTTTTCATGTGTGAAAATCTGGGCAATTCAAGAAAGTGATGGGAACGACACAGCAACGGATAGGGCAGGCGAGGGGCTACATGTTGGGCTGCATCTCAAGTTCACAGGTCCCACTATTAAGCCACAATAGCGGCAAGAGTGCCCCCCCCCCCCCGCACTGTCAGCGTAAAGATCGTTCTCCTCTGGCACAGCTGTAACAGCTGTAGCAGAGAAGAACGATGTTTGCCCATTGAATTCAATGGAACCAGCAATACAGCAGGTTCCACTGAATGCAATGGGCTGCCGGCGATCACAGGATGAATGGTCGGGAAGGGGTTAAATATATAACCCCTTCCCTGCAATTCATCCAGAAATGTGATACACTAAAAATATATACCGGCGTATAAGGCGACGGGGCGTATAAGACGACCCCCCAACTGTCACCTTATACGCCGGCAATACAGTGGAGCAAAGAATAAAAAGCATTACTCACTTCTTCAGACGATCTGCGCCGCTCCTGCAGACTGTCACTCCTTCCTGGTCCACTCCTTCCTGGTCCACGGACTAAAGCTTTCTCTATGAAAGGCTTGAAATCCCCGCCTCCAGAAACACAGCCAATCACAGCAATTCAATGACATCACTGTCATTGGCTGTGATTGGCTGAAGGCACGTGTGTTTCTGGAGGCGTGGATTTAAAGCCTTTCGTAGAGAAAGCAATGCTCTGCCGGGAACCAGGAGGGAGCGACAGCCTGCAGGAGCACCGCAGAACACCAGGAAGGAGTGACAGTCTACAGGAGCGGCGCAGATCGTCTGAAGAAGTGAGTAATGCTTTTTATTCTTTGCTCCACTGTATTGCCGGCGTATAAGGTGACAGTTGGGGGGTCGTCTTATACGCCCCGTCGCCTTATACGCCGGTATATATTTTTAGTGTATCACATTTCTGGATGAATTGCAGGGAAGGGCTTATATATTTAACCCCTTCCCGACCATTCATCCTGCGATCGCCGGCAGCCCATTGCATTCAGTGGAACCTGCTGTATTGCTGGTTCCATTGAATTCAATGGGCAAACATCGTTCTTCTCTGCCAGAGCTGTTACAGCTGTGGCAGAAAAGAAGGATTTGTCTTCTATATGTTCTCAATGGGGTCGGCGCTGCTGCCGCCGGCCCCACTGAGCGCATATAGAGACGATTTATGGCCTTTAGAAGGACCGTTGGGGTTCTTGAAGCCTACAATACACCTAACACTCTCCCTATAGCAGCTCCAACACGATACCACTTTCCCTGAACTATTGTCAGAATACATCCGTAGCGAGCCGCGGGAAGGGCAGATTTCAATACTGGGGGGGGCACCTTATCTCCCCAGCCACTCACAGCAGGGGGGTGGTATAGGGCTTAAACGTTGCAGGGGGAAGTTGTAATGCCTTCCCTGTCTTTCAATTGGCCAGAAAAGCGTGCTAACGTCTCACAGAGGAAAGTGAAAGTAACCCGAACACCGCGTGGTGCTCGTTACGAGTAACGAGCATCCCGAACACCCTAATATTCGCACGAATATCAAGCTCGGACGAGTACGTTCGCTCATCTCTATTAGTGACTAGCTTCACTGCTCAGAGAGGAGATGCAGCAACGGCAGAGCACAGCAGTGTGTGGAGGAGAGCAGCCTCAGCAGCCACAGTAAGAAAGTGGCCATGTGATAGGAGCTTGCAACATGGCAGGTGTCGCTGGCGCTAGAGAGCGAGCGGTCTGAGCAGAGCGGTACCCTGACACCAGAGAATGGTCTGAGCAGTGCTGTCCCCATACTGGGAAGCAGAACAAGGGAGAGAGCAACCCTGAAAGGGCCTGATGACCATGGGGCACAAACAGGCCTTGATGACTAGGGGTAAAGTTGGTGGACCATCAGAGTGCCCTGAAGATTTTAGAGGTTACATACTACATGGAAGGAGAGAGATGTTTCCTTCCACTAGAACTTGGTCATGCAGAAGACGAAAATATCATGGATCTGGATATAGAGCTGCAGGACATACATGACTGGTCAAACAACAATTTACTGTGCGCACACTAGGGACTAGTACAGACAGGAATTGTGATATGTGGAAATTATGATTTATTATTATGACACAATATTTATGTTTACTAGTTAAGTATGTTAGGAAGCAATTGTATGTGTCACAGAGTAAGTGCAGCAATGTCATGTGAAGATACAGTATAATTTTCTGTGATTGGAGGACAAGGCACCTTAGGGTAGCAGATTTATTTGCTGATAAGAGGTTAGGTAAGACAGAAGTGCACAGAAGTTGTGCTTTTGCACATATGGTGTGCTGAGTCTACAATGACGCAAAACTACTAAATTGATGATTGCAGTTTTGTCATTTCCTAGCTTCAAGAATATAGCATAAAGTACGACAATGGATATGGAATACTATGAGGATAGTGGTTAGTAATGATTGAAGTTTAAAGTGCCCTGTCTCTCCGAGATTTTTCCCTGATATGTCGATATAAGGGGAATTTAAACAATTTGTACCTTGTGCTATTTCCACCTCTATCCGTCACTGCTGCACTATAACATCACCACTTGCTCCAATAATATACAACAGTAAAAACAGGCACAGGTTTCTTGTGTGAAAGGTAGGAAGGATATTAAAAAAACATGGGAAGGTTTTTTTTAAGGTAGCACCAGCAGCAAGAACTTCAGCTCTTGCCTTTTGGTAAGTATGAGCCTTATTTTTCTGCTATATGGCATCTGGGATAGAATATTATGTTGGACTGCAAATTAATAGCCAACATTGATATGGTGGAAGCAGAAGAAAACGGGCAAGCATAAGGATCTGATGCACAAATTATGATGGCTACAGCTCACGATTATGTCAGAGCATCTCCAAAATAGCAGGTCTCATAGACTGTTCGCAGGATACAGTAGTTAGTACCTACCAAACTGGTCTAAGAAATGCCAACTGGTGAAATGGCGACAGGGTCATGAGCATCCAAGATTCATTGATACAGTATACATATCAATGTGGCTCCTGTCAGCTTTATTATGCTTGACATCAAATATTTCTGCACAGCATTTAACAAGAAAACAATGCTTAAATTGTAAATCAACACCTGGCTGTCTGACCTCTTTCTCTCTATATATATAACTTTCCTCTCAAATAGTCAGGCCTACCAGACCACTAAGTGTACACAGTTTTGCTTTGGAATGCAGGTTCAACCGAGTCATCGTTCATATATAATGATGTACAATACAGAGTATTATCTGCTTGGTACTGTTGCTTTACCGGCACCATTTCTCTGGCACCATTGTTTTGAAATGTGTTGTCTATGTGGTACTATTTTTTATGGGTAATTACTGTTATGAGAACACTATTGTTATAGGTTGTGCTCATTGCCACCATCTTGCCTCACCTGTCTCTGTTGTCAACCACAGCATATGCTCTCCGACTGTGTATTGCTGGTGCCATGCTCTGGCCTCCATGGCAAGTTTGGTCCAACATGCTGAGATTGCAGTTCTAAGTCTGCTGCAGTTTCCTTTCTTTGCAGGGGCATATTGGGAGATGCCATAAAGGAGGAGTGCTACTGCGAGTCACACTTGCAGCCAGCATCTTGCCTCACCTGTCTCTGCTGTTAGCTGAGCTCAGGTATCACCTCCAGATTTGGCCAAAAAGCCAAACCACTGGGTAGCAGAGCAAATTCCTATCTGTTGATCTTGACAACTATTTCTGAAACACAATATTTAGGGGCAGTGTAGCAGACTGTAATTACAGTAATAGGGGCAGATAGGGCAGCAACATGCACTAAGCAGTAGCAGGATGTAGAATTTGTGCAAGTTGAGAAAAGGTTGATAGGGTGCTTGAAAAGTGAGGTACCAAAGCTGTCTGGACAGAAACTCTGCAGAGACAAGTCATAGATAGTAGAAGTCATCATGGTGGTCTGGATCTGAAGGAAAAGTAAATGAGAGATAACCCATCACCCATGAGACACTGAATTTTACTGTATAGTAATCCCTTATATGGTCTGTATAGCACTTGCATGTACCACTATATGGTCATTGTATGGTGGTAAGATTGATCTTTTTAAAGTCACTCTGATTATGCTGCATCTCTGCTGTTGTAAATATGAATTACTTGGGTTGGAGGCTCCCTCAGGACTTGAATTAGTTTCTCCCTCTGTGTTGAAACCCTAGATATACCTCTGGCCCAAGGCTCCAATCGATGAATATGCACTACCCGATAGGCCTCAAACAAGGGCTTCCCAAGCTCTTATAGTCTTTGGGTAAAGATCAATATAGATATGGGGATGATACAACTGACAATGAGGTACTTTATGCTTGTCACATATACTCTCCCTTTCAGCACTTTTCTAGCCATTTAGAAGCTACTTGAAAGAAATTAACCCACTGAAATTTCATCTTGAACGCCTAGCAATAAAAGAGATGCAGCCGTATATGGTTCCTTTCACTTAACTCTTGTTAGAATTACTTTCCTTGTGCAAGCTTCACCCACTTGGATTAATAGTGATGAAGTCACAGAGGGATATAAAAATGTAGACACTTGCCCATGACATATTCAAGTATACTTGTACTGAGTTCCCCTTTAAAGACCAGTTCAGGGAGTTGCATATTGGATTTCTCCTTCAAATCACCTATTTGTCATTAAAAAAGACTGCGTTTGTAAAAGGGGCTCCTAAAGACAGAGTTGTTAGGCTGGGTTCACACAGGGCGGATTTGCCACGGAAATTCCGTCCGGAATTTCGCTGCGGCAAATCCGCCTGCATCTGCTAATCCTGTGATTTGTCAAAAATCTCGGCCACACAGGACGGCTAATCTGTTGTGGCAAAGCTGGCAGAAGCATGTCAATTTTTTTTTCATTGCGGCCACGCTGCTCTTTATGGGAGCGCTAGCTGCAACGGAAAAGCATGCGGCCAAGCCGCTCCAAAACCTGCAGCCAAGTGGCCAAACCACAAGATGTCCAGCGGGATTCCACCCTGTGGGAACCCAGCCTTACAGTACAACAATTTAATTGAATGTCACTATAGTATGGTCCTTAAACTAAGGTTGGGGATCTCAACTCTGCATGAGTTCCCTTCAAGTTGGGCTGCACCAGGGTGATTGCAAGCTATGCAGTCTGTTTTTCTTACTGTACCACAATACATCTCTGAGAGGCTACCCTCTGCCACAACCTGCCCTGGCAACATGCTTCTCATGGGGGGGAAGGTGCACCAGTCACCTTGAGGGGATTTGCCCTGCACCTATGTGGGCTACTCCCTTTCTTGACCTCCATTGGCTGTAAACGCTCAGCACTGAGAAGAACAGTCTGAGGCCCAATGGAGAATTTCAGTTCTAGTACAAATTCTGCACATGAATTTCCTTTTTGTTGCAAAATAATAAGGAAGATTGCAACAATAGTTTGCAGAACACTAGCAAGATTTAAAATATAAACTCTTCTGCACAACTTGGTTCTTTAAGGGTTGTGCTTGCTAGCATCTGTTGTGCTACATAGTTTTCTAGCAGCACAGCCTCACAGAAAATGTGGAATGATTGAGCTGACTAGATGTGGTGTTCTCCTGCTCGCCAATCACCACTGGTATGGTTGCAGATAAATATCCTCCCTCTGCAAGAGGAAGCTGGTTTCTCTTCACTCTAGGGTTTGTTGGTTTTGCATGCCTGTACATGTGTTATGTGGGTGAACAGGGGCTTATCCAGTGTTTGGGCAGGTGGCCAGACATTAGATGTGGATAGCCCTGTTTTGTGTATATGGTGTGAACAGTGTCATGTTCTGTATGTCTGTGCAGGAGGCTAGACTTGAGGAATAAACTGTCCTGTTCTATGTGGTTGTTTGTCTGGCATGCTAACCCTAGTGTGTTGCTGTGTGATTTGTGTTCTGTGTGCCGGTCTGTTCTGGTTTTGTGTATTAACCCTTTAGGGATAGTCAGGACCGAGGTTCCAGTGAGGGGCCGCCTTTATCAAGACGATTGCTTTGCTTATCAGGTGGGTCCTGCCATTCTCTCTACAGCTTGGGGTCAGTTGTCTTGCTAGTGTAGGGACCTGCAAGACAACAAGGAGCCTTTATCACGGCTTGTGGGCTTAAGTATTTTGGGCAATATATATACCAATACCTTGTACTTTTATAGCTATAACATCTGCTTATGTGTATAGGTACGCATGGTGAGTGTGTGTCGTCAGTCAGTTCCTGTTTGTGTCCTAGTCATGTTCGTGTGGGCCCGGTGTTTGTTTGCTCAAACGAGAGTAACAGGTTCCTAACTCAGGAGGAGAAACATCTCAAAGATTTGTTCCCTGTGCCCTACGAGTTCACGGACTCTGAAAGTTTCTCTAGGAAGATAGATCATGCAATCAGTTCTTAGGACAGATGTTTTCTCTGATTCACTGCTGACAGTCCAGGAGTCTTGCTTACCCACCTGCCCAGCTAATTCTCGCCCATTCACACAGCTAGGCTGCGTATATACGCCGCAGCCCAGAATTGCATGCACCGGGGGGAGAGACCTTAGCACAGCTAAAGTCTCTCCCCCTCCCTTTGCCAGCTGATCACGGCAATGAAACCTCCTATACCATAGTAGCCTGTGCAAGATTCTGCTAAACTCCCTCCCTCCCAATCTCCTTTTCTGATGGCTCTCATAGGCTCCCATAGGATTCTATGGGAACCAGCTACGTATTCCAGTAAAAAGATAGGGAAAGTCCTATCTTGCTAGAATACACATCGTATACGTTATCTTTTTGAGATTTAAAATCCCTGCCTGTTAAAAGAGCTTCAGTACAATGGAGGGAAGCCAAGGGGCTAGACGTGCCAAGCCTCGACAGCACCGGAGAGGTGAGCATATACATATATATATATATTTTTTCATAAGCTAGGGATGATTTTCAGGTAAGGGCTTATATTTGAAGCCCATCCCCAAAAATCACTGCTGGGGTTGCTGGCATCCCATTGCTTTCATACTCTAATGAGACAAGTTCCACATGAAACATACCTGCATCCTGGGCAATCATCCTGACAAGAAAGGCCCCGTGCTGGAACCAAGGCCTACCTAGACCTAGATGACAAATGAAACACAGCAGGACTGAACACTGCTCACACCAACACGCCAGGGATTTGCATACAACACAGCACACCATGCACCCTGTGGTGTGTTCACAGCACATGTCCAGCACATGCAGTGACACATAAGAACATGACACTGTTCACACTGAACCAACAGGGGAAAGCCCAGCAGCCTCTAGCAGAGGAGCTTATATATATCAGCAGTAAACCTGGGGTATTGGCTGGCTGGAGAAATCCACACCCAGCCAGCTCAATCAACCCCCACCTGTGGGGTGCACTTCTGGAAACCCATATAGAACAACAGATCCCAGCAGCACACCCGAACAGTACCTCCCCCTTAAAGAGGGGCCTCCGAAGACACAAGCACCCAACAAACAGGGGTCTGAGACCTGGGAGATTGTCTGGCTGGAGAAATCCACACCCAGCCAGCTCAATCAACCCCCACTTGTGGGGCTATACTGTGATTTGCCCAGGGCTGAAATTAAGCAAGATACTATAACTTACACAACATGCCCAGTTTGCCGAGGTCCACACTTTAAATAGCTTTCTTGTGGCCTCAGTGCTGTGAAAAAGGTTTCTACAATGCTCACCATCTAAGGAGTCCCATGGGTTACTGATTTGATATTCAAGGCATTAAATTCATATATGAAGTTCTTACATTAAGTTAAGGGGAGAGAGGCATATTACTCGAATACATTTTTTTTCCTCCAAATGTCAGTATACACCCTCCACCTTATACCTATGACTAAAATGATGTATCAATGGAGCTGTGGATGGCACAAACCCTAATGAAGCAATTTCTGAGGGTATTCCTTAGTATACTGCATCTTCCAAACTTTCTTATGAAGAACAATTCAATGTAGTTTAACCTTGTGGGATAATGCTGATGTTTCTGATTTTATCATCTACTAGAAGGCCTCCCTCATACAGGGCGTTTGCAAAACGCTGCCTTTTCAGCTACCTTTTCAGCTGCCTTTTCAGCCCAGCTGAAGAGGCTGCCCATTCATTTCAATGGGAGACTCAGCTGAAAACGCCCAAGAATAGAACATGCAACGCTTTCAAAACGCAGCATTTTTCAAAGCAGCGTTTTCAGCCCTGTGTGAGCAGCCCCATTGAAATGAATGGGAGCCTTGTACAGCGTTTAGCACAAGACTGAAAACGCTGCTGAAAGCACCCTGCGTGAGGGAGGCCGAAGAAGCACATATCCATAACCTACTATCCAGTGATCAGTTCAGATTTATTTACAACCCCACCATCACAACTTTTTATGCAATTCCTAAATTGCATAAAAAGAGTTTTCCAATTGCATTCTGGGCAACGATCATATAACCCAGAATGCAAGCATTTATTTAGATGAATTTTGACACCCTTTGACAGAACACTTCCCTCATATCCTCAAGATACAAAAGACACCATTGTTAAAAATACATAACATCCCCAGTAATTGATTACATAGATGCAGAAATTCTTTATGGTAATATGCAACACAAAGTGCACCTAACAGGTGTTAAATATTTTTTATACACATGCGGAATACATTTCTTCTAGAAATGAGCTAACCAACTTGGCCACACCCCTTTTTCGCCCGAGTACCGCGATTTTCGAGTATTTCTGTACTTGGGCGAAAAGATTCGGGGGGCGCTGTGGGTGAGTGGGGGGTTGCAGCGGGGAGTGGGGGGGAGAGGGAGAGAGAGAGGGATCCCCCCTGTTCCCCGCTGCTACCCCCCGCGCTGCCACGCCTCCCCCCATCCCCCGGTGCCCCCCGAATCTTTTCACCCGAGTACTGAAGTACTCGAAAATCGCGGTGCTCGATCGAGTAATTGCTCGAAACGAGTACGTTCGCTCATCTCTAATTTCTTCCCTTACAATAGGTTTGTGGAAAATGTAGCTTAAGACAAAATTGATTATACTTCATTTGTCATTTCCCTAACAGAACATATGATAGTAATACTCATCAGGTCATAAATATTATGAAGAAATATTGGCCAATATTACATCAGATTCAGATCTAGAAAGAGGCATTACCCACTGCTCAAGCATTATGTATACAAAAGAGGTCAAAATTTAGTGCACAGCCATTTGGAAGAAAAAAAATGTATTAGTGTAACTTGCTTCAATCCCTTTAAATTAATAAATGAACTACATATATGGATTCAATGCCTTAAATATACAGTTAGTAACACACGGCACTCCTTAGATAGTGGACATTGTATAATCCTTTTTCACAGCACTGAGGCCACAAAAATGTTTTTTAAAGTGTGAACTTCTGCAAAGGGCATGTTCTATAAATCATACTATCTTGCTGAATTGCATTCCTGGGCAAATCAGCCAAAGTATGAACTTTCATGTACTGAGCTTGCACCATAAAATGAAGTAAAAAACTATCAAAGTCCTAGAATGGACCCACTGAGCATGCTCGGAAAGGTCAAACTGTGGTTTGCTGGAGTGATTTTATTACACAACGGGAAAGGCCGTGTATGAGGGACGCACTCTGTATCATTGGCGTAAGGCCCTGTCCTACATCATTAGCTTTCTCGCACTTGGCCGTTCAGCTTGCAGTGTCTCTCACTGCTCAGTCAAATGGGAGAATTGCTCCCTTATATTATATAATAGCTCACATTTTGGTTGGTGTGCTTCTAGTAACCCCAGAAACATGTTGGGGGGTTTCTATGAGGGACGTTTATTAAAGATTTGCCCTGACCCACTTCTATTTATTGCAAGATTCTGAAACTGTGCATGTGTAATGATATAAGTCTCTATAGATTACGTGCCAATTTGCAACTCTGAACTGATAACGGTCTTTCTTTTACAGGTGCGAGGTCTGATAATGGACCCAGTGGAATACAAAGTCAAGTCACAGAGGTAAAATGAGTCTATAAATCAATTAAGCCCTTCACAGAATAGACACTAATAACTAAAATTTATATTCTTTATTACAATTCCTTAAAAACTAGGGCATGAGAAAACTGCTGCATCCACCATGTCAAAAAAAGGAGAAATGAGAAGGTATTAGCTGAGTAAGACACACAGACATATTTGACTTAGACATACGAGGCATAAATATTCTGCCTAAATGTATAATTGATGATACAACTGGCACAATATAGAGTCTCTAGGAGCAACTATAAGATTTTGCATGCACCCAAGAGGATAAAACTATATTGCCAAGAAAGGGGCTCAAGAATCTCAAGGGAAATTTTAGAGTCAACTAGCCCAGTTCCCATTTCACATATTCCAGAGCTTATGTCAAGTGAAATTAACCTGGTTCTGTGTTACTTAATATAGTGTGCATAATACATTTTGGTTTTGTTAGGTTGTGCTTCTGGGACTTGTAGTACTCTGGGTTCCAGTAGCACATCTACACAGGTGAGGGTTAATTGAGCTGGCTGGGTGTAGTGGTTCTGGTTAACCAATCCCCTGGGTTTGGGGGTAGATATATACCCCAGCTCCTCTGCAAGAGGAAGCTATATTTCCTCAGTCTTGTCAGGTCAGCTTGCAACTTGCTGTGTGTGTAGTGTCAGGTCAGCTTGCTGCTTGCTGGATGTTTTGTGTCCTGTGCTGCCTGATTTTGTGTCTTGCTAGAGTAGGGAGTGCAAGACACGAGGAGCCTTGTCGCGGCCTTGCAGCTTAAGTTCATTGGTCAATGTACGAACTTATCACTCGTATTTATATTCAGCTTTACCATCTGCTTCAGCATGCAAGGTTGTGTGGTAAGTGTGTTTGTGCATTTGGTTTGTCCGTTCTTGTCCTGGTTCCATGTACCACCTTTTTGGGGAGAGCCAGGCCCAAGGTTCCAGCGTGGGGCCACCTTTATTGAGGTGATCACTTTGCTTGTAGGTAGGGCCAGGTCATCTTCCCTTCAGCACAAGGTCAATTTTCCCTAACCTGCTTAGTTGCCCACACGAACATAACAGGCTCACACTATTTTGAGAGAGAGGATACATTTTGATTATAATTTGCAATTCACAATATCCCAATTTCACCATTCAACGCGTTTCCGCACCGATATGGTGGTTCATCAGAAATATAGGAACCAGTAATGAATCATGAATTAGAGAATGAATTATCCCTCTTTCTAGCATTAGACACTAGTTATGTATAAATTTGTGTCTGAGTATGCAACTCCCTTAAAAGAGTCTGCCATGTATATATGGAGGGTGTTCCTATTGAATAAATAACCATGGAACCATTTTCCAGATAGAAACAATCCCATAATAAACCTTTGATCACATAATCAGTACAGATTGTAAAAAATCAAAACGTTTGAAAGGAAATCTTTTTCTAGTGACCCAGAATTCGCACAATGGGAAAAAACCCTGCAGGATAATTTCGATAAATATACACAACAGTTAAAGGAATCTATATATATCTATATATATAAAGCTGAAAGCCCTCACTGACTCACTGACTCACTGACTGACTGACTCACTCACTGACTGACTCGCCAAAAGTTCTCCAACTTCCCGATGTCGTAGAAACATGAATGTCGGCACAAGCATAGATTATCTCCAAAATAGGAAAAGTAATTGGGTCCCAACTTGATTATTCAATTCTAACGCAAAGAATTAGCGTTGAAATTTTACGTACAGAATCTAAATCTCTCACTTCCCAATATCATAGAAACTTAAAATTTGGCACGGGCATTGAATATGTCATAAATAGGAAAAGTTAATGGGTCCCAACTTGATTATTCAATTCTATGCGCAAAAGAATTAGTGTCCAAATTTTACGTACGGAATCTAATTCTCTCACTTCCCGGTGCCATAGAAACTCGAAATTTGGCAGGAGCATTGATTATGTCATAAATAGGAAAAACTAACGGGTCCCAACTCGATTATTCAATTCTATGCGCAAAAGAATTAGCGTCCAAATTTTACGTACGGAATATATTTTTCTCACTTTCCGGTGTCATAGAAACAGGAAATTTGGCACGAGCATTGATTATGTCATAAATAGGAAAAGCTAATGGGTCCCAACTCGATTATTCAATTCTATGCGCAAAATAATTAGCGTCCAAATTTTACGTACGGAATGTAATTTTCTCACTTTCCAGTGTCATAGAAACGTGAAATTTGGCACGAGCATTGATTATGTCATAAATAGGAAAAGCTAATGGGTCCCAACTCGAATATTCAATTCTTAGCGCTAAAAGAATTATCGTCCAAATTTTACGTACGGAATGTAACTTTCTCACTTTCCGGTGTCATAGGAAACGTGAAATTTGGCACGAGCATTGATTATGTCATAAATAGAAAAACCTAATGGGTCCCAACTCGATTATTCAATTCTATGCGCAAAAGAATTAGCGTCGATATTTTACGTACGGAATGTATTTTTCTCACTTTTCGGTGTCATAGAACCGTGAAATTTGGCACGAGCATTGATTATGTCATAAATAGGAAAGCTAATGGATCCCAACTCGATTATTCAATTCTATGCGTAAAAGAATTAGCGTCCAAATTTTACGTACGGAATGTATTTTTCTCACTTTCCGGTGTCATAGAACCGTGAAATTTGGCACAAGCATTGATTATGTCATAAATAGAAAAAGCTAATGGGTCCCAACTCGATTATTCAATTCTATGCGCAAAAGAATTAGCGTCCAAATTTTACATACGGAATGTAATTTTCTCACATATAAACTTAAAATTTCGCATGGGCATTGAATATATCATAAATAGGAAAAGTTAAAGGGTCCCAACTCGATTATTCAATTCTAGGCGCAAAAGAATTAGCGCCCAAATTTTACGTACGGAATGTATTTTTCTCACTTTCCAGTGTCATAGAAATGTGAAATTTGGCACGAGCATTGATTATGTCATAAATAGGAAAAGCTATAGGGTCCCAACTCTATTATTCAATTCTATGCGCAAAAGAATTAGTGTCCAAATTTTACGTACGGAATGTATTTTTCTCACTTTCCTGTGTCATAGAAATGTGAAATTTGGCACGAGCATTGATTATGTCATATATAGGAAAAGTTAATGGGTCCCAACTCGATTATTCAATTCTATGCGAAAAAGAATTAGCGTCCAAATTTTACGTACGGAATGTATTTTTCTCACTTTCCGGTGTCGTAGAAACGTGAAATTTGGCACGAGCATTGATTATATCATAAATAGGAAAAGCTAATGGGTCCCAATTAGATTATTCAATTCTATGCGTAAAAGAATTAGCGTCCAAATTTTACTTACGGAATGTAATTTTTTCACTTTCCGGTGTCATAGAAACGTGAAATGTGGCATGAGCATTGACTGTCATAAATTGGAAAAGCTAATGGGTCCCAACTCGATTATTCAATTCTAGCGCAAAACAACTAGCGTCCAAATTTTATGTACGGAATCTAATTCTCTCACTTCTTGGTGTCATAGAAACATGAAATGTGGCACAGGCATTGATTATGTCATAAATAGGAAAAGTTATGGGTCCCACCTCGATTGTTCAATTCTAAGCGCAAAAGAATTAGCGTCCAAATTTTACATACGGAATGTAGTTTTCTCACTTTCCAGTGTCATAGAAATGTGAAATTTGGAACGGGCATTGATTATGTCATAAATAGGAAAAGATAATGGGTCCCAACTCGATTATTCAATTCTAAGTGCAAAAGAATTAGCGTCCAAATTTTACGTATGAAATCTAATTCTCTCACTTACTGATGTCATTTTATATAAAGGAAACGTCGCATGGTTACCTCCCTGTGATGTTTCCTGGGTAACGCAGAGAACTATGCAAAATGGTGAATATATGTTTTTCTGGTATCTCTAAAGTAACCACGGCTTCATAAGATTTTCCGTGTGAACACCAGATAAACACCAGTACCAAATTAACTCAGGCGAAGCCGGGTATATGCTCGCTAAGGTTTCCATTTGTGAAAATCTGGGCAATTCAAAAAAAGTGATGGGAACGACACAGCAACGGATAGGGCAGGCGAGGGGCTACATGTTGGGCTGCATCTAAAGTTCCCAGGTCCCACTATTAAGCCACAATAGCGGCAAGAGTGGGCCCCCCCTTCCAACAATTTTTACTTCTGAAAAGCCCTCATTAGCCATGCATACCTTAGCTAAGCACCACACTACCTCCAACAAAGCACAATCACTGCCTGCATGACACTCCGCTGCCACTTCTCCTGGGTTACATGCTGCCCAACCCCCCCCCCCCACGACCCAGTGTCCACAGCGCACACCAAATTGTCCCTGCGCAGCCTTCAGCTGCCCTCATGCCACACCACCCTCATGTCTATTTATAAGTGCGTCTGCCATGAGGAGGAACCGCAGGCACACACTGCAGAGGGTTGGCAAGGCTAGGCAGCGACCCTCTTTAAAAGGGGCGGGGCGATAGCCCACAATGCTGTACAGAAGCAATGAGAAATATAATCCTGTGCCACCGCTTTCAGGAGCTGCACACGTGGGCATAGCAATGGGGAACCTATGTGCCACACACTATTCATTCTGTCAAGGTGTCTGCATGCCCCAGTCAGACCGTGGTTTTTTATAAATAGTCACAGGCAGGTACAACTCCGCAATGGGAATTCTGTGTGCACCCACAGCATGGGTGGCTCCCTGGAAACCACCGGCTGTACATAAATGTATCCCATTGCAGTGCCCTGGATAGCAGAGCTAACGTCAGATTAAATGCAGGTGTGTGAGGGTATATATATATATATATATATATATATATATATATATATATATATATATATAGCCATATGTTTTTTACGCTTTATACCTATATGCAAGTTCTATTCAATTCCAAATGAGAAAAAACTTATATGTCGCCTTACATCAGATATGCCAAAGGCCTTGCCAGGCGAAGACAAAATGTATTAAACACAGCAATGAAGAATCGGACGAAGGACGCGTGTACTTGGCCGTTTTCCCAGAAGCAAGATATCAAGATGTTCAACTCTGCATCTGAATTTTCACTGTCTCAGGCCGGAAATCCGGACTTCCCATATATGGTTATTAGCCCATCACCCATTCCTGGTGATGGGACAAAAGGGTATAAGATCTCATGTAATCTGTAATAAAGCGAAAAAGCGCAGCCATGTCCCCGTGTGAGGAACGACACCAGACCTCCGTGTGGTGTTTCTTTCTTTACGGCCATCAGCGGGGCAAGTGGGGTGGGCCTGATTGGTGCTGTACTTAGAATTACCCTGACAAATGGCGCAACCAACTGTGGGGCGACAAAGCCAGAGCCTACAACGCATTCCACCCGGATCCACGCCACTGAGAAGCCGTCCTGCTGCAAACCGAGCCTGATCAACTCACAGAACTCCAGGTAAGACCAGCATATATTTATGTTGTGTTTTACGCTGAGAGTCTTGTAGCAGGACTGACTATCTGTGGTTTGTGACCGGACGGGTTGGGTTAAGAGTTCTACACGGTAACTCGTGTGGGCTTCGGGTTTGCCGTCATGGACCACTGACCATGATATGCGCACCAATCGGTCACCCGGAAACTAGTCTGTAGTTTATTTGTACTTTGAAGTCCGTAGTGTTTTAGCAATAGTGAAGGTTGTTTGTTGTATCTGCAGAATTTTTATTTTTTTTTTCTCTTACTTTTCATTTGGTCTCACAGAAGAAGGAACCCTCGGTTATTTTAGTTGTTGATGGTTTAGCTAAGGAGAGGGAAGCACTCTGTGAGACAGGTCCCATAGACGAAGGAACCCTCCGTTTTAGTTTAGTTTAGTTGTTGATGATTTAGCTGAGGAGAGGGATTCACTCTTTGGGACTGGTTCCATAGAAGAAGATGCCTTCGGTTGTTTTGCCATATATAAGGGGCTGACAATTCGGGTCAGAAGGATGCACTCTATGGAGCGTGTTATTATTATTATTGTTGTTGTTGTTGTAATATGCGTAAGACCTTATTAAAGAAGATAGAGCCCCTCAAGGGCTGCCGCCGTGCGGATGAATTGGTGGAGGAGAGTTCCAATCTGTAAAATGTAAGAAAACTTATGAAAATGTGTGACATCGACCCGCACGGTAGATTACAAAAATGGTGTCTGGGAGGAGGTCTTTAGGACCAAGAGGCGCCTTGAAAGATCAAGGTTTTCTAGAAAGTGCTGGAGGAGGAGGAGGAGAGAGAGACAGTCAGAGAAAGTTAGGTATGTACACATTATTTGTTTAAGAAAGTATCCGTAAGTGAAATGTTGAAAAGTACAGTAAGTGATCAAGAGGGCGTCAGGAGAGTGTCTATTAAAGGTTATATTGGCAGCTAGGTAGGGAGAAAGTGCTGAAGGAACAAGCAAAGTCGAGAAGAAAGTTACAATGCATGTGATTTGTTGGCAGAGAGAGGAAAATGTGTATAATACAAGATAGATAAAATATATGCATATATATGTGTGTATATATGTATATACTGTATGTGCAAATAGTTAACTGAGCTTGCTTTTAGAAGAGAAGGTTTTGTTGACATGTAGCTGCGAGCTTGTGTTTAGTTTTCAAGGTCAAGAGATAACGAAGCGAGAGAAAATGAAATACTGACCCTGGAAAATATCTCTGCTTGCTGTAAAGGAATGAAGGCTTGAAATGAATTTAATTAATTATACCGTCTTAGTAGGCAGGAAATATAGCAATTTCTAAGGTATATTCTTACTTATACAGGGGTTGAAAATGAATGTTGCAAGGTCCCAGCATATGTGTTAATTATGAGTTCAAATGCAGGGAATAGTTAAGCTAAAACAATTCAGTCTGTGTTTCATATTCGTAGAGAGATAACACATGTTTTAAAAAGGTGGGGGCTTTCAGATTCACTCTAAGCTCAGGGTCACGCATTCTAAAATACTTCAGTGTTTAATACGGCATATAATAGTTTCAGTAAATAAGAAAGATAGAATGTCTCAGTCACTCAGCAGATTTTTTTTCACATAATTTGTCAAAGATAGCGCTCATTCACAATCTCATCTCAATAGAATCATGTACTTTATAAGATTATAACACTCACCTCAATGTTTTTCAACTGATGTATGTTTGTTTGTCAAACTTTTTTGTCTGTGCATCTGTATGTACTGGTACACCTTCAAAGGGGGTGACGGAGCAAACTTGAGAGCATGGATGGATGAGAGTTAGTGACCCGTGTTCGGGCTGTGGTGAGTGTGTGATGCAGATAATGACTGGGGATAAAAGTCCTCCCCATGCATGGGACTTTGCTTGGTTGAGATGTGGACGTGTAGACTGTTAAGCTGAAATGAGCTATGAAGAAAGACACAAGGAGCCAATATCGAAGGGGTGGAGCTAGATGATGTAATAGTACGTAGTAATGTTTCATCCCTCTTGTCCACAAGGGAGGGGTGAGGAGCTTGAGCAGCTAGTAAAAGTTTTTGTTTTGTTTTTTTCTCCTGTCTCAAATTTGATAAGACATTGCAGGCAGGATCAGATTAATAATGAATTCACTTAAAGGAATATCACATTTCAAATATTAGTAGATGTTTGTAGATTATTCTGCCCCGATGTAACTCATGTCTCTGGTATTGGTGCTAACATTTTACAGGCCTTATCTGCATCCATCAAATCTTTTTACAATGTTGTACTAACTTGAGCCCGGCTTCTATTTCTTCCAATTGCGTACCCGGGTTCAAAGGGGGGGGAGGAGAAGGCATAGGTGATCTAGGTATTGCAAATCAGCCATTTTTAAATTTTTTTGCAAATCATCAGCCATTTTTAAAATTTTTTTGCAAGCCATTTTTAAATTTTTTACAACAAGATTCTGATCTATTTGAAATAGAATACCAGCCTGATTGTCTAGCAGTGATGCAACAAGAAAATTTAAGTTTTAAAAAGTTACTGAAAGCCCTTGTTAATAATGCATATTTTGAGTTGTTTTTTATAGATGGTACCAGGGTGATTGACGACTCCACACTGGATATACAGTGGTTACACAACAAGATGTCCTAAAAGCAGAATGCCTCCGCATGTCGCAGTACAAGAAGCGGAACTAAAGGCCCTCGCTGAGGCGTGTAGAGTGGAGGAAGGTAAGACGGCAAACATTTACACTGACTCCCGGTATGCATTTGGCATAGCTCATAATTAAGGCCCAACATGGAAGGCCAGACAGTTTTTTACCTCAGCAGGACAGCCAATTAAGAATGATGCAGCGGTGCAGTCTCATGGAGACCCTATTTCTACCGGACAAGGTGGAAAGCTCACACCAATTCCTACACCAGAGAAGCGAGAGGCAACGCCATCACAGACCACACAGCAAAGGCAGCGGCCCTCAAGCCGTGGAAGAACAGAAGAAAAGAAGAATTTGACAATAACTTTGGACTTTGACTAAAAATTTGGGCTTTGATATAAACTTGGACTTTGATAAAAACTTGGACTTTGATAATAACTTTGGACTTTGATAAAAACTTGGACTTTGATAATAACTTTGGACTTTGATAAAAACTTGGACTTTGATAATAACTTTGAACTTTGATATGCTAAAGACTTTACAGTTACAAGCCAGCAAGGAAGAAAAGGAAAAATGGACTAAAAAGGGATGGTGTATGGCGAACAGTCAACAGCACTTGCCTACCACGATCCCTGTGCCCCATGATGGCCCAGCTGACGCACGGAAAGACGCACCTCTCAAAGCAGCAATGATGTCGATGCTTGAACGAGGACGGGTGGCTCCTAGTTTTCTGTAGCTGCTGCATCATTTGTCCAGTTTTGCATGATCTTTGCCGTAAGCAACAGGGCAGAAGTAAATTTGCCACATCACACTTGCCGGGACCACTCTACCCATTTCAGGGATTGCAAATTGGCTACACTCAGCCCCTACTTGTTGGGAAGCATGAATATGTGCTTGTTGTTGTTGATGTTTTTCAGGTTGGAGACCTACCCTATTACCAAAGTAAATAGGCAGGTAACCGCACAGAAGCTCATGAATGAGGTAATCCGCAGATATGGGGTACCGGAAGTGATTGAGTCAAACAAAGGTACACACTTCACAGGTGAAATAATGCAACACATCATGTTTGTTTTGGGTATATTCCAGGCTTTTCACACACCCTACCATCCGCGGAGTAGGGGGAAAGTAGATACAAAAGGCAATGAAGGAAATGGGCAAATTTTGAATTGAGTGTCTTCCATTAGTTTTTCTTTTTCTCCGGAGGATACATGTCACAGTAGTTGAATTTGGGGAATGATTTTCTTGTTAATTTTGTCATAGGTCTCTCCAAGGAATTGTTAGTAATGCATTCTGCAGTCTCTGCTTTTCTCCCAGGTCCTACAGATGAGTGTCACAATCTGAAACCAGGTGACAGGGTCTATGTGAAAAGGTTTGAGCGAGAAACCCTGTTTGAATGTCCCTACCAGATGTTGCTTACCACCCCAACTGCAGTCAAGCTCGAAGGAAAGCCCACTTGGATCCACACTTCGCACTGAAAAAACGAATGATCCTGCATATCCTTTACATGCTATAATGTGGTACAATTCCTCTAACACACACCTTTGACTACTGTACACTAGCCCGCTGTTTCAGAGATCAGAACAAATTAATACAATCAAATGTGCAATATGAAGACTACACTGAGGGTGAGAATCCAACACCGCATCGTGCTAAGAGAGAAGTTGACGCTCCACATGTATACATAGATGCAAGAGGAGTGCCAAGGGGGGTGCCAGATGAATTTAATTCTAGAGATCAGGTTAAAGCAGGTTTTGAGTCCTTATTTGCTATTGTCACTGTTAATAATAATGTAGATTGGATGAATTATATCTATTACAATCAGCAGAGGTTTGTAAACTACACCAGAGATGCTTTACAAGGGTTAGCGGACCAGTTAGGGCCCACTGCATCCATGGCCCTAGAGTGGCCCTGGATATGATTTTAGCAGAAAGAGGTGGGGTATGTAACTTCCTGTATGTGCATAATCCCTTTGATAAAAAAGAGTATGAGTAAGGGACTGGATAATGTGACACCAAAATTTCCCTTGTTTGAAAAAGATGAAGAGCCAGTTCCGATAATGCCGACCACGTACGTTACCAGAAGAATGGAGAAATGTACTAGTACTGCGCCGCCCCGGTCTCATAAGATGGACTGTCAGTGGAATTCCCATTTGCCTAGGGATAGTGCAGAAGACCTTAGGTTCCGGCGAGGGCACACCCTGCGGGGTGTTAACTCGTACAGATAGAGGGTATGGATGCCCGGAAATAACCCCAGGGAATCCATGGCCTCCCTCTGAGGTGAGGTAGGGATCCCCCCCCCTCTTAGGAGTAGGGACTTACGGGCAAGTGGAGAAACCCTGACGCAAGGGAGAGGCGACCGAGGAAGAGTGCAAGGTCTGATGCTTGATCTCCATATTAGGTTTTTTAGGGGGGTTTGTGAGGGTATATATATATATATTGCCATATGTTTTTTATGCTTTATACCTATATGCAAGTTCTATTCAATTCCAAATGAGAAAAAACGTATATGTCGCCTTACATCAGATATGCCAAAGGCCTTGCCAGGCGAAGACAAAATGTATTAAACACAGCAATGAAGAATCGGACGAAGGACGCGTGTACTTGGCCGTTTTCCCAGAAGCAAGATATCAAGATGTTCAACTATGCATCTGAATTTTCACTGTCTCAGGCCGGAAATCCGTACTTCCCATATATGGTTATTAGCCCATCACCCATTCCTGGTGATGGGACAAAAGGGTATAAGATGTCATGTAATCTGTAATAAAGCGAAAATGCGCAGCCATGTCCCCGTGTGAGGAACGATACCAGACCTCCGTGTGGTGTTTCTTTCTTTACGGCCGGCAGCGGGGCAAGTGGGGTGGGCCTGATTGGTGCTGTACTTAGAATTACCCTGACAGGTGGGCTTTGCCCCACACTGCATGCCCCAACCTGACCGGGCTTTTTAATTCATAGACACAGGCAGGTAAAACTCCCTATTGTGAAGTCCGTGTGAACCCACAGCATGGGTGGGTCCCAGGAAGCTTCGGCCCACACTGCATGCCCCAGTCAGACTGGGGTTCTTTAGAAGTGGACACATGCAGTTACAACTCCGTGTGGACCGACTGCATGGGTGGGTCCCTGGAACCCACCGGTGGTACATAAATATATCCCATTGCAGTACCCAGCACAGCTGAGGTAATGTCAGGTTTAATGCAGGTGGGCAAAAAAATTTATTGGATTACACTGTAGGCGAGGGCCCCCAAAAATTGGTGTACCAACAGTACTAATGTACCTCAGAAAAATTCCCCATGCCCAACCAAGAGGGCAGGTGAAACCCATTAATCGCTTTGGTTAATGTGGCTTAATTTGTAACTAGGCCAGGAGGCAGCCCAGTTAAAAAAAAAAATTTGTTCAGGTGCAAGTTTCAACGCTTTAATGAGCATTGAAACGTATAAAAATTGTTTACAAAACTTATATGACTGAGCCTTGTGGGCCTAAGAAAAATTGCCTGTTCAGCGTGATTACGCCAGGTTTCAGGAGGAGGAGCAGGAGGAGGAGGACAAATAGAATACACAGATTGATGAAGCTAAAAGGTCCCCATTTTTTATGGTGATAGAGAACGATTCTTCCATCCGCGGGTGCAGCCTACGTATTGTTTAGGTCCCGCTGCTGTCCGCTGGTGGAGAAGAGAAGTCTGGGGAAATCCAGGCTTTGTTCATCTTTATGAGTGTAAGCCTGTCGGCACTGTTGGTTGACTGGCGGGTACGCTTATCCGTGATGATTCCCCCAGCCGCACTAAACACCCTCTCTGACAAGACGCTAGCCGCAGGACAAGCAAGCACCTCCAGGGCATACAGCGCGAGTTCAGGCCATGTGTCCAGCTTCGACACCCAGTAGTTGTAGGGGGCAGAGGCGTCACGGAGGACGGTCGTGCGATCGGCTACGTACTCCCTCACCATCCTTTTACAGTGCTCCCGCCGACTCAGCCTTGACTGGGGAGCGGTGACACAGTCTTGCTGGGGAGCCAGAAAGCTGTCAAAGGCCTTAGAGAGTGTTCCCCTGCCTGTGCTGTACATGCTGCCTGATCTCCGCGCCTCCCCTGCTACCTGGCCTTCGGAACTGCGCCTTCGGCCACTAGTGCTGTCGGATGGGAATTTTACCATCAACTTGTCCGCCAGGGTCCTGTGGTATAGCATCACTCTCGAACCCCTTTCCTCTTCGGGTATGAGAGTGGAAAGGTTCTCCTTATACCGTGGGTCGAGCAGTGTGTACACCCAGTAATCCGTAGAGGCCAGAATGCGTGTAACGCGAGGGTCACGAGAAAGGCATCCTAACGTGAAGTCAGCCATGTGTGCCAGGGTACCTGTACGCAACACATGGCTGTCCTCACTAGGAAGATCACTTTCAGGATCCTCCTCCTCCTCCTCAGGCCATACACGCTGAAAGGATGACAGGCAAGCAGCATGGGTACCTTCAGCAGTGGGCCAAGCTGTCTCTTCCCCCTCCTCCTCATGCTCCTCCTCCTCCTCCTCAACGCGCTGAGATATAGACATGAGGGTGCTCTGAATATCCAGCGACATACTGTCTTCCCCCGCCTCCGTTTCCGAGCGCAAAGCGGCTGCCTTTATGCTTTGCAGGGAACTTCTCAAGAGGCATAGCAGAGGAATGGTGACGCTAATGATTGCAGCATCGCCGCTCACCATCTAGGTAGACTCCTCAAAGTTTCCAAGGACCTGGCAGATGTCTGCCAACCAGGCCCACTCTTCTGTAAAGAATTGAGGAGGCTGACTCCCACTACGCCGCCCATGTTAGAGTTGGTATTCCACTATAGCTCTACGCTGCTCATAGAGCCTGGCCAACATGTGGAGCGTAGAGTTCCACCGTGTGGGCACGTTGCACAGCAGTCGGTGCACTGGCAGATTAAACCGATGTTGCAGGGTGCGCAGGGTGGCAGCGTCCGTGTGGGACTTGCGGACATGTGCGCTGAGCCAGCGCACCTTTCCGAGCAGGTCTGACAAGCGTGGGTAGCTTTTCAGAAAGCGCTGAACCACCAAATTAAAGACGTGGGCCAGGCATGGCACGTGCGTGAGGCTGCCGAGCTGCAGAGCCGCCACCAGGTTACGGCCGTTGTCACACACGACCATGCCCGGTTGGAGGCTCAGCGGCGCAAGCCAGTGGTTGGCCTGCTCTGTCAGACCCTGCAGCAGTTCGTGGGCCGTGTGCCTCTTCTCTCCTAAGCTGAGTAGTTTCAGCACGGCCTGCTGCCACTTGCCCACCGCTGTGCTGCCACGCCGCGCGACACCAACTGCTGGCGACGTGCTGCTGCTGACACATCTTGATTGCGGGACAGAGGTTGTGTAGGAGGAGGAGGAGGAGGGTGGTTTAGTGGAGGAAGCATACACACCAGATACCAGCACCGAGCTGGGGCCCGCAATTCTGGGGGTGGGTAGGACGTGAGCGGTCCCAGGCTCTGACTCAGTCCCAGCCTCCACTAAATTCACCCAATGTGCCGTCAGGGAGATATAGTGGCCCTGCCCGCCTGTGCTTGTCCACGTGTCCGTTGTTAAGTGGACCTTGGCAGTAACCGCGTTGGTGAGGGCGCGTACAATGTTGCGGGAGACGTGGTCGTGCAGGGCTGGGACGGCACATCGGGAAAAGTAGTGGCGACTGGGAACCGAGTAGTGCGGGGCCGCCGCCGCCATCATGCTTTTGAAAGCCTCCGTTTCCACAAGCCTATACGGCAGCATCTCAAGGCTGATAAATTTCGCTATGTGCACGTTTAACGCTTGAGCGTGCGGGTGCGTGGTGGCGTATTTGCGTTTGCGCTCAAACACTTGCGCTAGCGATGGCTGGACGGTGCGCTGAGAGACATTGGTGGATGGGGCCGAGGACAGCGGAGGTGAGGGTGTGAGTGCAGGCCAGGAGACGGTAGTGCCTGTGTCCTGAGAGGGGTGTTGGATCTCAGTGGCAGGTTTAGGCCCAGGGGGAGAGGCAGTGGTGCAAACCGGAGGCGCTGAACGGCCTTCGTCCCACCTTGTGGGGTGCTTGGCCATCATATGTCTGCGCATGCTGGTGGAGGTGAGGCTGGTGGTGGTGGCTCCCCAGCTGATCATGGCGCGACAAAGGTTGCACACCACTGTTTGTCGGTCGTCTGCACTCTCAGTGAAAAACTGCCAGACCTTTGAGCACCTCGGCCTCTGCAGGGTGACATGGCGCGAGGGGGCGCTTTGGGAAACAGTTGGTGAATTATTCGGTCTGGCCCTGCCTCTACCCCTGGCCACTGCACTGCCTCTTCCAACCTGCCCTGCTGCTGCACTTGCCTTCCCCTCTGAAGACCTGTCCTCAGTAAGCTTAGCAAACCAGGTGGGGTCAGTTACCTCATCGTCCTGCTGCTCTTCCTCCGAATCCTCTGTGCGCTCCTCCCTCGGACTTACTGCAATTACTACTACCTGAGTGATAGACAACTGTGTCTCATCGTCCTCGTCCTCCTCACCCACTGAAAGCTCTTGAGACAGTTGCCGGAAGTCCCCAGCCTCATCCCCCGGACCCCGGGAACTTTCCAAAGGTTGGGCATCGGTCACGACAAACTCCTCCGGTGGGAGAGGAACCATTGCTGCCCATTCTGGGCAGGGGCCCGAGAACAGTTCCTGGGAGTCTGCCTGCTCCTCAAAATGTGTCATTATAATGGAGTGAGGAGGCTGGGAGGAAAGAGGAGCAGCAGCCAGAGGATTCAGAGTTGCAGCAGTGGACGGCGCAGAACTATGGGTGGTCGATAAATTGCTGGATGCACTTTCTGCCATCCACGACAGGACCTGCTCACACTGCTCATTTTCTAATAAAGGTCTACCGCGTGGACCCATTAATTGTGAGATGAATCTTGGGACGCCAGAAACGTGCCTCTCTCCTAATCCTGCAGCAGTCGGCTGCGATACACCTGGATCAGGAGCTCGGCCTATGCCCACACCCTGACTTGGGCCTCCGCGTCCTCGCCCGCGTCCACGTCCTCTAGGCCTACCCCTACCCCTCAGCATGGTGTATTACCAGTAGTGCAGAAACAGAACGCTGTAATTAAATGTGCCGCTTATTGGCCTGTGGTTGGAGGCTGACTTCGCTTAAGGAACGCACAGCAGAGCCAGGAAAGAATTTTGCGCAAGCCTGTAGTAAGACGTAGGTGCGTATGACTGAGCTAGTGGAATTCACAGCGCAGAAGCAGTCAAGTGTCCAAAGGCCACTAGTAGGCCTTAAGTGTTTTGCTTCTATTTTTTTAAAGGCTGAGCTGAGACAGCAGACAGATACTGTAGGCAGCGTATATATGTATACTGTTTCCCTCTGGACGGGATGACGGCGGTAATGTAACGGGCAACGCAGAGCCAGGAAAGAATTTTGTGCAAGCCTGCTGTAATACTTAGGTGCGTATTAGTTAGGACTACTACCCCCAGCAGAGACGCAGTACACTGAGGACGGTCACAGGCAGCCCAAATATTTTTTTTTTCCCAAATTTTTTTGAAAAAGCCCACTGCCTATATAGACAGTATATCTCTTTCACCTTTCCCACTGTCCCTGCCTCACCACTACTGGCCCTATACTATGTAAAATTACTGCAGACTGAGGACGCAATGCTCTGCACGGCCGATATACAAAAAAAAAAAAAAAGTGCAACACTGCTAAAAGCAGCCTCAACAGTACTGCACACGGTCAGATGTGGCCCTAAGAAGGACCGTTGGGGTTCTTGATGCCTAAAATAACTCCTAACACTTTCCCTATAGCAGCTACAGCATCAGCAGCACTTCCCCTGACCTATATTTCAGAATGCATCTGTGGCGAGCCGCGGAAGGGGCCAATTTTTATACTCGGGTGACACCTGATCTCGCCAGCCACTCACTGCAGGGGGGTGGCATAGGGCTTGAACGTCGCAGGGGGAAGTTGTAATGCCTTCCCTGTCTTTCTATTGGCCAGAAAAGCACGCTAACGTCTCAGAGATGAAAGTGAAAGTAACTCGAACATCGCGTGGTGCTCGCCTCGAGTAACGAGCATCTCGAACACGCTAATACTCGAACGAGTATCAAGCTCGGATGAGTACGTTCGCTCATCTCTAGTTGTTATATATTATACTGCAGAGCTCACATGAAAGCTGTGCTGTGATTAGTTGACATATATTATACCACTGAGGTAACATGAAAGCTGTGCTGTGATTGTTTGTTATCTATTACATTGCTGAGGTAACATGAAAGCTGTACTGTGATTGGTTGTTATATATTATACTGCTGAGATAACATAAAAAATGTGCTGTGATTGGTTGCTATGTATTATACCGCTGAGGTAACATGAAAGCTGCGCTGTGGTTGGTTGTTATATATTATACCGCTGAGATAACATGAAAGCTGCGCTGTAATTGGCTGTTATATATTATACGATTGAGGTAACATGAAAGCTGTGCTGTGATTTGTTGTTCTATATTATACCGCTAAAGTCAAAATGACCTTGACTTCATAAAATTTTCCATGCAAACAGCAGGTAAACACCTGTATCAAATTACCTTGTGCGAGGCCGGGTATATTAGCTTCTGAAAAAATATGCTATTTCTATGAGACTTGCAGGATTTTACAAAAATAAGGTTTTCATAGATAATAGAGGTAGATCTGATACATAATTAAGTTCCTCAGAGTTTAAGCAGTCAAAAAGAGAGAGACGCAGGCAAGAGAGAGGGCCCTACCCATCTAGACGCAATCACGGTCGACCACAATATCAAGGAAGGGACAGACAACCAACTGAGTGATGGTGAGACAAGCTTAGTGATGGTGAGACTCGCGTTTTGGAGAGGGGGCTGTCCTTCGTCCTGACGATGCGTTATAACCCATTCGTCTTGGTGAAGGACATTTCCTTCTTCATATGTAAATTGAACTGGAAAAAGAAGTTCTCCATAAGGGTGACTACCCACTAGAGTTTTTTTCCACTGTAAATTCACTGCGTTTTTTTTTCCAATTGTCAATGGGACTTTCTAATGTTAAAAACACAACGCACCAAAAACCAAAGCTTCGACGTGTTG